>NW_028270139.1:42081203-42398703 GCF_037043375.1 Chiloscyllium plagiosum
TAACTTAAGTATTTTGCCCTTTGAACTACTCTGGTACATTTCCACTGCACGCTCTCTAAGCTCTTGACACGCTTCATAAAACGTAGTGCCCAGAACTAGCCATCGCACAACAGCTGAACCAGTTTTTATAATGGTTTTATAATGTCCTTGCTTTTGTAGTCTATACTTCAAGTAATAAAGCCAGCAGTTTTGAAGAAGGATCATTGGCTTTGCTGCCGGGTAGATTTCTGTTCTTTTCTCAGCCTCTGCCATCTTTGTTTTTTGATCAACCATTATCTGAGCATTTAAACAACTTTCTCCACTTTTTCTTCCGCCTTTCGAGACTAGTGTTTGGTAAACTCATATGTCTTTCTGAACAAAAAGTACAAAGAACTGTAGGTGATGCATTAAGAAACGCATCTCTAAACTTCGAGAGCTAGGTCTTGGCTTCCCCTGTGTAACTGGATCCTTGACTTCCTTACCCACAGACTCAGTAAAAATATGCGACAACAACTCCTCCATGAAAATCCTCAACACACGTGCCCTGCAAGACTGCGTACTCAGTCCCCTACTATATTCCTTATACACTCACGATTGTGTGGCCAAATTCCACCCCAACTCCATTTACAAGTTTGGTGATGTTACCACTGCTGTTGGTCAGATCTCAAACAATGACGACACAGAATACAGGAAGGAAATTGAGTGCTTAGTGGCATGGTGTAAAGACAACAATCTCTCCACCAATGTCAGCAAAACAAAGGAGCCTGTCATTGACTTCAGGAAGCAGAATGGAGGGCACACCCCTGACTGCATTGGTAGTGCTGAGGTGGAGATGGTCAAGAGCATCAAATTCCTGGGAGTGAAAATCACCAACGATCTGTCCTAGTCCACCTATGTCGATGCAATTGTCAAGAAAGTGCAACAACGTCTCTACGTCCTCAGGAGGCTAAGGAAATTCAGCACGTTGACAAAGACTTTTATCAATTTTTATGGATGCATCATAGAAAACATAAAAATCTATCTCTGTGCCTCACAGCTGTAACACTGTTTTCTGCACTGTTCTGCTACCCTGAAGCACTTACAGTACAAACTGCTTGTATTCACTGTATTACTTTGCAGATCACCTCCATTCTGTCGGCAAAAAAATGACCCTGAGCTTTCAGTTGCCCGTCACTTCAGCCTTCACATGTTCACACTTCAGCCAACATCTCTGTTTCAGGCTTGCTGCAGTGCTCCAGGGAAGCTCAGCCCAAGATAGAAGAATGCCCCCTCATTTTCCACTTAGGGACCCTGCAGACGTAAGGCCTCAATACCCAGTTCAATAATTTTAGGGCCTGAGCACCTTCTCCGATGTCCTTACCCCAACCCCCACACACCAGGCATTGTCGTGATATGGGCTGCTCCCATAAATAACCCATTGTTAGCTACTCACAGTCCCCATTAGCAACTATTGATTCCCCCAGGCTGACCATTCCCCATTCCTTTGTCTGTCCAACTTTTGCCTCTCTCTGAGTTCCATCTTTACATATTGTTTACTCCTCGCTCCTCCCTCGACTCTATATTCAGCATATATACCAACCTTTTCCTCACTACAATCAATTCTGAAGAAGGGTCAGTGGATTTGAATCATTAACTCTGCTTTCTCTGCATAGATGCTGCCTGACCTGCTGAGTTTTTCCAGCAATTTCTGTTTTTGTTTATATGTGTCACTCTCTTCCTTTTTAAAATTGTACTCTTTCATTTTTGTAACCTCATTTCTTCCTCGCTTCCCATATCGTTGAATTCCTGATCTCCGTCCATGTTTCTCCCCGCAAACTCCCATCTTGATTCCCCAATACCGAGATCTACACCTTCTCCAGGCTGCAGGCACAGGTAGGTATATGTTGAGCCACCAAATGAGGTGTGTGCGCAAGACTCTGATAGAGTGAGTTGCATTGGGCTCTTCTCTCTTACAGGTACGCACACTCAGAAGGATGTCTGTTATGCCAATTAGTAATCCCTCTGCATTTGGGTGAAGCAGAAAGTAGTTGGTAAATAATATGGCCACTGAGGAACACAATAATCTCTGTATATCTTTAGAACCACAACTGTCATTTACAATAACTAACTGATCATTCGACAGCACAATGGATACAACCACGAGCTGACCACTGTCCCGTCAACTTTGAAAAGAGGTGAATTTGGTACTAAGATCATTCCATTCCTCACATTGCTTTGAAGTATCAGATGCCTAAATGTAACATGGACACCTGCAGTCACTTCACCAGCTGTAGTTAAACATCTTTTGCAATGTTGCTGCCTGGTTTGTCAAGGCACTTGACTGAATGACAGCCAATCAATAACAGGCAGCACTCAGATACTTTCTGTTAAAAAAAATCAAGGTTAAATCAAAGCTATTTCCGCAATTCCCTTCATCAACATCATTTGTGTGACTATTTTTAAAACTTGGTTAGACCCAGCAAAGTCACACGAAAAAGCAGATGAGAAAGCAAAGCTTTGCAACTTCAGACAATTTTTGTTATCTCCTTAAATTTCCTAAACATGTACTTGCCTGACATTTATCTCCTTAGGTCAAGTGACATGTAAGTTTAATCTGGTGACCAGCACTGAAGAGTTACGGTATTCAGCATCAGCCTTAGCATAAAGGAGATCATCTAGTGATGGAATTAGGAAAGCATCATGTTTAGCTCACATTGGAGCACAGAGGTGACTGGGGGGCCCAGTTCATTTATCTCCAAAATCTGTTTTCTAAAGGAGCACTCCTTGTTTAATAATTACCAGCTTATGCATATGAGGGTCAGTATAAATGGATAGGGGTATAAATGGAATTCTTTTAAAAAATCAAAATGAAGATCAATGAAATGAAGTGTTGACATGTTACAGGTACCATGCTAAGAAAATCAACAAATTCCACATAGCACTGATGATCAATAAGGTGCATTCGATACAAGGATATAGGTTACTATGGACTGAATCTTTTAGTGTTTGGCTAAGTGTGAGCTACACCAAGTTTTCTGGACAGATTCCTGCTCAATGATTTCTCATTGTGTTTTACTAAGATCACCTCAGTTAACTACCCATTCTGCCATTACGGCATTGTGTACATCTGATTCCAGCCCCATCTTAACACAGGCTATTCTCCCAACAACTCACCACTTAAGCGAATATCTGCTGGAAGACTGGCATCTCTGTGCCTGAGCCATCTTTAAAAGGTCGGTGTGTACCTGGGCTGGCATGGGCAATCTGGCATTGCCCCTCACCTGCAGGAGAATGACACAGCAGCCACAAAAACCATGGCAACCTTGAACTCAATGACATCTGAGCTGTTCAGTTTTCACCAACCATGTTTCACTTGATTCAGTAATCCAACTTCCCAACTTGGACAGCTATTGCAGATTGCTTTAGGAAATAATGATTTCTCTGTAAAGAAAGGTCAACTTGTTCATGATACTGGACTGAAGTTTAAGATATTTGCCTTGGTTGCCCACAATGCAAGTCATGCTAACCTTGACAATCCATTATGGTTTTCTGTAGCATTCACTAGAACTGGGTGTCAGTCAGATCCTAGCTGCCTTGTAGCCCTGGTGCAACTGAGCAACTGAGCTCTGTCATCCACAAGGAAAACCTCCAGCTCAATGTCCATGTCCTTCTCTGGCACTGCCCTGACTCCTCAGCATCTATTAACATTCTTTCTAAGCTGCTTGCATGGAGCCACTCTGGGCATTAGCATGCCAACCATGGTCTTGACTTCCAATTTTGAAAGTTGCTGCCACTCATGAGCCTCAGAGACCAGAGCAACCATTAGGAAAATGAAAGGGAATGCTGGAATGGATCCCATTGCCTTGTTGCCTGGTCCACTTGTGCCGAGCACAGCACACAGCAGGATGATGCAGCACACTCTCTGCCAGACTATACCCACCTACCCACCCAGGACACTGCAAGCTGTAGATTTGGCAGCCCTCTTGCTGCTCCACTATAGCCCTTGGTGGAGGTGGTGCACAGGCTGAGTGCCTGACACATTACATCAAAAAGAAATGCCTGCTGCACTTTAACTCTCTTCCCACCTCAGCCGTTCCACTTTTTATTGCATTACAGTCCACTCTGACATAAAGTCCGATGCTTCCTCTTGAAAGTTCCACAACTTGTGGGATCTTTTGACCTGCATGGGGCACACTGCACTTTCACTCCACTTTCACTTCACTTTCACTCCACTTGCAATGCTCACAGGTGAAGAAATGTTTTCAAATGAAATGTAGCTGGAGGTTGCAAATGGATGCTTCCATGTCCTAGCATCTCACTGATGTAGATCCTGTGCTTTCGCCCATCAGAGGGGTTGTAACTCCGCCCGCGCTGGCCATCGACACAGCCATTTTCCTGTTGTATTTTCCATCTAAAGAGCAGCAAGTGATGGCAGGGAATGCAGCCGGTGGTGAACATCATCAGCACCAAGTTCTGCCTGCTCACCATGTACCCACACCACCCCATCCCCAGAGGCTCCATGTCCCCTTTTATTTCGCTGTAACCTATTTCTATCCACCTCCCCGGCATATGTGGAGACCCACCAATCCTACCTGCAGTTGTCCTCCTTGCTCCCTGAACCCTGTCACGTTTGCTTAATAATACCCACCCTTTCTCCATGTTAGTGGCCACTGCCAATAACAGTCCCTCCCACAGCCTGCCATGCATCCTGATGCTGGTTTGCAGGACTCCGACCCCCCATGCTCCTTGGTTTTCTCCTGTCACCAACATTACTCCGTCCTCCACAAAAGCTTTGTCCTACCAGCCTTGAGACTCCCATCACTGTTGGCAGTAATCCTCCACTGTCCCTAAGGGACAACCTTGCAGCCTCCTTAATGATTGATGGATGGACTCACTGGAAGAGGGGAGTCCACAAATATCCCCGCCAACAATAATGGGGAGCCCAGCAAACATATAATATAGAAGCATTTGCAACAACCTTCAGCCAGAAGTGCTGTATATGATCCATCTCAGCTTCCTCCAGCAGTTTCCAACTTTGGAGACGTCAGCCTTCGGACAATTTGATTCATTCCTTGTGTTTTCAAAAACAGGCTAAAGTGACTGGACATTGCAAAGTCTATGAGACCTGACAACATCCCGGTAATAGTATTAAAGACATGTGCTCCAAGATGTGCCATGCCCCAGGTTGAGCTGTTCCAATCCAGTCACAACACTGGCATTTACCCAACAATGTGAACACTTGCCCACCTATGTCCTGTACACTAAAAACAGAACAAATCCACCCCAGCCTATTACCGCCCCCATCAGTCTATTCTCAATCATCAGTAAAGTGTTGGAAGCTGTCATTAAGCAGCATCTACTCAGCAATGACCTGCTCAGTGACGTTCAGTTTTGGTTCCAACACTTCCATTCTATAGCACATGGACTGCAGTGGTTCAGGGGGCAGCTCACCAATACCTTCTCAAGGACCGCAGAGGATGGACAATAAATGCTAGCGCAGCCAGCCATGCATGCATCCCTTGAATGAACAACAAAAAAAAAACCATCCACCACCCATGTCTGGATAGATCCCTACTGACAAGCAGTCTCTGTATCTGTGCAAAAGAGAGTGTGTGGCATCCCCAGACATTGGCTTTTTAGTTGGCAGCCAATCCCCTATTGAGCCAGAACCAAATCACCTCCTGCTCCCTCAACTGATTTTACCAGACATATTACATTTGATTTGACTTATTTATTGTCATGTGTTTCTTATGACGAAAATATAGTGAGAAGTGTTGTATAGCGTTGGCGCCATTTAAATCACAGAAAATAAATCAAAACAGAAGAGAAAGGCAGAGAAATGAAGAAATAAAGAAAAGGTGTCCAACTTTACAGTCCTTCTTGTCAAGTGCTCCTTCATGGGCAATGGGCCTGGTGGCCAGGCACAAGTCCCTTTCACTGCACTGTTGCTGCTGGAGTGAAACCGCCACTCAAGTGCGCCAACCCACCTCCACCGGCACCCTCACCACTAAGACTCCTCACTGGACATTGCCAATGCAGATGCCACCAATGCTGCTGGTACCGTACTGACCCAATCTTGACTCTGTCACTGCCATAAATCTGCTTCTAGCCCACCTCAAAAATACAACTACAGCTGATGCTGCTGGGTCTCGTACTGGGCTCGAACTCCCCTCCACCACTTTCTCCTTGAATCTGCGCTGGAGATGCAGATGCTGCCTGGAACCCTTAGAAAAGCCACTGGGAACCCGAACTCATCTCTGACATTGCTGCCAAGAGTCCGTCTGCTGGGCCTACTCAAGTCCGTGCTACTGGACCTCCTCAAGTCCATATTACTGGGCCTACTGGGGTCTGCGCTGTTGAGCCTACTTGACTCCGTGCTACTCAGGTTTGAGCTGCTGGGCCTACTCGAGTCTATGCTACTGAGCCTACTCGAATCCGTGCTACTTGGTCTCTTTGAGTTTGTGCTGCTGAGCCTACTTGAGTCCATGCTATTGGGCCTACTTGAGTCTGTGCTGCTGGGCCAACTCGAGTCCGTGCTACTGGGCTTAATGGAGTCTGTGCTGCTGGGCCTATTGGAGTCTGCACTGCTGGGCATACTCAAGTCCGTACTGCTGGGTCTACTACAGTCTTTACTACTGGGCCTCTTCGAGTCTGTGCTACTGGGCCTACTCCAGTCCGTGCTACTTGGCCTACCCGAGTCCGTGCTGCTGGGCCTACTTGACTCCGTGCTGCTGGGTCTACTCAAATCTGTGCTACTGGGCCTACTCGAGTCCGTACTACTGGGCTTACTGGAGTCTGCGCTGCTGGGCCTACTGGAGTCTGCACTGCTGGGCCTACTCAAGTCCGTACTGATGGGCCTACTGGAGTCTTTAATGCTCAGCCTATTCGAGTGCGTGCTGCTGGGCCTCTTCGAGTCCATGCTGCTGGGCCTACTTGAGTCTGCGTTGCTGGGTCTACTCGAGCCTGTGCTGCTGGGCCTACTTGAGACTGTCCTGCTGGTCCTACTCTAGTCTGCGCTGCTGGGCCTACTGGAGTCTATGCTGCTGGGCCTACTCGAATCCATGCTGCTGGGCTTACTTGAGTCTATGCTGCTGGGCCTACTCTAGTCTGCGCTGTTGGGCCAACCCAAGTCTGTGTTGCAGGGCCTACTCGCTGCCGCCTAAGCCATTGCTGTGACCTAGCTCTTCAACGAGAGCTAAGTAAATTAGAGAGAAAAGAAAATGGAGAAGAGAGGGAATAAAAGAAAAGGAATGAGAAGTGGATGGAGCAGATGAGCCCCTGGTTGAGAAGCCCCACTCCAGCACCACTGCCAATCGAATATGGTACAGTATTAAGGTTCATTCAAAATGGTGGTGTCAGAATCCATGTTAGGAGCTGGTACAACATGAGATCATTTGTCTAATATTTGGAATTCCTAACATTAACTAGTTTTCCTGTCAATGGAACTGAGGCTTGGATACTGGATATAACGGGGTGGCTGATCTAACCGAATTCTGAATTATTGTCAGAGATGGCTTTCTGCTCCAGCAGGTTTAAATGTCTCACATAACATATCCACCTGTCTTTGCATCAAATAAATAGTTCCCTTTAAGTTGTTGTGTGTTACTGGTAAGGAATAAAGGAACAGTCAGGCACAAATTTTCCCCTCCCCTGCCATTAGGCTTGAAGGCAGCAAGGGGGTTGGATAAGTAAAATCCAAAGGGTGGTCTTCCCACTATGTACCCATATACCTGCACGTGACCAGTCAGAAATGTTACAGGGTGACTGTTCTTGGGACTGTTGAGGCCCGAAGGTGGTCATTTTAATGCCCCTAAGGGGCTTCTTCCAGCCCTACTGAGACTTTAACCTAACAGCCTTAATAGCTGATGTTGGGCAAGCAGCTTGGAACCTCCCAAAGGTCATTCCCCCTTAATTTAAACTCTCAGACCCTTGTGCATGGAGTGAATTGGATCCCTCAATGTGGTGAAATTGCTTGTTGTCCCAGCAGTGACCACTGTGCCTGGCTGGCACTGCAGAGACTATATAGCTGCCAGATATCTACCTGTAATTGACTGGCAGCTCTATAAGGTGAGACCTGCCCCTGACATAAGAGTAGAAATCTCACTTTAAGGCAATGAATGCTGCTCCCCATGTTAAATGTTGCAGGGCAGCAACTGGAACGTCAGTGGGTTCCCTGCATATTTAGCTGGACAGTTGGGGATAGTCATAGGATTAATATGTAACAGTCCTACTTTTGTCTTAAAATTTGTAACCATAAATGTTGCTGCTGGAAGGAGAGAGTGTGAAAGTTGGTGGATGGGGTGCCAATCAAGTGAGTTGCCTTTTCCTGAATGTCGTCAAGCTCTCGAGTGTTGGAGCTGCACTCCTGCAGGCAAGTGGAGAGTATTTCATCACCCTCCTGATTTGTGCCTTGTAAATGGTGATTGATAGGGACACAGGAGGTGAGCTACTTGCTGCAGAATTCCCAACCTCTGACCTGCTCTTGTAGCCACTGTATTTACATGGTTCAGTTTCTGGCCAATGGTTAACCCCAGGATTTTGATCATTTATTGACAGAGGATTATATAGAATATAAGACAAAGAAACAACCCATTCAGTCCAAATAGTTCACGCTGGTACTTTTGCTGCAGACACCTTCTCCCATCCTTCTCAAATTAAATGTCCAAGCTGAACCCTCTATTCCCTTCTCCATCATACGGTTAGAGTTAATCTGTTGGCTGCCAGTTATAGCGTATGTTATTTATCTACTGAACTTCAATTGTATGTTTTTCATAAAGAATAATATCCACAGAGGCCTGAAAGCAGCACTAAATATTCTTAGGGAGCTTGCTGGACAACATAATGGTGGGTGTCTCTGATCCTGTAAACAAACACCGTTCTGTCCTGAGAAAGATCCACAACAATGATGAACCAGCATTAACAAAGCTGAAAGGAGATCATAGGCAAGTGCTGCATTTTACATACTATACACAATTCACATCAAAATTATTGCCAAACAGAAAATCACCTTGTGCAGGTTTGGACCTCAAGATCTAACAGCTGTGATCTAAACATGTATTGTGGAACACCCTAAACAGACAAAGACCACCTTCAGGATCATCTGAGTCAAAGGGTAACCCATGTTTATCCAACTGGATTAAAAATCGTAACCCTGTTGATAAATTGCAGACAGCATTAGCAGAGAATTTTGTCAAAACTATAATTAAAAATTTAAATGTTGGCTTACTCAAAATATTATTAAGTGCACTGCGTCACAGTAAGGTGAATCATGTTATTTGCTTTCTGTTTTTTAAGTCCTCCAATGCTATTGATCAATTCTTAAATGATAAATTAACAGGTAACCTGGAGAAGGACTTGAATCAACGTTCTCATTTACTCAGTGAGAAAGTAAGTTCTGAGCCAAAGCTGACATTACTGCAGACCAACTTTTTAATGCTACATTACCCTTTCCATTCCACTATGGTGAGAAGCATTTAAAGTCATAGAAGCTCAGCGATGTACAGCATGGAAACAGACCTTTCAGTCTAACTCATCCATGCCGATCAGATATCTTACATTTATCGAATCTCATTTGCCAGCATGTGGACCACATCCCTCTAAATCCTTCCTATTGATTTACCCATCCAGATGTCTTTTAAATGTTATAATTGTACCAGCCTCCACCACTTCCTCTGGCAGCTCATTCCACACACGTTCCACCCTTGCATGACAAAAGTTGCTCCTTAGGTCTCTTTTAAATCTTTCCCCTCTCACCTTAAACTTATGCCCTCTAATTCTGGACTCCCTCACCCCAGGGAAAAGACCTTATCTATTTACACTAGCCATGCTTTCATTATTTTATGAATCTCCATAAGGTCACCCATCAGCCGCCGATGCTCCAGGGAAAACAGTCCCAGCCTATTCAGCCTCTCCCTATAGCTCAAACCCTCCAACCCTGGCAACATCCTTGTAAATCTTTTCACAACATCTTTCTGATAGGAGGGAGACCAGAATTGCACACAATATTCCAGAAATGGCCTAATTAATGTCACATTGCTTTGGAAAAGTACATAATATGGAGTCAAATGAGGCTTTTAACAGATACTAGGAGCTGAATGTTACCAGAAATCAGTTAAGCCAATTTTGGTGAGTTCAGGGAGGGTTTCTGTCTGCAGGTCTGAGTAAGTATCCTTGTGCTATGTTTTCAAACTTGCCTCTTTACCTAAGTACTATGCTCCCTAATTGTTTGCTTGTTATACTCTTCACTCATCACATGAGTAGTTACTGCCAAGGTACCCTAGGTGTACTAGTTCCACCTTTAAAACCCAACTGAGTACTGAGTCCATAGCTGCACTGCACGGTTTGTATAATTTGCCTCGTACTATCAGACAGAGGGTAATGGGCACCTCATTGTGCTGACAAGGATCGGGAGGTCCTGCTGGATGAGGTTGAGGAGAGGATTGGGTGTACATGTGTCCGCAGCCTATGGGCATGTTGGTGACAGATGAAGGGCTAGAGGAGCAGACAGCAAGCTGGAGATGTCAGACAATTGCTCTGTGTTCCTTGTTGAGAATTGTTGCTGTCTAGTTCTATGTGAAAAGTATGAGAACAGGAAACTGCACATCATCAGGGTGAAAAGATATACTAACAAGGATGTTAATGAATGCTAATACATGCAAATAAGCCTCTTGCTGCTCACTAGCAAGAATTGCATGTCACATTTCAATACTTGGTTGGAAAATGGGACCTTTTGCCCTTGATGATGGGATGCTCTACATTGCCAATCTCACATAATTCTCCCAATCATCTTGGTGCCATATATCTTATGATAACATAAGTTTACATTCTTACATCACATCTTTTACATGGCCCTCCATGTATATTTAAAAACATGGGTACATCCAGAGTGGACATCCAGAAGTCAATGTGTGTGACCAAGGCCTGCAGTGTTGGTGAACAGAGGATGCTGGATGATAGGATATGTACAATAGGCTGTAGTATGAGCTGAAGTTTGTGGAGGTTGGCAGATAGAAGACCGAGTAGGGCAACTTAGAAATGGGCGAACCTGGAGATGGAAAAGGGCTTAAGAGTTTATCAGCAGATCGGCTGAGGTATGGGAAGTTCCAGAGGTCAAAGTCAATACTCTGTAGAGGATATAAGATCAGAGGCTGAGGAGGACACTGCAGCTTCGAGCAATCAGATACAACCTGACCCAATGGATTGGGAGGGTGATAACATTGATGGTAGATATTTGGAGTCTACAGTAAAGCTTGGTCTTCCTGGTGGTTAATTAAACTGTAGATAAACCAAGATTGTACATTGGATAGACAAACTCTGAACATAGAGGCAATGAAGGGATTGAAATGAATGGTGGAGAGGTCCTTCTGGGTGCTGCCAATATACACATGGAACCTGATCCCATGGTTACATTACCAAGGGACAAGTACAAAGATGAAGAGGAAAATTTGTGAAACTTCCAGAGGTAAAGGTATGGGACCAGGTAAAGAAACTAATGCTAGAGATGTCCTGTTTATATTTGGGAAGGTAAGAGTGGAACAAAGTTGGAAGTAGTGCACATGGTCTGTATCTACTACAGATACAGGATGAAGCTCTTGACCGCAGCCATGACCTTGATGCAAGTAAATTAGGTTCTAATCTTTGCTGCCAGAGAAACAGGTGACCCCTAAGGCCGTGGTCATGAAAGTTATCCCTTGTACATTTAATGAGGTATTTCAGACTTTGCACTAATGTTAAATTTGTGTGGTGTGAGTAACTGAAAGAAGCAATTATCATGTAGATATATCCAATTTAACTTAGTCCTTACCGTGTTTTTGAATAGCAAAGTGACATTCAACACTGTTGAGTTCGTTAATATAACTCCCACTCAAAAATTGTCAGAAAATTTAGTTCCTTTATTATTGAATGACTAAACGTTTTTCGTATCGAAAGGAAAACATGAGCTGACATTATTAATTGTTAGGAATACTTGTGATGTGATGCTGATGCTAAGCCAATCCTTTCTGGTGGAACTGTTCCATCCAGAGGGAACCTGAAGCAGGATCTGAGCCATGTTCAAAGCAAACTGTGCTATTTTCACTCTCAAACAGGTAATAAATTTATAGTCTGATACTCAAGTCTATACAATAGCTAATTCAGCCCAACCCAGACCACTAGTTGAACCATTGACCTCCCTGGGCTATGTGAGAGAGTGGAACACTATGCAGTACATTTATGCATCTAGCCATTTGGGAGTCTGTCTAATAGGATGTATAAATATATGTCAACATAATTGAGTACTTTTAATAGAGGAGACATTCATGTCGAGATGTAACACAAGAGAAATTAGATATGACCACGTCATGTTTTATTAAGAGAGTTAAAAAGCTTGAGGTTGAACTGTAGCAACTACTTGCTTTGCAGCTGCAGAAAATCATAAAGAATACATCTTCCATTAAGAGCTTAATTAAAAAACTGAATTTGGAATTTAACATATTATGTCTTGAAAAATTGAATTTCCTCCAAGCAATTATTCCATAGGCTTTCTAATAAAAACACAAATAGAAATGATTTACAGAAATTACATTGGGTGATTTTTCAAGAGGTCAGAGCATCAAGAGGACAAATGTCTAATGTCAAATGTCTAATGACAAACTTATCTTAATTACAACCTTGTGATATGAAAACATCAATCTGTGATAATCATACTTCATTACATGCTTGAGAGTGTTACAGTACATTCCCATCAAAAACTCCAAGTGGACGACTAATGTTGAGTCATCAGGAACTGACTAAGCCTTATTTGTTGAAACTTTATTGCTGGAACAGCACAGCAGGTCAGGCAGCATCCAGGGAACAGGAGATTCGACGTTTCGGGCACAGGCCCTTCTTCAGGAATGAAGAAGGGCCTGTGCCCGAAACGTCGAATCTCCTGTTCCCTGGATGCTGCCTGACCTGCTGTGCTGTTCCAGCAATAAAGTTTCAACTTTGATCTCCAGCATCTGCAGACCTCACTTTCTCCTCTAAGCCTTATTTGTGGCCAGCTTCATGGAAGATTTCTCTCCATGTGCTCTTGCAGGTTTTCTCACACAATCTCTCCAAAACTTGCCACATTAGCTCTGCATGACACCCCAGACACTCTACTCACCCTGTTATCCCATTCACTGCAGGTGGAAGTATAGGCTACTTCTGGCACCTCAGAATCAGAGCATCATAGAGTTGTATAGTATGGAAAGAGGCCCTTAGGCCCCTCATAATCGCATTGGTCATCTCATCTCATTTTCCAGTACTTGACTTGTAGCCTTGTGTGCTATAGTACTCAGCTAACCTCCTGAGATTCCTGGTGCAGATACCATCTTAAAGCCCATTAAGGGACCTGGTAAAGCACTAGCAGCCTGAGGTTTATTTTATTTTCTCTGGATATGTCAGACAGAGGGTAATTAGAATGCAGGGGGTGCATGCAGTCACTCTCCAGGGAGCAGTCCCTGAGATGTTGATTAATGATGGAGGTGCAGGTGGTGAGCTGGAGTTGACAGTGGACTTCCATGTTGGGAATTGGCATTGTCCAGTTTCTATCCAGCGGGTGCGAGAACGGGATACTGCATATCGATGAGGGAGCGTTAATGTACTCTAATACATGTAAATAGACCTCTTGTCTCTCACTAGCAAATGTCTTGCCTCACTAGGCAACACTTGATTGGAAAATGGGCTTTTTGTTCTCATTGGTGGGAATCTCTTCGCTGTCAATCTCATGTGATTCTCTCAATATTCCCGCCAATGCCCACGTTATTCAGGGGCAAGGAAGGTTTCACCAATTGGCTTATTTATTGTTAGCAAAAGTAAAACTAGGTCCTGGAAAATGGACTCACCATCTCAAAACAGGATTCTCCTAGGTGAACTATAAGTAAGTGTAAACATGTTGTAGCTGCATGGTAACAATGACCACACATTGCAAGATACCCATGTCCCCAACAATCGAAAGCCAGCCACTACCAATTCAATGGATACAACCCATGACTAGTCACTACAACCCAAAATATGTTTTGATGATATACATTAAGAACATCATCATGGACTTTGAAGGCGACTCTCAACTCTGAACAGAGCTACCTGTACCATCACCATCAAGATGTTATAAAGCCTTTACTTCAAGATGATCAAGATCAGAATGTCAGCCCTATATTGTTAGAGGCTTTGGCTTTGTGGGGCTATGAAGCAAATGAAGCTGACTGCTAAGATCTTGGATTGGACATTCATTGCTGGTCTTAAATACCAAACAGTGAGTACCTTTCTCACATACAGTTCCATACAATCCTCATTATCATTTCCAAAGTTTAAAGCAGGAGCAAATTTCATATCTTTCTGACAGTGCTCCATGACTTCCTCAACAACCAATGTAATCTCATTATAATCCAGTTGCCAATGAAATGCTTCTGATTCTCTCAGAATCAATCACAGAGACTGTCATAGAGAAGTTGTTGATAAAAGTGGTGATCCAAACCCTGGTATCATAGGAATAATATCATTACTTCATTAATGTCTTATCCTTGATGCCAAGTAGCACATCTCCTGGGGTGTTTGAGAAGAATGAAACTCTGCTGGACTAACCTGTTCTGACAGCACATCTGGCCAGCTAGGCTATGGATTATAAAGATCCTGCTCGATTCTTTTGATCTAGACAGGTATGCCAGTTATGATTTGTGTGTGTGGAAGATTTGAACTAAACTAAATCCCATCACCATGCCACTGAGATATCCTGAAGCTACTAATTGGAGGAATATTGAGTTTCAAAAGTCCAGCCCAGTGCCATAGCATCTAAACTGCTGGAGCATATAAAAAGAAACATTTGACAAAGCATCAAATGAGAGACCCAGCATTAACTGCACTAAACAATTTGTCAATAAAATCCTGCTGCCCTCAGCAGAAGTGAAAGAGAGGTTTAAAGGCAATGAAGAAAGGAAGGTGGCCAATAAGGATGATGTCAACTGCAGAATTTCTTTGAGGAGAAAGTGAGGTCTGCAGATACTGGAGATCAGAGCTGTAAATGTGTTGCTGGAAAAGTGCAGCAGGTCAGGCAGCATCCAGGGAACAGGAGAATCGACGTTTCGGGCATAAGCCCTTCTTCAGGAATCCTTTCCTGAAGAAGGGCTTATGCCCGAAACGTCGATTCTCCTGTTCCCTGGATGCTGCCTGACCTGCTGCGCTTTTCCAGCAACACATTTTCAGCTGCAGAATTTCTTTGTCAATTACATCCCAAGGAACTCCAACGATTGGTTAAATTGTATATCAATGCAAATGAATCTGGATGCATTCAATAAACATAGAAAGAGATGACAGGCATTGCAATATTCAAACCAGTCGGCAACCCATTTAACTAAAGGCCAATATAACTCCTGTGCATGAGTTGCAAACTCTTGGAATGTGACATTCTCCAGAGAATAATCTCTTGTGTTGATAAAAGGGTTTCTAGTCTAATCACAGCTGATGCAATCATGTTTTGGTTCTTGCAACATGCATTGGGAATAGACTCCAGAAACTTTCCTAGATTGGCTCTGCCTTTGAAGACATGCCACCAACCTGTGAGACAATCGGGATTAGAAGACTATAGCACCCTGTGAAGTCTAGCACATATAAATGCCTCTCCACCTTATCAGGAATTTAACAATACACTCTGAACACTTGACATCATGCAAGGCAATCTACGTTCATAATGCCTCCTTAGCCATTATGGAGCTTGGAAATCCAAATGAAATTCACAGCATGTCACCAATGTGCACTTCACAAAAGATCCACATGAGAGGCTTCAATCTTTTGCAAAGTTCAATGGCAGCTCTAAGTTGGCAAACCATGGCAAATGCAAATACTTGATGCAAAACTTGAGACATAAATATTCTCCAGCATGCATTTGTGTCATTCAGCATAAAACATGGAACAATTAGCACCTCAGGGCCAAATTCATAAATATGAAGGAGGCATCACAGTGATCCATGCTTGTTGCAACTAACTGGCTTCGCTATCTCAATGTAACATGACAGCTGTTACAATATTGTCAGCCAGAAAGAAAGAAAAAGACTAAACAACTAAATAATTCAACAAAGAAGGTGTTCAAACAATATTCCATGTTCCATGTTCAAACTGAAGTACTGCTTCAGTTAATGGCTAAAAGAAAGCTGTTAATTTAAGGCTGCACATCTTCAGTCAAACCTATGGTAATGTCCTTGGCAGTTTGCTTCAGAAATAGTAACACGATTCAAGATTCAGTGTTAACTTCTAGAGTAGCCTTTAATTCCTGTAGTACATTCATCAGTCATTCCATTGTGTAATCCGGTTACTAATAATTCAGTTCCACTTCCAGCTTAATTGAATATACAGGCTCCTGCTTTGTTGACTTTCAAGCTATGAAACCAACTTCATATGGAAATAGGATCTTTAGTTAAAATAAATTTGTATCAAAAGAAAATATGGTCATTTTTCATTGCAGCCTTTATACTGGAGTTTCACAGACTTAAGCTTAAAATAAACTTGTTGTATCAATGAAGCTTAAGAGTTTTCTTACTGCAGTTTTTGTACTTTAGGCCTACATGCCACCTGTATGGTTCTTTATAGATGACCTTAGGCCATCTGTATAAACTTGGCACGTTTCCTATAATTAACAGATCAGTGGCCCATTGTTAACCTATCTGACACTTTAAGAATGTCTCAGTCAATCACACAGTGATATGTGACCCATAAATGTATTGCACATGACCTGTTTGACTTGGTGGGTGACCTATGGCCCATCACATAGGATGGGGTCCAATCTATCATGGATTTTTTTTAAAAGAACATCATAGCAAACAACTTCTCCAGATCTATTTCAGCGAACATCTAATCAGGAAAACTTCAAAGATTATTTTAATATAATCAATTGAGTGTGTTCTTCCCTGACCAATGTTTTCCCCAAAGATAATGAAATAGAGGTATAGAATAGAAGAAATAACAGTGGAAGAATCATACAGAGTCAAGAATGTACATATAGGGTTTCCAGCAGTCTGACTGGATCTTCTCTGATAGTGACACCGAATATAGCAAAGAAATCTTTCACTCTTATAGCATAAAAATGATTATGAAGAATAAAATAATTGAGTCTTGTTTTTCTTCATCCTATGCTTTGAATAATTTTTTTATTTTAAAACCAAAGCCAGTTTTGGTATTCTCTGGAATTGTACTAAGTCTCTGATTTTAGCTAAATGCTTTTATCTAGTCACCACATGTTAAAAGCATGCTCACAATCCAAACTACTAAAAAGTGACTGACTCTTCTTACGAATTTCCAACACATATTAATAAATATGTTAATTACACAGTACACTTCTAAATGACAATAATTTATTTACAGAACCACTGTAATGTACTTTCCAGCTCTTATTTTGCATCACTGAACCCTTTGGCTGCTGACACACAGTGTCAGATGATATAAAAAACAAAAGCCATTGTTGATGATTGTGGACACACATGATCCACTCTGTTTATGGGTCTGAAAGGGTTAATACTTGATTGAGTGCAGTAAGCACTGCGACAGTGAATTGTTCAGAGTAAAGTAGAAGCTTGCAGGAGAGATGTTGGGCGAGTGCATTTCTAACAGTCTGTTAGTAATGTTTATATAACCTGCAAATCGTTGCTGTAATTCAATAAACTTCAAATTGTTTACTCAATAAAACTCTTCTAATTAGACTAGAAAGGAGGATACTCTAATCCATAGTAGACCTCTATGGGTTTGAAGGAACCCATACAAACAATTAGTGGAGACTTTAACTGCTTAGAATACATACTTGCATTAAAATAGTGAACGGTCGAGATTTAAGCAAAACAAGTAACCTTTTGCCCATTATTATCACTGACAGTAATTTATTGGGTTAAGCGAATACACTAAAACATTTTTTTCAATTAAGTCTGACAAGAGGTGGAGGAAAGCTATGTTGTAACACAATGCAACAAGATAACATTTTTCTGCATGCGTTGGATAATGTCTGTTGGAAGGTTGATCACTAAAAATCTTTAATTTAAATATTCCATGTTGAGTTGTGAAGATTAAGTGATCTTTCACAAGATTTGCATTAGTTTACCTAAAAAGTGCCATAACTGTGGAATTCTAATAGCGAGAATTAGAAAGGGACAATTAGAGTAGATATGACAAATTGGCATAGTCTTTGGATTTTTTTTGGATAGAATGTGGTGCTGGAAAAGCTCAGCAGGTCAGGCAGCATCTGAGGAGCAGGAGAATTGACATTTCGGGCATAAGTACTTCATCAGGAATGCCATCAGACTCTGATCTCCAGGATCTGCAGTCCTCACTTACTCTATTTTTTTGGATAGAAATAGTGGGCAGGGATATGGGAAAAAGGAAGAAGCTTTGCAATAAATAATAGAGCCGGACAAGATAGTAGCACTGGTGTAGTTACAATGGGCTGAATAGCCTCTTTCTGCACTGCATCAATTCACTGATTCTCTGAGTTGAGTGATATTTAGGTGTATTATCATAACAAAAACAAATTGTTTTGTAACCTTTAAATGTTAGAGTATCCCTGTGTCCACTTCCTGATCTCTGCAGCTTAAGCTTCTTTGTTACCTGATGTGCCTTTGTCAAGAAAGTTTCAGTACTCACTGGCAAAATGCATCTCAAAACCATTATTGAAAAGAAAATTATAGGGTGATACTATATTTTCAATATAAAGTACTTGTCAATTTTAGTAGCCATTTAAAAATCTCCCCAGTTGGCATGCCTTATGGAAATTAATTATGCAATTTGTAAAGTCCCAAGGTTAGTCTCTGACCTAGAATGAGCTCACTGATCTTGACTGGAATACTTACTGGAACGTTCTCACTTCCTTTAATATTTTAAGATGGAGAGAAGAAAATTCAGCTAAGGTTCCCTGTTCTGGTTCCTCAAACACAATATGCAACCTCATGGCTTGGAATATCCCCACTATACCATTGTCACCAAGCAAGTATGTCCAAATGGTTCAATGAAGAGTCCAGGGTGTATGCCCAGAGCAACACCAGCAGACCGACAGATGACTCAGTTATGCTACAAAACAGCATAAGCAATAAGTGATAGACAGAGATAAGTGATTCTGTAACCAACCAAGAATGACAAAGCTCTGTAGTCCCACGACATCCAGTCGTGAATGGTGGTGGACAAATAAATAACTCACTGGAGGGAGATATACAGATAATGATCCTTATATTCAGTGATGGGGTAACCCAGCACACCACTGCAAAAGATAATGCTGAAGAATTTGTGACAATCTTCAGCCTGAAGTGCTGCATGGATGATTCATCTTAGCCTCCTCCTGAGG
Organism: Chiloscyllium plagiosum; assembly: GCF_037043375.1. NCBI lineage: Eukaryota > Metazoa > Chordata > Chondrichthyes > Orectolobiformes > Hemiscylliidae > Chiloscyllium > Chiloscyllium plagiosum. The sequence continues at coordinate 42,100,474 of NW_028270139.1, forward strand.
TTCCCAGCATCAGAGCTTTCAGACTCCAGCAAATTTGAATCATGCCACATTTGATCACAAAATGACTGAAGACATTGAATACTACAAAGGCTACAGCCCCTGACAGCATATTGGAGACTTGTCCTTGAGAGCTTGCCATGTGGAGGAGGAGAAAGTGAGGATTGCAGATGCTGGAGATCAGAGTTGAGAGTGTAGTGCTGGAAAAGCACAGTAGGTCAGGCAGCACCTGAGAAGCAGGAGAGTCAATGTTTTGGGCATAAGCTCTTCATCATGCCTTGCCCCTTGCCAAGCTGTCTGAACATGGCTACAACACTGTGGAAAAGTGTCCAATGTGTCATGCACACAAAAAGACAGGACAAACTTGGCCAATTACCACCTCAACAGTCTCGCCTTGACCAGCAGAAACTCTTGCACGCACAGTTGGTTCTGATATAACACATTAGTTCTGTTCTTGTGCGATCTCGCGGGATAAGAAAATTGTGCAATAGCCACCCCATTTAAACTAATGGAGCCAGAATCGCATTATAGCCAATACAGGTAAGGAAAGTTCACCTTCTAAAATAATGTCTAAATTCTTCAATCGCGTTCAAACCAATTTGTATGGAAGAAACACACGTTATAGCAGAACTGATTGTAAGTGCCAAGCAATGACCAGCTCCAATGGCCTTGCTGCCAGTGTAAGATCTGAAGTGGGGATGTTCATTGATAACTGCACAATGTTCAGTACCATTTGCAACTCCTTGGATACTGAGGCAGTGCACGTCCAAATGCAACAAGACCTGGACAATATCCAGGCTTGACCTGATAAGTGGCAAGCAGCATTTGTTTCTGGTAAATACTGGGCAAAGACTAACTCCAACACGGGAGAATCAAAGCATTGTCAAAGCACTCCCTCCACCACTGACACTCAGTAGCAACTGTCTGTACTATCTACAAGGTGCACTGTGGAAATTCATTAAGATTCCTTAGGCAGCACCTTCTAAACCTACACCCACTTCCATCCAGATGGCCAAGGGCAGCAGGAACACCACACTTGCCCCTTGAAACCCCTCACCATCCTGAATTGGAAATTTATTGCTGTTCCGTCAGTATCGTTGGATCAAAATCCTGGAATTGCCTCCCTAACAGCATTGTAAGCATACTGACACCAAATGGGCAATAATGGTTTAAGAATGCCGCACACTATCACCTTCTCAAGGGCAACTAGGTTTTGGGCAATAAATTCTGGCCAGCCAATATTGCACACATCCCTGAATGAATGAAAAATTCAGTGTAAAGTTTCTAGAAATCCTTTGACGATCATCAAATTTCACCTAATTTGAGTCTTCTTCCACATATACATCACCTTTCATTGTTATAGCAGAAATACTTGATGAAAAATCCTTAAAGGCTTCTCAATGGCCATTTCACTGGGGATTTGTTACACACTAATCCCCTGCTAAATGTACATTGAAATGTCTATCATTCTTAAATCAGACTGCAAAACTGCAGTTAGGTTCTACACTTTGCTGAGTTACTTCATTCCAACTTCAATTTATGTCCGTGAAATCATTCGCTCCAAATTATTTAACTCGTAAAGTAAATAAAGAATATTACTTGGCTGTAGAAGGTTGCCCCTGAGGGTTGCCTAAGTGAGTACAGCCTTCAGGATTAATAAGGCAGAACTTGAGGCTAAAATTGAAAGTGAAATTGTTTTTTATGGCTGAGGGGCTCGTTTACAGAAAAATGAAACAGTCCATATTGAAGTCTGTTGATATTAATTTAACAAGAATATATAAGATCAACATAAGATTACATCAAAAGAGTGGTTAATCATATTGGGAGGAATCTGCCCCTCCTTTGAACTGTGTGGGCAACAGCAAAAGTTTGCAAAATACATAAAAACAAAAAAATCAGATTCTTGACATTGAGAAAAAATTTCCAGTTGTTCCCTGAAGGTTTAAATGGCATGTTCTACCGCTTGCGCATTAGTTTATTCCATGCATTTGCATCTCATTATGAGCTAAACTTGTCTTATTTCTGTGCAGCTCCCAGTTCTCATCTCCCTCCCCAAAACCCACTCGGCATAATTTCCTGACATGAAAGTCAGAGCAATTACCTGGTGAGGCAGCTCGTTGCTTGCTTCTCCAGATCTTCATACAAATCCAGCCTCATCATCAATTACCTACAGAGGAGAAAGTGAGGGCTGCAGATGCTGGGGATCAGAGCTTAAAAATGTGTTGCTGGAAAAGCGCAGCAGGTCAGGCAGCATCAAAGGAGCAGGAGAATCGACGTTTTGGGCATCAGCATAAGAAGGGCTTATGCCCGAAACATCGATTCTCCTGCTCCTTTGATGCCGCCTGACCTGCTGCGCTTTTCCACCAATCAATTACCTACATGTCTCATAGACACCAGGCACTTCAGCCTTCATCCGAGCAAGCGGGCAATGGCAAACCATCAGCTTCACCATGTCATCCTGTCGAATTTGGGACCACTCTACTTCAGCCCTTCGGGACCACACTTTGGAGCTCTGGAGCACTTATCACTTGATGCACCTTAGCTTACTTTTTTAGTGCTCACTCACTTAGCATTTATTTGAAGGCTGCCAGCTTCTGTAGTTTGCATTGACTTTCAATGCAGAGGAAGAGGCTGGCCATAGTTAGATACACTGTACATTCAAGGACCTGTTGTACAGCACAATGCCATGTCAGTGTCACATCAGCAGCATGTGCCAGCAGCTTACGCTTCAACCAAATTACCATTTCAAGGTCAAAGGGAACCAGTCTGTCATGGGGTTAATGGTCATTGCAGCCAATCAGAGGGTGCCACCACACCCAGTCAAGTGTCTCGACTGATTACAATGCAAGGGTTGGTCACAGTCAGGAATGGCATCTGCAGACAAATGATACCCCCTCCAAACATGGCTGATGATACCTTTATGTAATCCTCAAACTGATATGCAGAAGTAAGAGACAACACTGTCCAGGTTTCAACTAAAGCCATTATAGAACAGACCATAGATCCTTCTGAGGAGGTTTTGAGGCCTGGATTACTCTGGCAGAGCTTTGCAATATAGCTCAGTAAAGGTCGCTACATCATTGTCGCATTCTGTGCCCATTGCATTTTGGAGCTAACAAAGGGGGTGTTCTGGATGCAGAGGAAATGGGGAATGTTAGGAAACCTTTGAGGATGAGGATGGGGATCAGGACCTTGACAGGGAGGGATATCCAAGGAAGCATGATAGTGCTATGTACCATTGAGTGGGAAAAACCCAGCAGAATGCAACTGAAACATAAACAGAAAGAGTCACATCAGACACAAAATATTAACTCTGTTTTTCTCAACACAGATGCTACCAGACATGCATTCCCTGCTTTTATTTCACGTTTTCAGCATCCATTGTGTTTGGCTTTTACTGCTGAGCCTAAATGAAACCCACCTCCAGGATGAATGATCTGACTTTGGACTTACCTACATTGTGTAATTTTCTGCTGGCTATGTGGCAAGTTGCTCCTGGTCAGCTCACAGTATGTTTGGACTTAGCAATTGCTGCACTCCTTGAATTTGTCTGTTGCTGTCAAATTTCTCCACCTTACATGTCCTATTGACTGTTAGGGAAAAGCCACTGAGACAGGACACTGACAGCCCATGACTTTGAGGTTGGGTAGGGATAGCTCTTAAGGATTCAGTCAGCATATCCTATCTGAGTGTTGTGTTGTGCAATGAACTCTCTCATGATGAATAGCAGGATGAGAGCTTCCTTTTGATCCTTCCACCATTGGTTAGCTTTAACATTCCAAAGATTGCATAGACTGTGAAATTGCCCCAAAATGCTTGAGCATCCAGTGGGGCAGTGTTGAAATGGAGAGAGGCCACACTTTGCACAATTTCTCTCGGCAGACTTTTGCAACGTGTGGGAGAGTGAACTTCCCACTGTACACCTCTTGGCTTTGAACAGCAATGTGATCCCTTCAAAAGCTGATAGTTCGAATGAAACGTTCCTTATAGGGATATGTGGAATCATCATAAATTCCAGATTCTCACTCACAGAGTTTGTGAAGACTTGCCCTAGCACAATCCCTGCATACTGCTGTAACCTCAATGTGCTCCACATGAAAATGCAATACTATGTGTTAAAGGGTGCAGTCATCAGTGTCACAGTTCAAGAATCTCTGAGATCTGAGGTTTTCTGCAGTCAAGGCGCTGGTTGTTGGAGAGAGCAGAGCATTGCTTAGCCATGACAACTTATTTTATCCTTGGGATATCTGAGAGGCTGTTGATCCCTCATGCTGGTATGAATGACTTCACTTGGTCACATTTAAGAATGCAAGTGAACATGTATCTGCAAAGATACAAGATTATTTACAATGATGAGTCACCCGGGTATCACTGGATTGTCCGGAGAAGAAGCTTTTGGGAATCATGTGTGTGATGCCCCATCAGTAAGGTCCAGGCTCGTTCGCCCCATTTGACTTTGCCAGCTATGGCTGCCACATTGGAGTTTGGCTTCAGAGTGTGCTGGACCTGACCCTTCAAGGCAGTAGCTAACCTCTCCGTGGAGATAGCCAGGTGCAGGCAAGGTGGAGTTAGAAGGAAGGATCGGTAGACTGGAAGGATGAGATGGGTTACAGCTGTAAAGAGGGCGTGATGCATGGAATGGTGAAAGGTACAGACCATGAGCCTTTGAGAGCATGAGAGGTGTGCGCACTGGCAGAGTTAGACTGACTGATGGCCCTTCGAGCATGAGATAACTGAGGCAGAACTTTCCAGAGTGTAGAAGAACATTCCTGTCTATTCTGCTTTGATGTGCATTCTGTTTAACCCAGGACAGTGGCACTGACTGGGCCATTATCTTGTTCCAGGTAGATTCAGTCTGATGGCATGGCTCCTTTACTGGCCAGCAGGAAAAATAATGGTCCTCTTTAGCACCATATTCTCCATCAGCACTTCCAAGCCCCTGTCAGTGCACATGAGGAGCTAAAATGCATTTCTGAGCCATTTCCTTCAGGGTACCGATGCATGACCACAATGGAAGGGGCAGTTCGTAGCTTGCAGCATGATATTACAGTGAGATATTATGTGGCTTGGTGGGTGACATGGTGAGGTATCTTGCAAGTGGGAGCATTGTGTCCATTGTTAGCTGACACACCTGTTCCCACATGTAGAATAGATGGGGAAAATTCTGTCCTTCAACCCTAAAGAATATTGAATGGGTACAAAATGAACTGCAATGTTGGTTTTCCTGCTCCTCGGATGCTGCCTGACCGCTGTGCCTTTCCAGCATCAATCTAATCTTGACTCTAATCTCCAGCATCTGTAGTCCTCACTTTCGTCTTGTTCATTTGTTATTGCCTAAAATACATCACTCATCTGCCTCCGTACTTGCTTTGGTATTTTTTAGATCAGATACCTGTGTAACAAGTCAAAGTACACACCATTGAAAAATAAATATAGCAGATTTTTAAACTGAGGAAATTGCTGATTCATTTTCCATATCAAACTCTGTACAATTTTATTTTTAATACAAGGAAGATATGGACATTAGCCGCCAAGGGACGTCGCAATCTCTCAAGCCTGTCCATGAACGGAAATTTTGGAAAATTTCCAGATTAATCTCTGGACATTAATTATTGTTTTAGCATGTGACCTGAATCAAACTTTTGAGTGGTACAATGCAGGACGTAAGTGTTTAAAATATAGGCACCACTGAAATTAAATTGTTACTCTTATCTCCTTTACGGAAATCCTTCGGCTGGCTTCTAACTAGTGTTATAGATTATGGTCCTCTTCCAGAAGAGAGCTCATAAATGAAATTTTCATATTAACATTTCTCTAACTGTAACCAAGAGTCATAAATTATTTAGTTATCATAAAATATTTAGCTGCGGGGCTCCTGAGTAGTAAGTTGTTAATGTTTAAGTTCCTGTATCCTCTTTTTGACACCGGAACAAAAGCCACTCTCTCCAGGACTCCTAAATAATGAGGATGCTGTTTACTAAGCTGACAAGCAGCATATAAAATATTTAACAATAGAATACAGCCATGTGATTAACTAATAGCAGTTCCTACTGCCACCCCCATTGTAATTAACAAATTAAAGACAATTTAATTATCTTAAAAATATACATAAAGGTTTCAGTCAGAGCAGTAGTCAAAATATGTATCACAGAATATAACTGAATTGTACTATAATAACACTGTCTGCACTTCAGCCATCTCAAAATGCCATCTCTCAATTAGTGCTTCGCCAGGCTGAAAAAAAACTTTTGCACAATTTCACAGTCACAGTGGGGCAGTCAATTAAAAATAAGCCACAAATCACACATCCGAGAGGTGCATGTTATATAAGGAAGTATTGATTGTCAGATAATCTAGGTTCAGGAGTCATGTTTTAACAGAGAATGAGTACTTGCATCATTGCCAAAAAAAACCTCCCACCTCAAAAAGGTTCATTCCTTCTTTAATGAGAACATTACCATCAGCACAAATGTTTCCATGGCACAGGCTACTAAATAGTTTGCGGATATTTGAGGTTAAATGTGATAGGTCCCTTCTGTTACCAATACCCTAAGCATATTTTGTGTCTAACTTTATTTAACAACACTTTTGCAATTTAGGTTAACAGGAGATGACAAGCTCAGCAGTTCATGAATTTTCTTTGCATGATTGATTTGACCCATCTGACCATGTACATGCTAATGAGGATGTGCCAGGGTACAACAAAATAATTCAGAACTGAGAAATATAATGGGTAATATACAATAATCTTGCAAGTAATTATGTGTGGAATAATTCAAAGTCATTGTAATTAAATTCCAAGAGAACATGTTATATACTCTGCATAATCTGGTTAATTCATTTCGCAAGTGTTGTGAAATTGTGCAAAAATTTTGCCAAAAGTTGTAAAAATGTAGTTTGGCAAGCAACATGTTTCCAACACAGGAATCTAAGAAATTAGTCAAACATTCTATTTGCAGAATTGGCCTTTACAGGCTACAAAGCTAAGTTGCTTCTTAATATATGATCTCTAAACCTTTACTTTTATTCAAGTAAGCAAGACATATTCCAGCACTTAGCTTTTATTTTGTAACAATACCATTTCTAACTGTAATATAATTGAGCTATATTACTTAATATTTATTTGTTGCTTATTTTTAACAAAAAAAAATTAAAATGGTTTGGCCTTTACCAATTAAATCTTCAAATAGAACCCTGTTGGTTTTGACACGGTTATCAGTTACATATAATTAAAACTGGAGGAGACAGCATACAAAATTATCAATTGTTAACAGAGAAACAGCAAAGACCCAAAGCACAGCATAATAAAGACAGATATAAAAATGATTTAAAGGAGAATGTTAGAAGGATATACGTGATATGGGTTCTTTACGTTTGATTGAGCAATACTGAGCAGAATTTGTTACTCCTTGTAGAGCTGATGTTAAACAGAGCAAATCCTGTGCTTCTTTGGTAAATACTTGCAATTTGGATTAAAATTCAGAGATTTCAGGTCTCCCAAATGCTAGAGGGAATGATTCCACCAAATCACTAAGGACTCACATGCACACCAGCATAGCAACACAGGAATATATGAACTCCACTGGATTCCCAGCATAATTGGCAGAAAACCAAAAGCACATGAATTAAACTAAGAACTGACTACATAATACTTCTAAATGTCTGTATTCCAATATGTGCTTGATCTAATCCAAATATTAAAAAAAACAATTGAATTGTGTCCAATCCCTTCACCAATTTAAAAGCATCATTAAATTGTTTATAAAAAAATCTGGTTCTGCAAGTAAATGGCGTTATTTTTGTACAGGATGCTGGCATGACAAGTTTGGCATTTCTTGCCAAAGTACTGATATGGCTTTTCTAGTCAATGGTACCTCCCAGGATGTTGATAGTAGGGGAATCATTGCTGGAGATCTGATTGAATACCAAGAGGAGGTAGCTAATTTCTCTTTTGCTGGGGATGGTCATTGCCTGTCACTTGTGTGGCATTAATATTACTTGTCACATAATAGGCTAAGAGAGAAAGTGAGGGCTGCAGATGCTGGAGATCAGAACTAAAAATGTGTTGCTGGAAAAGTGCAGCAGGTCAGGCAGCATCCAAGGAACAGGAGAATCGACGTTTCGGGCATAAGCCCTTCTTCAGGAATGGCTAATAGGCTAATAATAGGCTAATAGGCTAACCCTAGATATGTTCCAGATTTGACTGCATTTGGACATGGTCTGCTTCAGTAACTGAGGAATCGTAAATGGTGCTGAACAATGTGGAAACATCATGGCACTCATTCTCACAATTAGAAGTCTAGTGATTCATACCATTCTCCTGATATTCATTAGCCTGAAAGGGCACAAAAATTAGACACAATGTGTAGCATCTTGTTAAAGTACTAGGTGTCTTGGCAGCCAGGTGGACAGCCAATGAGAGACCCAAGCAGCTTCTTCTTGGGAAGGCCAGATGAATCATGTATCGACCAGACAGTAATGAGGCTATCAGCAGACTGCTAAGAGAATATAGAACAACTGAGAGGGAGAATTGAAGACAGGACGAACAAAACCAGGCATCAATGCCTCAAATGCGGAATGATATCAAAAATACAAAGATAAGGGCATTCGACCTGAATGCTCTCTGCATGTGCAACAAGATAGATGATCTAAACGTACAAGCAGAGGTACTTGGTTCTGATTGCCATTACAGAAACATAGCTGCATGGTGACCAGGACTGGGAACTGATTATTCAAGAATAATTAATGTTGAGAAAGGATGGACAAGAAAGGAAAGCATGCAGAGATGCACTGATACTATGAGATGGGAGATGAGAGAGCATGTAGCATGTGCAACAATAATCATGAGTAACTTCAACTTACATATGGACCGAGTAAACCAATTAAGCACAAACTTGTGAAGGAAGAGTTTTTGGAGCGTCTGAGTGATGATTTTTGTAAGCAGCATGTTGAAGCCAACTAAAGGACAGACAATTTTGGATTTAGTATTATGTAATGAAAAAGGTCTAATTGATAATCTTATTGTCAAAAAAAACTCAATGTTTGAAAGTGATGTAGTTCAATAATTTGAATAATGGAAATTATGAAATAAAAATTGGCTGAGCTGCATTAGGAAAATATGTTAAAATGTATGACTGTACATAGATAATGGATATTCTTTAAGGAACTATTACCTGACTGATAGCAACCATGCATTCCTTTGAGGTTTAAAAACTCAAGAAGGTCACTCAACTGTGAATAATAAAGGAAGTTACGGATTGTATAAGATTTAAAGAAAAAGCTCAGAAAATGGCCCAAAATAGTAATAAAATTGCAACACACTTAGAAAACAGAAAAGACACTCATATGCAAAGGAAGAATAGAGTATGAATCCAATCGCTAAGGAACACATTAAAATGGACTGCAAAAGCTTGTACAGGTATGGCGAAATGTTTGGCGAAGAGGAACATGGATTCATTAACAGCAGAGCTAGGAGGATTTATAATAGGGAATAGAGAAATGCAGAGAAGCTAAATAATTACTTTCTGTCTGTTTTCACTGAGGAAGATATTAAAAAAAACCCTCCCAGAATTGGAGATCCATGCGATTAGGGAGAATGAGGAATTGAAGGAAATTTGTACTAGTAAGATAGTCTATACTGCAGTGTTTTGAAGGGATGGCTATAGAGATAGCTGTTGCATTGATAGTCATCTTCCAAAATGCTGCAGATTTTGGAGAGATTCCTGCAGATTAGAAGGCTGAAAATGTTACCCCACTATTTAAGAAAGGAGCAAGGAGAAGAACAGAGAGTGTAGACTTGAGAGCTTTATATTAGTAGGAGGGAAAATGGAAGAAGCTATCATAATGGACATGTCAAATGCACACTGGGACAAAAATAATCTGATTGGGTAGAGTCAGCATGATTTGTGAATGGAAAATTCTGTTTGACACATTTGTGGAGGTTTTTGAGGACATTACTAACAAAATTAAGACTGGGATTCGATGGATGTAGTATTTTTAGATTTTCAGAAGGCTTTGATAAGATTACCTAAAGGAGGTTGTTTAGTAAAATGAATGCACATAGTAAAGGAAGCAATGTATTGACATGAATTACAGATTGGCTAATAGATAGAAAACAAATAGTAGGAAATAAATGGTTCATTCTCACATTGGCAGGCTGTAACTAGTGGGGTACCACAAAGATCAGTACTTGGGCCTCAGCTGTTATTGATGACTTTGATGTGAGGACCAAATGTAAAACTTGCAAATTTGTATGTGATACAAAGCTAAATAGGTATGTGTGAGGGTGTAAAACATTTTCAGGAGGATTTGGATATACTTCGTAAATAAGCTAGGACATGGCAGATAGAATATAATGTGGAAAGGTTTGAGGTTATCTACTTTGGTCAGAGAAACAAATGTGCAGAGCATTTCTTAAATGATAAAAGGCTGGAAAGTGTAAATGTAGAGGGTCCTGGATGTCCTTGTCAATAAATCACTGAAAACTAACACACAGATGCAGAAAGTTATTAGAAAAGCTAATGGAATGTGAGTCTTTATAACATGAGGATTTGAGTACAGAAGTAATGAAGTCTTGCTTAAATTGCTCAGATCACATCTGAAGTAGAATGAGCAGTTTTTATTCTGGGAAGATATTATTACCACAGAGGGAGTGCAACAAAGGTTCACTAACCTTGTTCCTTGGATGGTGGGACCATCCTATGAAGAGGGATTGGGCAAACTGGGCTTGGTATTCTTAGAGCTGCAAAAAATTAGAGGTGATCTCATGGCAGCCTTCAAAATACTTAAAGGAATAGGCAAGGTAGACATGTGTAAGGTATTTCCCCTATTTGGGGAGTCTAGAACCAGAGGACGCAATTTAAAAGTAGGAGTTCGCCATTTAGGACTGAAATTAGGAGATTTTTTTTGTCAGAGGTTGGTGAAGCTTTGGAATTCCCCACCCCAGAGGCCTGTGAAAGCTTTGCCTTTGAGTACATTTAAAGTCGAGTTTGACAAACCTTTGATGAGTAATGGGGTAAAGGGTTGTGGAATTAGTGAGGGTAAAAGGCATTGAGTATTTGATCAACTGTGGTCATATTAAATGATGGATCAGACTTGTCAGGTCAAATGTTTCTATGTTCCTACATTCCCTGGGATTAAGAAATTAATCTCTCTATGGTAGATGAATATAAACCATAGCTGGGCACATTTTCCTCATTCCTGAAGAAGGGCTAATGCCCGAAACGTCGATTCTCCTGTTCCCTAGATGCTGCCTGACCTGCTGCGCTTCTCCAGCAACACATTTCCATCTCTGATCTCCAGCATCTGCAGACCTCATTTTCTCTTCAAAGACTAATATACTGGCAGGGAAATTTGCTAGGACTGCTTGGGAGGATTTAAACTAGTAAGGTGGGGGGGGGTGCATTTATTTCAAGGCAAGGGGCCTAACAGGGAAGGCAGATGAACTCAGGGCAGGTTAGGAACATGGGACTGGGATATCATAGCAATTACGGAAATATGGCTCAGGGATGGGCAGGACTGGCAGCTGAATGTTCCAGCATAAAAATGCTACAGGAAGGATAGAAAGGGAGGCAAAAGAGGAGGGGAAGTGGCATTTTTAATAAGGGATAGCATTACAGCTGTGCTGAGGGAGGATATTTCCGGAAATATATCCAGGAAAGTTATTTGGGTGGAACTGAGAAATAAGAAAGGGATGATCACCTTATTGGGATTGTATTATAGACCACCCAATAGTCAGAGGGAAATTGAGAAATAAACTTGTAAGGAGATCTCAGCTATCTGTAAGAATAATAGGGTGGTTATGGTAGGGGATTTTAACTTTCCAAACATCGACTGGGACTGCCATAGTGTTAAAGGTTTAGATGGAGAGGAATTTCTTAAGTTTGTACAAGACAATTTTCTGATTCAGTATGTGGATGTACCTACTAGAGAAGGTGCAAAACTTGACCTACTCTTGGGAAATAAGGCAGGTCAGGTGACTGAGGTGTCAGTTGGGGAGCACTTTGGGGCCAGTGACCATAATTCTATACGTTTTAAAATAGTGATGGAAAAGGACAGACCAGATCTAAAAGTTGAAGTTCTAAATTGGAGAAAGGCCAGTTTTGACAGTATTAGGCAAGAACTTTCAAAAGCTGATTGGAGGCAGATATTCGCAGGTAAAGGGACGGCTGGAAAATGGGAAGCCTTCAGAAATGAGATAACAAGAATCCAGAGAAAGTATATTCCTGTCAGGGTGAAAGGGAAGGCTGGTAACTATCGGGAATGCTGGATGACTAAAGAAATTGAGGGTTTGGTTAAGAAAAAGAAGGAAGCATATGTCAGGTATAGACAGGATAGATCGAGTGAATCCTTAGAAGAGTATAAAGAAAGTAGGAGTATATTTAAGAGGGAAATTAGGAGGGCAAAACGGGGACAAGAGATAGCTTTGGCAAATAGAATTAAGGAGAATCCAGAGCGGTTTTACAAATATAGTAAGGACAAAAGGGTAACTAGGGAGAGAACAGGGCCCCTCAAAGATCAGCAAGGTGGACTTTGTGTGGAGCCACAGAAAATGGGGGAGATACTAAATGAATATTTTGCATCAGTATTTACTGTGGAAAAGGATATGGAAGATATAGACTGTAGGAAAATAGATGGTGACATTTTTCAAAATGCCCAGATTACAGAGGAGGAAGTGCTGGATGTCTTGAAACAGTTAAAGGTGGATAAATCCCCAGGACCTGATCAGGTGTACCCGAGAACTCTGTGGGAAGCTAGAGAAGTGATTTCTGGGCCTCTTGCTGACATATTTGTATCATCGATAGCCACAGGTGAGGTGTTTTTCAGATTGGAGGCCTGTGACCAGTGGAGAGCCACAAGGATCGGTACTGGGTCCTCTACTTTTTGTCATTCTGGTCTCCTCCCTATGGGAAAGATGTTGTGAAACTTGAAAGGGTTCAGAAAAGATTTACAAGGATGTTGCCAGGGTTGGAGGATCTGAGCTACAGGGAGAGGCTGTACAGGCTGGGGCTGTTTTCCCTGGAGCGTCAGAGGCTGAGGAGTGACCTTATAGAGGTTTACAAAATTATGAGGGGCATGGATAGGATAAATAGGCAAAGTCTTTTTCCTGGAGTCGGAGAGTCCAGAACTAGAGGGCATAGGTTTAGGATGAGAGGGGAAAGATATAAAAGGGTCCCAAGGGGCAACTTTTTCACGCAGAGGGTGATACGTGTATTGAATGAGCTGCCAGAGGATATGGTGCAGGCTGGTACAATTGCAACATTTAAGAGGCATTTGGATGGGTATATGAATAGGAAGGGTTTGGAGGGATATGGGCCGGGTGCTGGCAGGTGGGACTAGATTGGGTTGGGATATCTGGTCGGCATGGACGGGTTGGATTGAAAGGTCTGTTTCCATGCTGTACATCTCTTTGACTCTATGACCTACCTGGTGAAGCCTGCCGGCAATACATTGATTAACTGATATGGTGGTGGGGGGGGAGGGAGGTCCTTGGGTTGAGAGCCATTGAATGTTTCAGGATAGCAGGGGTGTGGTTCACTCTCTGTCTAATCTCCAGTCCCTCGATCAGGCAGTAGTTGTTTCTGAGGGTTTATTTCCCCACCCGCCCTCCACAGATGTCAAACTTCTGTGCACACCACACGGTGAGAGCCTTGCTTCCAGCAAAGTTAATCCCTGTGGTGGCAGGCTGAGGCCTTTGTGGTTTTTGATCAGATATTTCAGGGCCTCAATTGGCAGCAGGGCGGCAGAACTGAGTAAGGTCTTCCCTCACAGGAATTCAATTTTGGCAAAGTCGGGGAGTTAGCAGGGTGTGAGTATATCACCACCCTGCTTAATTAAATGCCCTTTCTGCCTCCAAGCTCACCACTTCCTGAGCAGAAGATTCCACACAGTATTACAGAGTTAACTGGTTTGTGTTCAACCATCTTAGTCAATCATCCTAAAGTCCTACTTGCTTTTTCTGATGTAAACTTCCGTTAGGCACCTACAGTGAGTGAGTAAGCATAATCCATGCACATATCTTGATTCATAACAGTTAATGAATAACTGCATGCCCAGAGTCTCTCAACCCCAAACGTACTTAGGCACAATGAAGGACATTTGTCATGTAATAATCTATTTCCCTAACTCATTTAAATCAGCAACGTACCTAAGATTTAGTTTAAATTACAATCCCAATTCCAATATATTTCCATAGATTACATCCCTGCCTGAGAATTGATACTGAGTGTCTTATCCAAATAATATCCAGGGTCGCTCAATATCCTTCTATGTCCAAGGTGTTTTAGAAATCAAATTCTAAAGGATGAACAGAATTGACATTGTCCACTTCAGTGATAATTTTTTCTAAGGAACGCAATAAGGTTGGTGAGCTTGTACCTCTGTTTCCTGAAGTTGTTACAATGCTTTGAACCTTATAGCTCAGAACGGAAGGATGTAAAATATGAAGTCATTGTGATGGCTATTGAAACTTGCTGCTGATTTTCATTGTGTCAATGGATTTTGAATGAGTTAAAATTTTGCCAATTGAAGTTATTCTCAGATCGCAATGCATTGAACCGATTCAGAAACTGTTCTCTTTGCTCATAACATACACAGAAGATGAAAATATTTTAGTTATATCAGGTGATTTGTTATAATACCTGCATAGGATGCAAGCTGCTATGAGAAATCATGGATCATAGGCAATGCGATCGTGTTCAAGTCTCTAGCAAACACTCTCAAATAGTCACTATTGATTATACTTTCTCTCGATACCATTTCTAAGAGTTTGTTTAAAATTATAGGAAATTAATTACAATCTCGCTACACTTAGTACTCAGAGGAAAGCTTCCTCACAGATTCTCCAGAATTCATAAAATATCACTGGTGGTAGAAAAATAATAAACGTTGCAGATTCCCTCAAATTACCCGTATATGAGAGTGAAGGAAATGGATGGGTTATGCTGATGGAGTGAGACAGGGAAGGATAGGAGGAGGTGCCAATACAATATTAACACCAGTTTTGGTAGGATGGAAAGGGCTGTTTCTGTTCTATATGGCCAAGTAATTGATAAATTAATAAGAAGACTGAGTATGAAACTGAATATAAATATAATACAAATGCTGAGAAATAAGGAGCTGGAAGCATTGTGCCTGTGTTTCTAGTGATTGAATTTAGAGCCATTTACGAGCTGGAAATGGTAAAACAAAGGAAGAAAAGGAAATTATTAAAATACAAACACCTCCAATACCGGTTGAACATAATTGGAATAATTTTGCTTTGTGTACAATGTTTTTTCAAATGACTTAGCTATGACCATCTACACCCACCACCCACCACCCCCACCCCCCCCCCGCCCCCCACCACCACCGCCCCCCATCTCTAGGTTTACCCTCTTCCCAGTGGAAGACTATGACTGTCTCTTTAAGAGTCTTTAAAATTCGCAGTGACACAAGTACATAGCTCCTTCCTAGCATCTCTGACATCATGTTAACAATACTTTTATCACAATCTGTAGTAGTTTCTTTCTTTTTCTATTGCACAGAGTTTCTGAAGCTATCCTTAGAGACAAAATTAAAAGCAATTTCCCAGCCAGTCTGGAAACAGCTGGGACACATTGGTAGTACTGGCTGGAAGTGAATCCTTCGGGATCCCCTTGACGGACATCAGCAAAACATGTCTACTCAGATATTTTTCACTCCGATTGTATTTCATTCAAGAATCTCTGAGAAATTTGTTTTCTTTCAAAAGAAATTTCCACAAAGATAAACATATAAATTTATCCTAGATATAAGGCAACGTAATTACATGCTAACATTTTCTTGAATTTAACTTTGAAAAGTGTTTTTAAACGAAGTGTGAACCATCTACTGAATAATTTGACAATCCAGGCTAAAGCTCAGTTTCATGACTATGCAGAAATGAAGTTATACAAAGACATATGGTTCCAGAATTAATATATTAAATTGCACACAAAACAGCTTTTAAGTAAATTTGGTGTTGGATTTGTAAAAGTTATGAATGAAAAGGCTAATTGTTACTCCACAGGGGAAATGATTGCAATTATTAATATTCAGACCAAGACTGACAGAAAAACTCAAGAGAAAAGACAATGCATTCTAACAGCAATACAAACCTAATATGCACCCACTTTATTGGAACCAACACATGATTAAGATCTAAAATCATTTTTAGTTTGAATAGCACTGAATATTTTTCCCAGGCAGCAGTGTAGTAAATTAATGATAAATACAGCTATTTAACATTGGTATCAACAGTCACTCATTGCAATGTAAATGTATTATCAAACATTACAGACAGAATATTTCTTCGAAAGCTGAAAATTGTTGCACAATAGAATCGTACACTTTGTTTCTGATAGATTGTTTATCTGATAAATGGGTTTCTTAGGTGGTCCAGTAACTCGAACAACAATGTCAAAAGGTTAAGAGTCCTTAGAGTTATTAACCTCAATTGACATTTGAACCTCCTTGGCTTCACTGTATGAGGTTTGGCAGCTACCACTGCTTCTGTATCACGACGTGCAGTGCAGCAATTATGCCACCTCAAATAGAAAATAATACGGTTTAGTTGGATCTCATACAAGCCAAACATGGAACATGCTGTAATAGTGATTACAACATTAGCCTTTATTTCATATTTTATTAAAATTTCAAATAGATGCCGTGAGTTGAATGAACAGATGAGTTTTCAGGCAAGATGTGATCTGGGAGTGCAAAACTGATTCGAGACTGTATATCATACAGCCCAGGATACACATCTGAGCTTTGTGCTCTGTCAGGATAGGGCTGTATGCCCACTGTGCTGATGGTCCCTTTGGTGCTGTAAAGATTTATGTCCAGCCCAGATGACTCTGGAATTTTTACATGCTAAGATAAAGCACGAGCCACATTCCCGCCTAACCCCCTCCCAACTATGCCATGAAAACCTGGCACACATCCTGCTGAAGAACAGCCCAGAACACACCTGACTCCGCAAATGTGTAGTTAGACTTGACAGCTCATTCCAGGGAAAGTATTTCAAAATTCTACTTCTGAATTATTCTATTTCTGATGAGTATCTCTTCACTCTCATATGTCCATTCAAGAATTTCAATCTGGTTTAATAATCAAAAGCATTTTGGGAATGTTCCAGACTTTGGAAATCCTATCTCTTTTACTCTGTGTATCTTTGTTCAATGTCAATTCATACCATAGATTTAACCTCTGTATGCCAATTGTTTAGTTATATAATGACTGCATGTAATCATCTATGCACTCTCAGAGATAGTGAGAGTTAAACACATAGTCCTGTGCTAAGTCAGGCTAATGTATCATTTGAGAGGGGAGTGTTTTGATTTGTCAATCATGTCTATGCAATGAATCAATTTAGAGTAAAATGCACTCTTCCCTGTATTTTCCAGTAAAGTATGAGGTTACTATTCTGTGTCCCTACTAACCAAGATAATATAAGGCAAATTAGTTAAGGCTTGAAAATGGCACAGATATCCTCATGCATTATTAACCTATACATGTATGATCTGATTTTGGACATCATTTAAATTTTGTGCTGAAAGTTCACTTGCATAATTGCACAGTTGACAATACTAAGCAAGCTGTTAAGTGTCTGTACACCTGAATAGAGGAGACAAAATCTTGTGAGGTAAGTTCAAGTTGCACTGTGCTACTTAAAGCAATCAATAGAGATGAGAGGACGGATTGCAATTCCTCTGGAGCAGGTGCTTCGATGCATGCAGCAGTGACTGGATTTGGAAAAGATACTGGAATGCAAGAAAGCAGTCTCCATGATTTTCCTTTGTAGTGTTGCTGGCCTTGATGCAGGAGCTGAATAGGAAGACAGAGATCTTCCATTCACAGGAGGTTAAAATACTCTCCTGATAAGTTAAGTGATGTCAGTGGCAGCAGGTAACCATGGCAGTCAATTCCAAGACTGTAGCCCCGAGGAGCTGGATGCAATGTTTAAAAAATTCAATGATCTCACACAAGTGATCAAAGTTAGTGATTGCACCTTCAAATGCAACATTGCAACATATTCCCCAGTAGCCATGAGGCACCACTCCAAGTATCACATCCTTATCACTCATCTATAGCAGTCTCCATCAATTGCTACTCATATTACACTTTACCCCACAGACCGAAAACTACTCAAAGTCCCTCATCCACATCTCATGGCTTGCACACACTGTCAGCTGTTCATCCATGAAGTCATATCACTCCAACATATTGGATCTCACTTACTGATACAATTCCCTCTTTCTTGCAGATCAAGAGGACGCATGACTGGAGGCAACAGCAGCTGGAGGCAGAGTTGCAACTCCTCATCCCAGTGGTGGGGATGATGCTCACCATCCTTGATCCATGACTGAAGCTGTAGCATTGGTGAGGGTGAAAGGATTGACGGTAAGGGTGTGTTCTGACTCCGTTCTCTTCCTTGTCTCCCACCTCTCTGTCTTTCTCGAAATCTTCAGATTCCCAAGTTGCAGAAGGATTCAGCGTGCACCTCTTACTTTTCACTTTTTCCCCCAACCCAACATCCTTTGAGCCACACACTGGTGAAGCAGTATGAAGAGCAAGAAGCAAAAGAGACTGATGATGAAAAAATACCGTCACTCGATCTCAGGTTTACTGCCATCAGCTCAGATACTGGCACCATGCATAAATTAGATGGTAGTATGGGGGGGTGTGGGATCTGCAGGTGTTGACTCATTGTCACTAGTGGTGTGCAGCCAAGCCAAGAGAAAAGGGTAGCATAATTGGCACTTCCTAGTAAGGTGCATTCTATGTAGAAAACTTAAATGAGCATTTCAATGGGACATTGTATGAAAAAGGGTTGATGCACGCATACAATTAAAGTATCATTCCTGTAAACTTTAAGTAGCAGTAGAACTCTCAGTAATTCTTTAAATTCAGCAGTAGCCAGCACAAATGCATCAGCAACCAATATTAAAGTAGTTGATGGTCCATTTAAATAGTGTTCATGAGGCAGGGGGTGTAGGTGGTCATTCCTGCTGGTAATTGCAAGTTCAACAGTGTGTATTTTAGATGATATTAGCTGGAATGTTGCTAACTAAGATGGCACCACAAGAATCTTCTCAGCATTACCTGGTGCCCCATCCTAGCCTGGCTACCCTTCATTCTTCTGGAGCTCAAGTTATTGCCCTTTCCAAAATGGATTGCATGAGCACCCATTGCATCAAAACTACACTGGAGACCAAGTTGAGTTTTGCAGCAAGTATACCTTTAATATAAAAACTAAATGGTTCAGCAATCATTTATATTATGCCTATTCTGCGTGAAAATTCTCTCTTATATATTGCACTTAAAGTGGTAGCATTGTGCATGAGAGCTCATTGTTCATTGCAATGTTGTCAAGTGTTTTCATTATGACTCAATTCTTCAGTAAATCTGAGTGACATAATTATTTCATCTTGCAGTCCTTTTATCTCCTCTAAAGGAAGCATTCATTCGATGTTTGGGATTCGATCCAGGTTTTTGCTCTTGGGGTACATTATCAAAACAGCTAATGAAATATGTGTGGCCAGAGATTCAAGAGCCTGCAGGCCATTATGGCCACACAGGGGAGCCCGGTTCAGCTTTCATCCAAAATCCACAAATGGAGATTTCTTGCAACAGTCTTTGACAAAGAGTCACACACTTCCCTGGCTAGAATCACAAATAATGCCAAATCTAACATGCTAATCCTACCAGGCCAAGACCAGGCAAGCAGCATAGATTGAGCCTGAAACATCTCCTGTGGCTCACCTACTCATAGTTGGAATCAGTTGTGCCATTGGAGGAGCCTCCATTCTTAATAATAATAAATACTGTAATTTATTCTCCTCTTCAGGCTTTAGGTGAATGCTGACAGAATACAGTACAGCAATTATAACAAACTGATGTAATATGTCACAAAGTCCAACAGGTGGCATTCATATACAAGCCAACTATTATTTTTACTTTTTCTGGATGTTCCAGAGATTTATCTGACTTCTGCCATCATTATCGTATATAAAACTTGTCTCCGAGCTGAGATGATAACTGATTTTCATCAGACCTTAGTGTATTACTTCTGTGTGAGACCTGTGTGAAGTCAATATTATTTATCTTCAGGAAATGCTGAAATACAGCCAAGAACTGAAAGATTTTGAACCTGTTGAGAAAGGTAAGCAGTCTGGTTAGGTTGAGGGATAAAGCTATTAACATTTGATAGTGGCAAGTATAAGCCAGCGCTTCATCTTCTGTTGGTGACCTCTCCTCTGTTGGCAGGTAGCCATCATTACTAATGTAATAACTGTCATGATCCATATTTTATAAACCCATCACATTCAATCTTTATACTTTCGGAAGCAAAATATACTTTGGCACCAGTTTTTCTCCATACAAAAATCTTGTGGCAATCCAATAAAACAAAAAGAAAGCCAAATTTATTAAGGCATTCAATAACATCATTGGACTGAGATTCCCTAAAAGTAAACTATGTCATGTGTGATGCCAACATCATGCAAACAGAACCATAACAAAAAGCTATCAACTGAGTTACGGCATCCAAATAGGCAACCGGCCAACATTCCATGGTAAATATCTATTACAGTAACAGTTGTCTTGGCCTAAACATTGTAAAAGGCTATTTGTGCTTTGTCTGCATTCATTATATGAACAAGGTAAATATGATCCATTTTGGGTCCATTTCCCTGATGCTTTATCACGTTTATTCAATGGTACAGGAATGACTGATATGCATTTTTTCCACTGACTTGCATGGAAAGTATGAAGGGAAGATAGCTGAGCATTACAGTGGCAATTTGCAATGACCTGGCCACTCATATCTACGAATATGCCTCTCAAAATATTGCACACCATAAATTACTGAATAACTGACCTCTTCATTTATCTAGGCACATTGCTGGATTGAAAGCAAGGCAACTGCTTTCAAGGGGTTGATGTCACTGTGAATGATTTATGGCTCATGTAGTTTGGGAATATTTCCAATTTATAGCAACAACTTTGTTATTCCTGATTTATAAACTTAAGCAAAAAGAAAATTAAAAGCATAGTTTTCAATAATTAATGTACATGTAACAGAGAACTTTGCTTGTATTTAGGATGGTATGTTTTAAAGGTACGGATTCTCAACAGTGACGCTTCAACATGATCCAAAGATAGTGATGACATCTGTACTTATGTGATTTACTTATTTTCTTCCTTTACACCTCTTCCTCCTTAAGGTCTTATTGGTACAGTCTGGAGAATTATTAAAGACACTCTGCACTTCCTTAACCCAGCAGTTCAATTTTAGTATTTGCCACCCAAAGCTGACTTCTAATGTCTGTGTTACATTAGGCATGTGAATGTAGAATTTTCACACTCAGAACTTCATAACATACACGGCACGGTTATTACCCATTGAGCTATCAAGAAGTGTTATTTTCTGTAGTCATTTTCCAACTATTTACAAATGTTGCATTTACATTTTAGTATCTTAAAATGTAAATCTCAATTCAGTGATGATGCATTGTCAATGAGAAGCTGGTCTTAAAAGGAGGCTGACAGAATCGGTGTAGTTGAAGCCTTTTATCCAATGTGCTCTCTTCAAGTCTGGCACCCCATATTTCATAGTATTTGTCAATACAATTTCACCACAAACAGCATGGAATGATAGATGAGGAAATAGATATTTTATAGATGACTCTCTTTTAAAGCCTTTCAGAAATATGAACTCAAGGTCTGTCACCAATGGCTGCAAAACACAATTGGCTGGCAGCAAGACCTCAGTACATTGCCTGGATGCAAACCACATTCTCATTACCATAGAGAATATGCAGTCGTGCAGAATATATGTACACTGTGGAGAGAGTGCAACAGACAGCCAACTTACTCAAGAATTTAAAAGTGTCTCTTTATGAAGTACCCTGGAAGCTTATTCAAACCATTTTGTCACCCACTGGATTTACATTGTATAAAAGAACAATGGTCAAGTGCAGCAAAATGATCTCTGCAATCATTCTCATACCAGTTGTACTGGAATGAAATTTTGACTTTCCCTTGTTGCTTTTGAGTTGTTCTGATGTGAAAAAAGCTTTACAATGCTTCAAAGTGACATTTTATTTGTATTCTTAACTAATAAAAAATAATGAACCCTTATTTCTTTTGGGTGATAAAGATGGACCTCCAGTAACATTGGAGGAAATTCATTACTTGTTTCTTTTCCTGTTGTCTTTGCAATTCCACTAGTATAATATAACAATGGAGGAAAGGCACAAAGCCATTATATTAAAATTCCATTAACTCTGAGCTTAATTTATAACCTGTCATCTTGCAATTATTTCAACCCTTATATGGAGCTGATTACTTCCAAACAGTGTTCTAATTAGAATTTTATAATTTGCCATTTGTCCTATGAAAACATTGTTGCAATAACACATTATTATCATGACCATATTTTCACTCTAATATAAAGATGATTCTCACTAGAATTGAATACCTAAGGTTCCTTTGTTCAAAACAATAAAAATCAAAATATTCTGTTATGAAACAAGAATAAAGATGATAACAAGCAGCTAACAATCAGTACTAACAAGGTCCCCAATATACATGTTGCACAGATTAAAATTTTGGTGCTTTAAACTGGGTGTGAATACTCAATTACTTTTTTTAAGTTTGGGCTTTCAACATAGAATTTGCTGTGTGTTAGTTGAAGAATGTTTCACCAATAGATTCAGTGACAAACAGAATCTTGTTCATAATGATCTATCGTCTTTATTCACCCAGGAAAAGTTCAAAATTAAAATTTTCCTTAACATTGCACAGCAGCCAATGACAGAATCTATTTGGCTAGAGGCAAGAAACAAAAAAGTTGCAATTATGTTGCCTGGAGTAATCTGTAGGCCACTAACCCATGAGAAAGATGGAGAGGATCAAGCTTGCACAAAAATTGTAGAGAAGAGTAAGCTTGAGAGAATAGCTGTAATGGGGAAGTTTATCCCAATATGGACAGGGATAGGAGAAGTATAAGGAATAGAGAAGGAAAAGAGTTCCTTAATCACGTTCAGCAGTTTGTTTCCACTCCAATGAGAAAGGAAGCACTGCTAGACCTAGTTTTGGGAGTGATGTCAATCAACTGGGGAAAATTTAGCGAGAGTGACAATTATTTCATACAGTTTAGTTTAGCAATGGAAAAGGACAAGGAAAAATCCAGTTTTCTTTCAACAAACAGCAAAGGCAATTCCAAAGAACGTCAAGTGATGAAAGAGATAGAAATTAGGTTGAAGCAAAGAAAGTTTCCTAATGACAGATAATCAATTGGGCACCAGTTTGAATATAGAAGGTTCGCGTGTCTATTTAAGGGTCCACAGTTTAGGAAAGTTAAGAAGGCATTTGAGAAAGTATAGAAAAGATTTACAAGTATCATTTTCGAGAAATAAAGGGTACAGATGTAGGTCATTGGCAAAAAAAAAGCAATGAAGATATGAGAGAAATATTTTACACACATCCTGGGTTAGGATCTGAAATGTACTGTCTGAGTGTGTGTGAAGGCAGGCTCATTTGAGACTTTCAAAAGGAAACCACGTCATTATCTGAAATGGAATGATAGGATACAAGATTATTTTCTCATAGAGGACACAGTCTTTCTCCTTTTTGATATTTTTTAGATTTTCTGATACAATAGATGTGAGTTTTTTTCTTGGTCATTTCCCAAGATGTATGCTAATCAGCTTACCATGGTATAAATTGATAATGAAGAGCAAAATATAGATCTGTTTATTTGAAATCATCAGGTTCAAATTGATAAGCAAAGTATAGATGAAATTACAGGAGAACTATTGTATTTAAAAACAATGTAACAGGACTAGTGTCCATCAGTATAAGATGTGATCACATACCTGAAATAATACGATCCCATAGATGGCACAGACACAGTGGGTATTGAAAAGGATCAGCCGCAAGTCACAGTGATGAGAAAAAAGAAAGCGAAAAAAAATTATAATGTTGCAACATGAAACACGACTATTTGACATTCTTTCATACTATTTGCATGCAAGATTGTACATCAGCATTTACTGAGGAAAGATATTTGTCGAGAATCTCAGTAGGTGTTCCCTCACTAACATCTGCAAAACAATTGATGAATCATATAGAAAAAGTGATAAACAGTCATAGAGTCATAGAGGTGTACAGCGTGGAAACAGACCCTTCGGTCTAACCCGTCCATGCCGACCAGATATCCCAACCCAATCTAGTCCCACCTGCCAGCACCCGGCCCATATCCCTCCAAACCCTTCCTTTTCATATACCCATCCAAATGCCTCTTAAATGTTGCAATCGTACCAGCCTCCACCACATCCTCTGGCAGCTCATTCCATACACGTATCACCCTCTGCTTGAAAATGTTGCCCCTTAGGTCTCTTTTATATCTTTCCCCTCTCACCCTAAACCTATGCCCTCTAGTTCTAGACTCCCCTGTCCTAGGGAAAAGAATTTGTCTATTTATCATATCCATGCCCCTCATAATTTTGTAAACCTCTATAAGGTCACCCCTCAGCCTCCGACGCTCCAGGGAAAACAGCCCCAGCCTGTTCAGCCTCTCCCTATAGCTCAAATCCTCCAACCCTGGCAAAACCCTTGTAAATCTTTTCAGAACCTTTTCAAGTTTCACAACATCTTTCCGATAGGAAGGAGACCAGAATTGCACGCAATATTCCAACAGTGGCCTGACCAATGTCCTGTACAGCCGCAACATGACCTCCCAACTCCTATACTCAATACTCTGACCAATAAAAGAAAGCATTCCAAACGCCTTATTCACTATCCTATCTACCTGTGACTCCACTTTCAAGGAGCTATGAACCTGCACTCCAAGGTCTCTTTGTTCAGCAACACTCCCTAGGACCTTACCATTAAGTGTATAAGTCCTGCTAAGATTTGCTTTCCCAAAATGCAGCACCTCACATTTATCTAAATTAAACTCCATCTGCCACATCTCAGCCCATTGGCCCATCTGGTCCAGATCCTGTTGTAATCTGAGGTAACTCTCTTCACTGTCAACTACACCTCCAATTTTGGTGTCATCTGCAAACTTACTAACTGTATCTCTTATGCTCGCATCCAAATCATTTATGTAAATGACAAAAAGTAGAGGGCCCAGCACCGATCTTCGTGGCACTCCACTGGTCACAGGCCTCCAGTCTGAAAAACAACCCTCCACCACCAGCCTCTGTCTCCTACCTTTGAGCCAGTTCTGTATCCAAATGGCTAGTTCTCCCTGTATTCCATGAGATCTAACCTTGCTAATCAGTCTCCCATGGGAAACCTTGTCGAACGCTTTACTGAAGTCCATATAGATCACATCTACTGCTCTGCCCTCATCAATCTTCTTTGTTACTTCTTCAAAAAACTCAATCAAGTTTGTGAGACATGATTTCCCACGCACAAAGCCATATTGACTATCCCAAATCAGTCCTTGCCTTTCCAAATACATGTACATCCTGTCCCTCAGGATTCCCTCCAACAACTTGCCCACCACCGAGGTCAGGCTCACCGGTCTATAGTTCCCTGGCTTGACTTTACCACCCTTCTTAAACAGTGGCACCATGTTTGCCAACCTCCAGTCTTCCGGTCCTTCACCTGTGACTATCGATGATACAAATATCTCAGCAAGAGGCCCAGCAATCACTTCTCTAGCTTCCCACAGAGTTCTCGGGTACATCTGATCAGGTCCTGGGGATTTATCCATCTTTAACCGTTTCAAGACATCCAATACTTCCTCCTCTGTAATCTGGACATTTTGCAAGATGTCACCATCTATTTCCCTACAGTCTATATCTTCCATACCCTTTTCACAGTAAATACTGATGTAAAATATTCATTTAGTATCTCCCCCATTTTCTGTGGCTCCACACAAAGGCCGCCTTGCTGATCTTTGAAGGCCATATTTTCTCCCTAGTTACCCTTTTGTCCTCAACATATTTGTAAAAACTCTTTGGATTCTCCTTAATTCTATTTGCCAAAGCTATCTCAGGTTGCCATTTTGCCCTCCTGATTTCCCTCTTAAGTATACTCCTACTTCCTTTATACTCTTCTAAAGATTCACTCAATCTATCCTGTCTATACCAGAATATGCTTCCTTCTTTTTCTTAACCAAACCCTCAATTTCTTTCGTCATCCAGCATTTCCTATATCTACCAGCCTTCCCTTTCACCCTGACAGGAATATATTTTCTCTGGATTCTTGTTATCTCATTCCTGAAGGCTTTCCATTTACCAGCCATCCCTTTACCTGTGAACATCTGCCTTTCCAGCTTTCGAACATTCTTGCCGAATACCATCAAAATTGGCCTTTCTCCAATATAGAACTTCAACTTTTAGATCTGGTCTATTCTTTTCCATCACTATTTTAAAACGAATAGAATTATGGTCACTGGCCCCAAAGTGCTCCCCCACTGACACCTCAGTCACCTGCCCTGCCTTATTTCCCAAGAGTAGGTCAAGCTTTGCACCTTCTCCAGTAGGTACATCCACACACTGAATCAGAAAATTGTCTTGTACACACTTAAGAAATTCCTCTCCATCTAAACCTTTAACACTATGGCAGTCCCAGTCGATGTTTGGAAAGTTAAAATCCCCTACACTACCCTATTATTCTTACAGATAGCTGAGAACTCCTTACAAGTTTGTTTCTCAGTTTCCCTCTGACTATTGGGGGGTCTATAATACAATCCCAATAAGGTGATCATCTCTTTCTTATTTCTCAGTTCTACCCAAATAACTTCCCTGGATGTATTTCTGGGAATATCCTCCCTCAGCACATCTGTAATGCTATCTCTTATCAAAATGCCACTCCCCCTCCTCTCTCGCCTCCCTTTCTATCCTTCCTGTAGCATTTGTATCCTTCAGCTGCCCATTTCTGCTGGATCTCTGCAGATCCCTTAACAAAAACACTGCTCGAACTCTGCAGAATTTCAAGGTTGATTAGTTTAATCAGTTACATAATTAATCAGAAGTGGATTCAAAAATATGTACATTTAAATCAAACACCAACTGAGAGTTTAAGTGCCTGTGATCGTTTTCATGAAATATATTGCTACAATGTTCTACTAATCTTGTGACGCAGGTATACCTGAATAATATTAGAATTTATTTGCTGTTTATTTCAATATAGTAGCTACTATCTTCGCTTGTATGTTACCATTTTGTGGCAGACAGGTTTTATTCACTAGATATTATTTTGATAATTTTGTAATTTTAATAATGATGGTTTCCCTTCCCCTTTAACAGCCCACATTTGTAAAGCTATCCCGTCTGCATTCACTGTGTGCTTTTCCTGCCATTAGAAAGCAAATGAAACAAAGTTCTCAAACTGCAGATGGCAGCCACCCAGTTTCATCTCCTTCTCCTCCGACACTCCTCTGTCAATATAAAGTTGCATTTAAATCAAGAGGGCGATTGGTTGACCTCATCTGCGAATGACAAGAAATGGCTAATATGCATGGTCACTTTCTTGCTGGTTCTGAGAATGTTAGTCAACTTCTTTTACCTAGGATCTAATGAGAAAATTAACCTACCTGACAATAACTAAAATGGGGCTTTGAGCCCCCGTCCATAAAAACAAAACGTAACTACTGCAACACCGGAAAAATAATTTCAGTTGCCCTGCTTTACAGCTCAAAAAGTTTTTATAATTTATTATCTATACAGTACTTAAAATTATCTGAAGAAAATGCCTTCGGAAAAATTCATTGTCAAGGGTAAGATGTTTCTTGTGGTAAGTTTAACTGAAGTATATGCTGCAACAATTATCTTCTGTGTTGTTTCATTCTACATTGTCTGGCACTATAAAAGAAATTATTTGATAAAGGTGAGTTTAAATTCATTGCAGATGGACAGCTTTGTCTTTTGACATTTTGTTTGTGCACTGCTGACGATGCTCTCTGATCCACCATTTAAATTGATTTGCAAGATATGAGGTTACCCTAGACTTGAGTAACTGGGTATTGCAGTGTCCCTGGGGTTTGGGCTCTGATCCATTCCAGATGAGGTTAAAGTCACTTTACTCTTGCTGCATGGGGCAAACTTTGGGCAATAATAGCTCCCTCAGCAAAGTGCAAAGGTTCAGAGCAAACAGCTGCCTATGCTTTGGTGTTAAAGGTTGAATTTTCCATCTGGACATTCCTATTGTGGGGACTGAAGTACTGGGAGCACACATCAGGAAATCACACATTCTATATGTAGAAGATCAGGTACTACAAGTATAATTTTCTGCATTGCAATCCTGACAAGCAGAGGTTCACACCTGAAGTCTGGAAAATTGGAACTTTTAACTTTGAGTGGTCAATATTCAGCTTAGGGATTCTACAGGTAACGGGAAACCCAGACTGCTGTAGTAAGAGGGAGAGAATAGAGCACATTTTTGCGATCGAGTTGTAAAATCTTTACCCTTCATCTAACCCTCATGGGTTAGTTTTGAAACAAGACATACCATTGTAGAATAATCAGCATTGATGGCTTTCTCCACAGAGCTCAAATGATAGTCATTTAAATGAAATAGATGTGAAGTGGATGCACTCCAGTAACTTCAGGTAGGGATCGTCATGGTGTGTATCCACAAGCCAACACTGAACTTCATATAGTTATCCTGCATGAAAGCTATTCAATTGGCTTTAAACTTGCCTCTGCCAAAGTTTATTGTTTGTTAGTGAAGAACACAGCAAAAAATTGTCAGGGGACAGTCTTAAAAAGTGTCCCATTATGAATTGGTGATCACAGCAAGATTTTGTTGTCAGATTATTCTCTCAGTTATATTCAGAGACAAAATAAAATGGCAATTAAAACAGACAATCTTTTTGATATGTTTACTGAAATAAATCCATATTCCTTTGTAAAACATGAATAAGCACTAGCAAAACCATCAGTCTCTCATCAAGATCAGGTACTACAAGTATAATTTTCTGCATTGCAATCCTGACAAGCAGAGGATCACACCTGAAGTCTGGAAAATTGGAACTTTTAACTTTGAGTGGTCAATATTCAGCTTAGGGATTCTACAGGTAACGGGAAACCCAGACTGCTGTAGTAAGAGGGAGAGAATAGAGCACATTTTTGCAATCGAGTTGTAAAATCTTTACCCTTCATCTAACCCTCATGGGTCCACCCTGGTATTGCATAGAAGAGCTAAACTCTTGCTCTGAATTACCAAGGGCAGTTCTCCTGATTGATTGACTGTTGTGAATTTAGTGGAAATTTTCCAGAAGCCATGTTTATGCAAAGTACCCAAGGCTTTCATCAACCTTTTATCATTCATGCGGTAGCAGAAGAATTTCTTGGATTTAATCCATATAGTGTCTGATGTGAGTGTTTGAGGTAACAGTGTAGATGCATTTCTACCATATACCTACCCCACATTGTAGAATTGTAGAACCATACAGTATAGAAGAGGCTTTTTGGCCCATTGAGTCCATATTGCCAAAACATAGACTATCACCTACAATAGTCTCATTTTCCCACACTGAGCCCATCACCTTGAATGTTATGATACTTCAAGTGTTTGGCCAAGTATTTTTTAAAGGCTGTGAAGTTTCCTGCCTCAACTACATTCCCCAGCAGTACATTCTGGATTCCCACCATCCTCTGGGTAAAATAAATGTTTTCCTTATATCTCCTCTAAACCTTTGACTTTAAAACACTGCTTTGACCTCAATTAGAGCATTGTGTATAACTCTGGACAGCAAACTGTAAGGATACAAAGGCATTGGAGAGAGTACAGGAAGGAGTTTGGAGAAGGATTTTACCTTGTTCTTGACCCTTTGATTCAGGGGTACAGCTGCTTTCTATCCACTCTGACCGTATCCCTTACTTGCTATTTGAGTGCTGATGGGGCAATGTAGAGGCTGCTTGATTTTATGTTTAACCTGTGATATACCTGACTTCACAGCATGTGATCTATAGTGCAGACAGAGCTCAGTGTGAACAGAGCTAATTGTAGAGTGATCACAACAGTTGAGGAAACCTAGTTATTCTCTGAGAGAAAAACTCAGCTAGTCCAACTTCCCTGTTCCTTTCAATACCCCTCAAATATTTTCTCTGCAGATAATTATCATATCGTCTTTTGCAAATAATTGAATTTCTCTTCACCACGCTCCTAGGCAAAAAATTTCAAATCCTAACCACATGATGTGTGACAAGGATTTCCTTTGATTCTTTAGTCAATCAACTTAAATCAGTGTCCTCTGGCTCTCGATGTTTCCACCAATGGGAATAGCTCCCCTCTATCTATTTTGTCTAGATTCCTCAAATTCTTCAATATTTATATCAAATCTCTTCTCAACCTTCCTCTCTCAAAGGAGAGCAACCCTGGTTTTATGAATTCATCCATGTAACTGAAGTCTCTCATCCATGGAATCATTCTCCAAACTCCTTTCTGTACTCTCTCCAATGCCTTTGTATCCTTACAATTTGATGTCTAGAGTTGTACACAATGCTCTAATTGAGGTCAAAACTGTGTTTTAAACAGATGCATCATAACATCTTTGCTTTGTACACTTTTCTTCAATGTATAAAGCCCAGCATCCCCTAAACCACATTAAGCACTTTCTCAAAGTGTTCTATTGCCTACAATGACATCTGCATATATACCATCAGGATCTTACGTTCCTGTATCACTCATTGAATTGTATCCTTTATTTAATATTATAACTCCTCATTTTCTTTCCCAAAATGTATCTCCCCACCTTTCTCTTATTGACTTTTATCTGTCATGTATCATTCTACCAATATGTCCTCTTATAGAGTATCTATACCCCCTTCAAAATTCATAACATTTCCAAGGTTTGTGTTATCTGCAATTTTTGAAATTGTGTCCTTCACAGCCAAGTTGAGGGTTTAATATAATTAAGACAAGCAATGAACCTAATACCCGCTGCTGAGAAAACAAATATCTTCCTTCAAACTGAAATCAATAGATCATCTTGACTCTATTGCTTGAAACTCCCCAGCTTTATGCCTATGCTGCAACTGTCCGCTTATTCTACGGCCTTGACTTTACTAAAAAAAAGCCTTCAATGTGGCACTTAGTCAAACCTTTTGGAAGTCCATGTACATAATTATCATTTCATCAAAAAAATTCAATCAATCCAAACATGGTTTGTCTTTTAAAAATCTGTGCTTATTTGCCATAATTAATCCTCACCAGTCCATAAATTTTAACTGGTTTATTGTTTTTAATAGCTTTCCAAAACCTGAAAACAAATGGATTGCTGGACTTATCCTACGACTCATTGTGACGACTTACAATTCTCCAATCTTCAGGTGAAGGTAAGGTTACTACAAGGCCAGACAACAGGATTGCTCTCTCATTGAGGCCACAACACTGTCTGATACAGATTCTCTCATTAGAGAGAGATAACCTATGGGTCACCACACCTCAGGCAACGGGATAGGTTTAGAAGGAGAGTATTCAGGCGCTGCTGACACTCCATCATCAGTAGGCTCTATAGCTACTCTGTAGCCAGTGACATCTTTGATTCTGTCATCAGGGAGACAACATACTACCGTGAATTCACTTAGGTTTCTTGACCTTTTTTTTCTTATTCAGTTGTGGGATATGGGTGTTGTTGGCTTGGCCAGTATTTATTGCCATTTTCCAATTGCCTTTGAGAAGGCAGTGGTCAGCTGTCTTCTTGAACCGCTGTAGTTCACATACTGTAGTTAGACCGAAAATGCCAGGGAATTCCAGGATTTTGACTCAGTGACAGCGAAGGAATGCTGTATTTCCAAGTCAGGATGGCAAGTAGCTTGGAGGGAAATGGGGATTTGCAGGTAGTGGTGTTCCCATGCATCTGCTGCCCTTGTCCTTCTAGGTGGAAGTGGTCATGAGTTTGGAAGATGCCGTCTGAGTGAATTTGGTGAATTTCTGCAGTGCATCTTTGTAGATGGTACACACAGCTGCTAATGAGAGGCAGTGATGGAGTGACTGAACATTTGTGGATGTAGTGCTAATGAAATAGAATTTGTTTGCCCTGGATGGTATCAATCCTTTTGAGTGTTGCTGAAGCTGCGCACCCATCTAGGAAATTGGGGAGTATTCTATTAGATTCCTGGCTTGTGCCTTGGTGGTGGTGGATCAGTTTTAGGGAGTCAGTTGGTGAGTTACTCGCTGTGGTCCTAACCTCTGACCTGCTATTGTAGCTACTGTATTTGTATGGTGAGTCCAGTTGAGATTCTGGTCAATGGTAACCTCAAGAATGTTGAAACTGGGGCATTCAATGATACTACCACTACTGAATAGTTAGTGTTTAGTTAGGGTAGTGGTTTCAATTGTCTCCAGGTAATTGCCTGGCATTTGAGTGGAGTGAATATTACTTGCCACTTGTCAGCCCAAACCTAGATATTGTCTAGATCTTCTTGCATTTGGACATGGGCTGTTTCAGTGTCTGAAGAGTCAAATATAATGCTGAACATTGTGCAATCATTGGTGAAGAACCCCACTTCTAATCTAATGATGGAGGGAGGGACATTGATGAAGCAGCTGAAGGTGGTTGGGCCCCGGACACTACATTGAAGATCTCCAGCACAGATGTCCTGGAGCTGAGATGGCTGATCTCTAACAATCATAACCAATCTTCCTATGTGTCAGGTATGCTCCAATAGCTGGGAGTTTGCCCATGATACCTATTGATTTTCCAGTTTTGCTCGGGCTCCTTGATGCGACACTCAATCAAATGCAACCTTGACGTCAAGGACTATCACTTTCACCTTCCCTCTGGAATTCAGCTCTTTTGTCATGTGTGAACCAAGGCTGTAAAGAGGTCAGGAGCTGAGTGGCCCTGGCAGAACCCAAACAGGGTGTAACTGAGCAGGTTAGTACTGAGCAGGTGTTGCTTGATATCACAGTTGATGACATCTTCCAACACTTTATTAATGATTGAGAGTAGACTGACAGGGCAGTAATTAGTTGAGTTGGATTTGTCCTGCTTTTTGTGTACAGGACATACCTGGGCATTTTTCCATGTTGTCGGGAAGATGCCAGTAGTTGTACTGTAGCATCTTAGCAAAGACTGAAGTCAGTTCTGAGCACAAATCTTTGATACAGGCATGTTGTCAGGTTCCCTAGCCTTTGCAGTATCCATTGCCTTCAACTGTTTCTTAGTACCACATGAAGTAAACGGGTTGGCTGAAGATTGCCATATATGATGCTGGGGACCTCTGGAGGAGGCCAAGAAAGAGCATCCATTTGGCAATTCTGCCTGAAGATTGATGCACTGGTGTGCTGGGCTCTCCCATCGTTGAGAATGGAGTTACTTGTGGAGCCTCATTTTCCAATGAACTGTATAATAGTCCTCCACCATTCACAACCGGATGTGGCAGGACTGCAGAGCTTAGGTCTGTGCAATTGGTTGTTGATTTGCTTACCTCTGTCACTTGCTGCTTATGTTGTTGGGAATGCAAATAGTTCTTGTTTTGCAGCTTCACCAGGTACTTGCCAGCTCATGTAAAAATATTATACTGTATTTAGTCAATACTGTGTCGGATTAGCAAGTGTTTGACAGAACTGTGTACATGGTGCTTTCATCAGTATCTAATCTGTAGTCTAACTGCTTTGAGTGTTTGATGGAGCAATTGAAACAGATGCTTATTCTTGAGGTTGTAAATCTTGTGTTTTTTTTAAGACAGCCCTTATTAAAAAGTGAAACTGAGGAAAGGATGCTGAGAAAGGCAACTGAACTGCCCAGTGTCTGAGGAAACCAAAGCTGAAATCAAAACTTCTGAACAGACTGAAACTGGTTGAGTTCAAACAAAGGGAGCAGATATATCCAGGTTCAGTAGTTGAGGTACCCAGTGATGTGGTACAGGCAAGCTGAAGAAGGTAGAATCTGGATTCAGAATCTGAAAATAAGCAACACTGAATAAATATACTCGGCTGAATAAGATGCTATCATGATATCACTTTAAGATGGAATATGCTGAGTATGTAACCATAACGTAGGAGATT
The DNA here is from genome assembly GCF_037043375.1 of Chiloscyllium plagiosum. Lineage (NCBI taxonomy): Eukaryota > Metazoa > Chordata > Chondrichthyes > Orectolobiformes > Hemiscylliidae > Chiloscyllium > Chiloscyllium plagiosum. Next base: position 42,134,449 of record NW_028270139.1, read on the forward strand.
TGACTAATAGGCATTCTCAGTGAAGATTGCAGTGTGCAAGGTTGTGGGGGGGGGGGGGGGATCAACTCAGTAAACCTCAGTAACCAATCTGCCTGCTGAGCAATCCTGGAACACATCTTGAAGCAGCAAAGCTTTTTCCATGTCCCAGTAGAGTGAGAATTGTCAGTTTGTGAAAGAAACCGCAAGGGTTGCTGCCACTTTTATCCAACCATTGGAAGATTACATTGGTCGATCTATTCCATCAAGACCAAATTGAGGAAGTTCCGCAGATGTGTGACATTTTCAATGGAGACTGAGTATAGAACCGCAAATAGTCGGAGTCAGAAAGAAAGGAGTTGTAATTCTTCATAATGTTGACAGAATATTAAAGGACGTATAACTGAATTTGCTGACGTATATGTTGTGACTTCACATGATTTACATGTTACTACTGAGCCAATCAATTAAATTAGTCATTTTTAAAACCTATCTTAGCTTTAAGTGACTTGGAGACAGTAAGGACTGCAGAAGTCAGAGTCAATAGATGTTGAAGCTGGAAAAAGCATAGCAAGTCAGACAGCATCTGAGGAACAGGAAAGGCAATGTTTCAGGTTGAAACCCTTCATCAAGACTGGGGAGGGGGAGGGGGAGGGGGAGGGGGAGGGGAGCCCAGAAGTAAATGGTGGGGGCACTGGGGGGAAGGGTAGTTTGGATGGTGATAGGTAAATGTAGGTAGGGGTTATTCTGATTGGTCAGTGGGAAGGGTGGAGTGGATCAATGAGAAGGAAGATGGACAGGTTGGGTCAGGTCAGGGAGGCTACGAGGAAGGGAAGGGCTGGACACAGGATAAGGCTGGGGGGCGGAGGGGAAGTCGTGGAGAGAATTTGAAGCTGGTGAAGTCAATATTGAGGCCATTGGTCTGTAACGGTGGCACAGTGGTTAGCACTGGTGCCTCACAGCGCCAGAGACCCAGGTTCAATTCCCACCTCAGGCGACTGACTGTGTGGAGTTTGCACATTCTCCCCGTGTCTGCGTGGGTTTCCTCTGGGTGCTCCGGTTTCCTCCCACAGTTTGAAAATGTGCAGGTTAGGTGAATTGGCCATGTTAAATTGTCCATAGTGTTAGGTGAAGGAGTAAATGTTGGGGAATGGGTCTGGGTAGGTTGCTCTTTGGAGGGTCGGTGTGGACTTGTTGGGCCGAAGGGCCTGTTTCCACACTGTAAGTAATCTAGTCAAATCTAAAAAAACTTTCCCAGGTGAAATATCAGGCATTATTCCTCGAGTTTCCATTTGGCCTCACTCAGACAGTGGAGGAAGCCAAGGATGGACATGTAGCCAGGGGAGTGGGAAGAGGAATTAAAATGGATGGCAAACAAAAGGTCAGATTGGTTGATATGTGCAGAGTGCAGACTCTTCACAAACTGGTTCTCGAGCCTGCAATTGGTCTCCCCGATATAGAGGAGACCACATCGGGATATAATAGATCAGATTGGATGAAATGCAGGTGAATCTCTGATGGATCTAGAAGGATTGTTTGGGGTCTTGTACGATGGTGAGAGGGGAGTTGTAGGGGCAGGTGTTACACCGCTTGCGATTGTAGAGAAAAGTACTGAGTGTGGTGGACAAGTTGGTGGGGAGGGTAGAGTTGACGAGGGAGTTACAGAGTGAGCGGTCCCTTCGGAAAGCAGAAAGGGGTGGGGATGGAACAATCTTTTTGTGGTGGGGTCTGATTGTAGGTGGTGGAAATGTTGGAGGAAAATGCAGTGGATTGGGAGGTTGGGGTGGTATGTGAGGACTAAGAGGACTCTATCCTTATTGTTGGTGGGGAGAGGGGTTTTGAGGGCAGTATTGTAGGAGATGGAGGAGATGCAGTTGAGGGCATTCTTAATTACTGAGGAGTGGAAACTACAGTCCCTAAAGTCGGAGGATATCAGGGATGCCCTTGAGTGGAACACCTCATCCCAGGAGTAGATGCGGCGGAGACAGAGGAACTGAGAGTATGAGATCACATTTTTGCAGGATGGTGGGTGAGAGGAGATGTAGTCGAGATAGTTGTGTGAATCGGTGGGTTTGAAATGGATACCAGTGGTGAGGTGGAGATGGAGACGGAGAGATCCAGGAAGGGGAGGACGGTGTCAGAAATGGTCCATGTGAATTTGAGGGCGGGGTGGAAGGCATCGGCGAAGTTGATGAACTGCTCAAAGTCCTCGTGGGAGCACAAGGCAGCCCCAATGCAATCATCAATATAGCGGAGGGAGAGCTAAGGGATAGCGCTGGTGTAGTTGTGGAAGAGGCCCTGTTCAATGAATCCTCCAAAGAGACAGGCATAGCTCAGGCCCATGCAGGTGACCATGGCTACCCTTCTAGTTTGTAGGAGGAGAGAGCAATCAAAGGAAAAATTGTTGAGGGTGAGGGCCAGTTTTGCCAGGTGAATGACAGTGTCAGTGGAGGGGGACTGGTTGGATCTACGGGAGAGGAAGAAGTGGAGGGCTTTTAGTCCCTCCATGTGGGGGTACAGGTGTAAAGAGCCTCTACGTCCATGGTGAAGATGAGCTGTTGGGGCTGGTGAATTGAAAGCTTTGGAAGAGGTGGAGGGTGTGGACTGTGTCCCAAATGTGGGTGGGGAACTCTTGGACCAAAGGGGAAAGAACAGAGCTGAGGTAGGAGGAGATGAGCTCACTGGGGCAGGAGAAGGCAGGAGCAATGGGTCAACTGGGACATTAAGGTTTGTGGATTTTGGGTTAGAGATGGAAATGGTCATTGTGGGGTTGGAGAACTATCGGGATGGAGACTGTAGATGAGACATCTCCCAAACTGATGAAGTTGGTGTTGGTCTGGGAGATTACGGCTTGGCGATCAGAGGTGGGTCATAATTGAGTGGAGAAGTTGGCATCTGGCCTCAATGATGTAGAGGTCAGTATGCCATTCTAATATTGCACACCCCCCCCCCCCCTTATCAAAGGGTTTAAAAGTGAGGTTGGGGTTGGAGCAGAGGGCTGGGCATTCCGATGAGGAGAGGTTGGAGTAAGAGAGAGGGTTGGAGAGATCCCAAGTGACTGATGTCACGATGGCAGTTTGAGATGAAGGATCAAAGGAGAGTAGGAGACCAGGAAGGGGTGTCCAGGAGGATGGGGTTTGCTGGAGGTGGGAGAAAGGGCTGATAAAAGTGGATTAAATCCCCATTCAAAGAAATAGGCGCGGAGGTGGAGGTGCTGTCTTAACTTTACATTTAGTGCAGAATTTATTGTTTATATTCAACTGCTGTTCACCTGTTAATTCACGTTCAACTTATGTTGATTATGGATATGGAGCAGAGTTGGGAACCTACCATTGTGTTTACATTCTGTTAAATTTGGCTAATAGATGCTGCACTTTGCAAGATTGCACAAAATCAAAATCTACTTGAGTGTGAGTTACAGGCGAGCAGGTGATACAGTACTTTGAAAAAAGCAAAAGAAATGAAACAGAATGATGCAAGTGAATGTAGGAAGATCAATCTGAAAAGTAAATAGGCAGTTTTAATTGGGAACATCAAATAGGGTCACATGCTGGTCATACCAACAGGAGAGGTACAAAGAAATCAAGGCAATGGCAAAAATTTTAAAAGACTAAGAAGACGATAGTAAGATTAAACTGTGGCAGATAATGGCAGAAGGAGATATGGAGAGGCGTGATATTAAGAGGCAGAGAGGCAGGGTGTAAGATTACAAAGGTGTCGCTAGCAGGAGCCAGAGAGGTGGTGGAAGCAGCAGACAAAATTAGAAGTGGCACTTGAATGAGAAAAGGGGCACAATATTGAGAAATAATAAATAGAAAATCTGCTGGTACCATGTCAAGTGAATTGACTGGAGAATAAGAGTTAAAGTCGCTATAGTTCCAGAGGACCATAGGGCTGCTCTCGTGAGAGAGAGAGAGAAAAACAAGCAATGGATGTTTAATGTAAGAGTCTCCATGCTTCTGACAATGGACGAGGTTGAAGGGGCGAAACAGTTTGTTCGGGGGATGAACTGTTGGTTGCAGAGAATGAGAAGTAGAAGGTACTGAAGTGGAATTGGATAAACAGAGAACTTGGTCATGTTTTGTGATTATGTGCAATTGTCATGTGTGCACGTGTGTGCACTTGACATTAGTGGTTAAATGCATTTGTATAATGAGCTACATTTTGTTGGACTGGGGATGTTGACAATCAGTTATCAGTGCTCATAGTCATTACTCCTGAAGACATGGAACTGAAGCAACTGAATTGCATCTGGAAACATGACAGCTGATTGAAGTAGCCGGTGAAGCAATCGATCTGACACTCATTTCCTTCAAATGCATGAACTGTCTGTGGAGGTGTGACTGAAGTGGGCAGCTGAGGCCTAATTTCAGGTTGGATTTTGGGCTTCCTGGCTGGGACATGTGCTATCAACATGCCATTGATGCTTGGGCTCTAACCAAGTTCTACCCTCTTCAGCTGACAAATTAGCATTAAAACCTGTTTATACTCGCTAATTATTTCCAAACTTAAAACCTACATTGGAAGAAAGCACGGGAATACGTTTTCCATTGTATTGCACAAAATTTGAAGGCATATGTTGAAATTTTGGCAGTACATATAAATTCAAGCTGCACCCATTTGAATTATCATGATGGGGCTCTTATAAAATATAGATTCCTATTGGTACAAGCATTGTTGTTGGCAATTCCATTATTATTGCAGCCGTTCAGTAATGCTCATACGTTACAACCAAAACTATAAAGTGGGTGTTTTCTTCAGAAACATTAATTCATTCTTTCGATGTGTATTTGGATACCTCATCATGGTTATTTAGGAGAACTTCAAACCATTCAAATAGAAAATGACTTGGTATAGATAGAAAATAAAAAGTCACTTCATGTAACCCAAATTATTACATCACTGAAACCAACAAACTGTCCATTGACTTTTCATTCAGCTCCTTCATCAGGTGGTAGTGGAGGGCTCAATCCTAACACACTGAATTTATAGCAAAAATTTACAGTGTGATGTAACTGAAATTATACATTGAAAAACTGATTGTCTTTTAAGTCTTTCATCTGTTTGAATGCCATGGCATTGAGCCCTCCACTATCACCTGATGAAGGAGCGATGTTCCGAGAGCTAGTGTGCTTCCAATTAAACCTGTTGGACTATAACCTGGTATTGTGTGATTTTTAAATTTTTTGTGGCATTATCTTGACATCTAAGTGTGTTAAGAGTTGATTAGAAATATTTATAATACTGCAATTTGCTTAGATTAACTGCTGCCTGCGACAGGTCTTCGGGTGAAGGTGTGTGCATGGTACAATTCCTGAGCAAAGCAGCATTGTGGATTTGAGTGTTAGATCTTAATTTAAATTACTTCTTTTAAATTTGAAATTCAAATCTTCCTACTGTTGCATAATGACCCTCAATGTAAACAATTCACATGTCTGAATAAATTAAAATGCTAGTGCCAGTCTTTGCACTGTATTCTGGCAATGAGGCATGACATACAAAATGGCAATCTAATTCTTTCTTTCTGATCCTGTGCATTTTCTGAATTTTTTAATTTGAATTTTAATATTTGTAGTTTTTCTTGTATTTCCACTCAGCTGAATTTTGATAAGACAAAGGGTATACAATCCCAAGTACAATATTTTCTGGCACAGAATCATACAGTCGGTCATCTTTTTTGTAATGGTACCAAGTGCGTCTCGAAGATCAAAAGTCTCCAATATCTTGTGAGACCCTTTGGTCTTAGCCATTGTGATAATTAAAATTCTGAGCTCTTTTTAATGGTAACCGGTTTGATGCTGCAGTATCTTTTTACCAGTTTTGCCATTTGATCTTTGAAAGCTACACCTCTGACCTGACAAGTCAGAGCAAAGATCATCCTTGTGGGAAATCTATGTCAGAAGCTGCAGCTCCCCAGCTAGAGAATCCCAACCATCCAGTCGACGTGACAAGATACAACAGCTGAGGCGTTGAGCTCCATCTCTTTAACAGACACTTTTTATTCAACACCCTCAAGAACAAGGGAGATGAAACACTGAAAGATGAGCAGCTGCTGTCAAGGCCCAGTAGTTTTAAAAGAGGCAATTCCGATTGCTCACTTGATTACAAGAACCTCTTGAACTTCTGGCATCAAGGATACATTGCAGTCAGCGTCTAGCAGTCCAAGAGTTACATCAGGTTAGAATTCATTTTATTGGCAGTTTTGCTCCGAAAGTATGTTCTTCCTATTTTTTCCCATCCATCTGGTCTCATATCTCTACTGCAGAGAGAGTAGCTGGACAGTCTGTTCCCAGAGGCTACCCACTGTCAGGTTTGAGTTACAGCTTAGCTCACACGACTATGTCTGATTTTCCCCTCTTATCACTAAGTGATACTGTCACCATCTCCATTAACCTCCAGGTGAAGAAGTGAGTGGAGTGGAAATCAAGGTTGCATTATCCCACTGTGGTATTAAGCTTCAAATTGTTTTTGGTTCCGATTTTCTTATCTCTATCACCAGACATCTAATTGTTCCCATGAGCCTCACTTCCCTGAACTTATACCTTTCAGGCTCGCAGGCAGCTCTGATGTCAGTATTGTTCTGTTCTGGTTATCATCACTCCAATGAAATGAACTTCGCTTACAGCAAGCTAAGCTGTTAACTAAGTAAGGCAGAGCCATAAGATTGACATTGAACTGATTTTTCGGAAATACAACTGCACTGTTCTATGAATAGTAAACGTCATTTGATAAGTCCTAGTCATCGTCACTGGATCTGCAAATGATTAAAAGCGTTGATCTGTCTAAATCGCTCACATTCGACAAATAATGACCATTGTAACCTTCCATTCAGATGTGATAAAAACCCTGACATGAAACAATGCTTCAAATGTCAAGTTCAATGCAGTTGGTCATATTGATTTCCTTCTACTCTAGACACCAAACATGTTAGAGATAAATCTGTAGCTTTATATTTAAAGATTTCCAGAACACTGGCTTGAAATGTTTTGAATCATATTGATGTTTGGAGCCTATTGGAGATATGGACTCTCAATATCTTATTATCTATCCCAAAGAAGGCAAAACAAGAGCGAATAAATCAATAATTTATCTTCATTAAATATATGGCCCAAAACTGTACATGTTTTTGATCTATCCAATTGTAATTTCAGTAGAGCCTTAGGGACATGGTATAAAAAATGATCGCTCTAGTTTGTATGAATTTAATGGGCTTTTACTGATCTCATTCCAAATTAAGATGACAGATATGGAGATCGTCGTGGAGGTTAGTCTTTATAGACCAGACCTTGATTGTATAATTATGTACAGCCAGTCAGGCAGCATCTGAGGAGCAGGAGAGTCGATGTTTCAAGCATGAGCTCTTCATCAGGAGCTTGAAACATTGACTATCCTGATTGTAGGATGCTGCCCGACTGGCTGTGCTTTTCCAGCACCACACTTTCGACTCTGATCTCAGCATCTGATAGTCCTCACAGAATTTAGCAACCATACCTTTGATCCCTTTATCCAACTCACTTATATAAATTATCAAATGTTGAGGTCCTAGCACTAATCTTTGCAATAAACTACTTGTTATGTCTTACCAACCATAGAATAATCCATTTAGGCTTATTCTTGGGTTTTCTATTGGATAGCCAAATTTCTATCTTTGCCAATACATTGTCCCAAGTACCATGAGCTTTTATTTTCCACAATATCCTTTTACATGGCATTTTATCAAAGCTTTTGGAAATCTAAGTCCAGTGCACCAACCCAAACCCTATGTTACTTCCTCGAAGAATTGTAGTCAGTTAGTTAAATTTGCACAACACATACATACAAACTTGTGCAAGAGGCCCTGAGTCAGTCTCCTGGTAGTTGCAAAATATTCTTCAATTAAGTTGGAATTAGAGTTCGATTTTATTGTCACATGTACTTGTAGCGATTGGAACCAGGTTGAACTCGTTGCCTACGAGGTCATTGATTGGGGTTGTTAACCTGGGCAAATCAGGAAAGCCCTGGCTGACAAATGTAACCAGGAGAACTTCCATTGTGTCTCACACCTGCACTGACACACGTGGGTGCTGGAAAAAAATCAGCACTACTGCAGTTAGGCAGTAGTGTGTGGGTTAATAAAAAAAACTATAACCAGGAGAGAAAAAAAGATGTAACCAGGAGACCTAGAGAAAGAAAACAAATATATATATATACTCGGGTGTTTCCTTTCTTCCTGATGGTGGAGTATGAATAAAGTTTTCTGCACTTTTCTTCACTGTGTCTTACACCTGCACACACATAACATGGGTGCTGGGGAAAAATAAGCACTACTGCTGTTTGGTGGTAGTATGGGGGTTTATGTAAAATAATAATCAGGAGAAGAAACACATATCTCGGAGAATCAGGCACTGCTTGTCACTGCCCATTCGGATGTTTTTCCTTCCTGGTGGTGGAATATTAAAGTTTTCTACAAAAAAATTTAAAAAGTATAACCAGGAGATTAAAATCTCCTCAGTTGAGGACTGATTCTGAGTTGGCTGGCCATAGCCAGTGTACTATGCATTGGTAAATAAGGAGTGACTTGGTGACAGGACACCGGCCTCTGTACGCTTATTTCAATACTTAACTATGGGAATACAGGGGTTGAGTGAAAAATGTACAAAGTTGCCTTTCTCTGGTGCCAATTAAGTTGGAGGTTGGATTGGGATGACATGGAATTCCTGATGGTGGTGACACTATGTTAATTGGAATAATTAATCTGCCAATTAATACCTATTATCCCTGACCCTACACCATACTTTGCCAATGAACTCACAGTGACTCTTACTGATTTTTTTGGACGCACCATAGAAAGCATCATGTTTGGATGCATCACAGCTTGGTATGGCAACTACTCTGCCCAAGACCGCAAGAAACTACAGAGAGTTGTAAACACAGCCCAGTCCACCACACAATCCATCTATCCTTCCATTGACTCTGCCTACACTCCCACTGCCTTGGGAAAGCAGCCAACATAGTCAAAGACCCCTCTTACACCAGTTATACTCTCTTCCACCCTCTTCCATCACGCAGAAGCTACAAAATGTTTGAAACCACATTCCAATAAATTTAAGAACAGCTTCTTCTGTTATCAGATGAATGATTGGACCTCTCATATATTAGAGTTGATCTTTCTCTGTACCTTCTCTGTAGCTGTAACAGTAACCTACATTCTGTTCTATTACCCTCATGTACTCATGTAAGCTTGATCTATTTGGTTATCATGCAAAGCAATACTTTTCATTGTATCTTGATACATATAACAATAATAACAAATAATTTGCTGCTGATTATCACCAAACCCACAACAATTTAGCGGTCACTCAGGGATTAGAAGGTGTCTTCATGGCTTGGCTGTGTCCTCAAAAGACCACCCAGAAAACTCTATTGGGGTCGCCAGTGTCTGTGGGGGTTCCCTTCATATGGAGGAATGTCCACTCTATACTCCATTCACAAACTTTGCTTTGGGAAGGCGGTGATGGTGGTGATGGAGATGGTGGAGTGGTAAATGTTTCCCCCTATCTCCTCCTCCCCCAACACGAACCCCACTCAGCGATCCCCATCCTGCTTTCACTCACATTTGGTCTGGGATCAAGGACCTCTGTTGGGCTCCACTCCGACAGGTACTGGTGGGATAGTATAGTTCTTAGGCTCCTGTTGGCTAGCAGCTTTCAGTGGGTAAGATTTCAGTGGATGGACAACTCAGTCATGTAGAAGGGCATTTGATTCCATCAGACTCTCCCCACGGAACTGGCAGGGGTTCCTCACTGGTTTGCCAGTTAGTGGGGGGCATGAACCCTGTCATTCAAACAGTATGCTGGCACACAATACTATTAAATGCTTGGATGGTGACACTTGCTGTATTAAATCTAACAGATATTTACAGGAGCACCAGTACCTCATATGTGCATGAGCAACTATGATAAAACTGTATTTTTTAAGAACGGTGCAAGTCTAAATCTAAATTTCACAAATTTGTGCTATTGGTTTCAGTTTCTGCAATGAAAAGAAATAAAGGGTCAGTTTTTTACAAAGTTGCTTTTTTTAAAGTTGACCCCATAATGTTCTTTTTAATTTTTAAATGTTCAGTATTTGGTTTAGCTTTAGGAGAGACTTTTGGGCTACAGAAAACAGAAGCAGATTTCCATTTTAAAAAATGCACTAAAGCTGATGCAATATTGGCAACTGTAGATGAACACTGATGACTGCTTAAACTAAAGGCTTTAAATACTGTTTTTTAATGATTGGTTGTTATTTTGATGGCCACATATAACTGAATTATAAACATCCTAAGGCAAATCAAATGTCTTGTTAAATGGGTGATAAATTATGGTGAGACATGTTAAAAATACTGTCTTTCATAGGCATGCCAAGTCCACAGTTAACAAATGGGTAATCACAGAATAATGAACAAATTCATGACGAAGGACAGCTCTGAACTGGATTGAGATCCTACTTGAACAATTACAATGCAGGATTGTAGCATCTAAGAAGCCTGTGAATCAATACTCGGAAATACAAGCATAACGTAGGATTGATGAAATAGTTAATGCATGAGTCACAGCAACGAAACATAAGAGATGCTGTCAAGCTTTGAATCTGATGGCTGATCCCCAATTCACATTCTGCTGAGCCTTGAAATTAACAGAGGAATTGTAAAGTTTCAGAACTAACCATTATCAGACTGAAACCTTAACATTACCCAGGGCTCTACCATTAATTGTAAAGTCCTGCCCTTATTTGTTTTACCAAGATGCAATCCATTGCGTTGATCCAAATTAAACTCCATCCGCCACTCCTCAGCCCCATTAACCCAATTAATCAAAATCACTTTGTAATCTTAGATAATTTTCTTCACTGTCCACTCTACCGCCAATTTTGGGGTCATGGCAAGCTTACTAGCTGTGCCGCCTAAATTCCATCTGGTTCATTAATGCCCTTTAGGGAATGAAATCTGCCATCTAAACCTGTTCTGGCCTGCATTTGACTCCAGACCCACAGCAAATTGGTTAACTCAAGGGCAGTTAGGGATGGGCAATAAATGTTCATCTTGTTCATGATGTCTGTATCCCATGAATTAATTTTAAAAATTGGAATGATACCATCAAACCTTGGAATCTACAATTCATAGTTCAAATAAGTGCCGTAAAAGGTATAAAATAAAACTTCTGAGGAAAATATTGCCTATCAAAATTCTATTCATTTCTGATTAATCTTTCAGCATTTTTCCTATAGATAAGGGGATCCAATGTCAGGGAACAACAAACTACCAGACTTTCCTTCCTTGGAGAAGGAAATGCCAACATCCTGCACTTTATTCCATCCACAAATGAAACAAAACCTTCATAACCAACTTCAATTTGGTCCAGAATTAGGAATTGGAAATGTGCGGGGGTCTCTCTAACTCTTTTCATAAGAGTCATGAGAATACATGCCATTTTTTTGTAATGTTTCAATGTATCCTTTAGTCTCTTCATCAGATTCCCAAAGGTTGGGGATGAAGCTGAGTGAAAGATTATGAAGTATCAGCTCCTGGCTGCATACAAAATAAATAAGGATCTCAGCGGTATTGCTGTGAAGAGAAGGATGTTAGCAAAGCACCGGATGAGATTTTGCATGACCTCTTATGAGTTTGGCAAAAAAAAGCTCACTATCCTGCTGTATGCCAGCAAGGGAAAAATGTTCAAATCACAGCATGAAACCAGCAACATCAGGAAACCTTCACCCACTTCATAAATGATCCAGGCATGTCAGAGTACACACATTGAGTAAAGAGCTGCGTTGGTGGTTCAGTGGTGGAATTCTTGCCTGTCATGCAGAAGGCCCAGGTTCAATTCCCAACTAGTACATGGCACACCCGTCCATTCCCTTCTTTCCACACTCTTTCTTTGTGGCAAAGTAGTAGTGCCCGTATCCCTGGACTGGGAGGCCTGGGAACAACTCTCACCTGCACCAGAGGTGTGTAATAACATCTCTGATCAGATCTTTAAGATGGGGACTGGCAATCTATATGAAGTCTTTAGGAAGTATCCTAAAGTGTTCCAAGAGGTGGCAGGGCCAAGATCAACATAGACCCAGAGACCTGATATAAATGCTTCAAGGAACAGCTGATCACCTCTGCCCTATGTGTCAAGGTAAAGGCCAAATTATGAGTTGATGGTCAACAGAGTTTTATGCAAGATAGGTAGCATATGCCATACATAAACGACTTGCATGAAAAGCTGGCTGGGGGGATGGCGAGGGGTCCCATATTTTCTAAATTGATTATGAGCTTGAGCTTGAGGTGTTATCCAGGAAGTATGCCACTATAAATACTCATAAAGGACAGTGTGAGAGCTTGTCCTTTGGGGTCTTTTCAGTTTACACCATTTCCAAAGGGTAATGGAGAACATCTTCCAAAGGGGTACCCAATGTGGCCTTCTATCCGGATGATATTTCAATCTCAGGAGCTAATGCAAATGAACACGTGGCGAGTTTGGAAGAGGTCTGCCGGTGTTTTTCTGAGGCTGGAATCCAGCGAAAAAGGGAAAACCATGTGTCCGAAGTAAAAGAGGTAATGTACAGAGTTGAAGAGAAGTAAAAGGGTCCAGCTGCAAGGAACACAATGGAGTTGAAGGATTTCCCCAGGTCTCAAAGATTATTAAGGAGTGATACGGTCCATGTCAGGAACTTACTAGGGATCCCCAGAATTATCCTTTAAAAGAAAGGAGCAATATTGTACATAGTCAAAACTGGGGAGAAAGTCATGAGAAAGAAGAAAATAAGTCAACCACCTCCAGCAGGAGCCTCCATAGAGACAACTGTTTCAATGGATATCCACCAAGAACAAGCCCCCTGCAGTGCATCTTTGGTCTTCAAGGAATAGACATTCACTGACTTATTATAAACTAGGCCCCTGACCAGACCTCGAAAGCAACAGGAATGTGGCAATGTGCAAAGCTACACAAGATGCTGCACCATTATATGAGGGAGGGGGAACACTCGGACTCAGAGGGGGATGAATGTGGTAACCCTACAAAGGTAGGTCACTAGGGAATTTGCCTGTGGAGTCCATTGAGTATGAGTTCCCCCGGCAACAGGCAATGGGCTGCCCAAGGAACCCATTACCTGAGCCTTTATAAACCAGACCTAGTTGCCCTCGATGGGTTGTGCATGTGAATTGGCTACATGGGTGATTACTGGTGGTAATTTAAAAGAAAAAAGGACGAGAAATGGTCACAGTGATTTGACAGTGGCAAAATCGCTCAGTTGTGAGTAATAGCACTTCTCGGTAAGAAACAAAAGAGAAGAAAAAAAACAAGAAGGAAAAGCAGACTCTTGGGGTGACACTATGGCTCAGTGGTTAGCACTCACAGTGCCAGAGACCTGGGTTTGATTCCAGCCTCTGGTAATTGGCTGTGTGGAGTTTGCACATTCCGCCTGCATCTGCGTGAGTTTCATCCGGGTGCTTCCATAGTCCAAAGATGTGCAGGTCAGGTGAATTGGCCATGAGAAAAGTGGGGTTACAAGGATAGAGTGGGTTGTGGGTCTAGGTGAGAAGCTCTTCGGAGGGTTTGTGCAGACTCAATGGGCTGGACAGCCTCTTTCTGCACTGTTGCAAAAAGAGTTTCCTAGTGGTGGTTAACAGTTAAAGAAAGTCATAGAATTTTGATGATGGGAAAGTCAATGTGTGTGATAGTATTTCCAGGTATAAAAGAAAATAAAGCAGATTCAGAGGCCACTTATGGTGCAGTGGTAATGCCCCTCACTCTGAGCCAGGAGGCCTGGGTTCAAGGCCGACCTGCTCCAAAACGTGTGCAAAAACATCTCGAATCAGATTGATTAGAAATTCTCTAAAACAGTCCCAGAATTGGACGGAAAAAAATACCATGGTGATGGGGAAAAGAATGAAACATTCAGTTGTGTGTAACAGCATTTCTGGATATAAAAATAAAGATAAAGCAGACTCAGAAATAGATGAAAAAAAACCCACAGATGATGGAGAAAGGTGAACCATTCATTTGCACGTAAGACAACTTCTGGATATAAGGGAAAAACAGACCCTGGGATAGGTCTGCAGAACTGTCTGTCGTAGGCTGGGACTAGCCTATTTATATCACAAGTAATAGCTTTATTTTGAGGTTGTGTGATAAATGATTTTCCTTTTTTGTCAGGCTTCATGAGTTATTACACTAATGTACAATTGTTAACGTAAAAATTGGTCTTTAGTTCAGATTTATAATGTTTAAGGTGCAAGAAATAAGGTAAGGTCCATAGTATATATTTAATATTGTTTAAATTAAAGGAGGTAACCATAAAGGGAGTAATTTAAGGGTAAGCTATTGCAGGGCAGCTCAGTCGGTTGGAATACTCCTCCTGTGTGGAATCGGAAGTCAAATTGGACATCAGTGTACAGGGTGTCTACATAATAATTCAAATGGCCAATGGCTTCTCAGAGGAATACGCTGAGAGCCAAGTCTGTGTCACCACAAGTGGCTTGGCTGCCCTGGTAAGTGGGAGAGAGATAAAGAGAAAGTGGAATGAACAACAATAATTGGGGATTCTATTCCTCCACTGTGAGGGGAACAGAGAGATGTTTCTGCAGCTAATTATGTGACACCAAGGATAATACAGTGACTCCCAGGTGCCAAGATCAAAGATGAGTCAAGTGGGCTGTTTTGTCCTGAATGGTGTCAATTGTTTTGATTAATATATTTGCATCAAGCTTGATCATCAGTAGGTGATTCAGGAATCTACTCCTAGTTTTTTATTTAATATTTCCACAATTATGCCATGCATCACCATTCTAAAGGGGATGCAGAGCAGAGGGACCTGGATATGGATGTGCTCAGATCATTGAAGGTGGCAGGATAGTGGTAAGCTTTCCTTTATTGGTCAGAGTATTGAGTATAGGTGCTGGGAGGTCATGTTGTGGCTGTACAGGATTTGTTTAGGCCCCTTTTGGAATATTGAGTGCAGTTCTAGTTTCCTTTCTATCAGAAGAATGCTGTGAAACTTGAACGGGTTTAGAAAAGATTTATAAGGGTGTTGCCAGGGCTGGAGGGTTTGAACTCTAGGGAGAGGTTGAATAGGCTGGGGTTGTTTTCCCTGGAGATATAGAGGTTTATAAAATCATGAGGGGAATGGATAGGGTAAATAGACAAGGTCTTTTCCCTGGGGTGGAGGAGTCCAGAACTAGAGGGTATAGGTTTAGAGTGAGAGAGGAAAGATATAAAAGGGATCTAAGGGGCAACGTTTTCATGCAGAGAGTGGTACATCTGGATGGGTATGTGAATAGGAAGGGTTTGGAGGGATATGGGCTGGGTGCTGGAAAATGGGACTAGATTACATTGGGATACTGGTCGGCATGGACGAGTCGGACCAAAGGGTCTGTTTCCGTGCTGTACATCTCTATGACTCTATGACTCTATGTCACTGAATAGTGGCAGAACATTCTGAAGGAAGTAGGTCGATGCGGGTTGGGATGGGGAAGGTGAATGAACAGGGAGAGATTGTGATTCATGTCAGAACCAACAACATCAGTAAAAAGGATGAGGTCCTACAAACAAAATGTATGGAGTTAGGAAGTAGGTTTAAAAACAGGTCCTCAAATATAGTAGTCTCAGGATTGCCCCCAGTGTCATTTGCTGTGAGATCAAGAGTAGAAGAATAGACTGGATGAATGTATGGCTGGAGAGATGATGTAGGAGAGAGAGATTTGGATTCCTGAGGCATTGCAACTAATTATGATGTGGTGATCATAAAGGGAGTAACTTAAGGGTAAGCTGTTGCAGGGCAGTTCGGTCAATTGGAATACTCCTCCTGTATGGAATTGGGAGTCAAATGGGATGCCAGTGTACAAGATGTCTACATATGCATTCACCATGGCCAATGGCTTCTCAGAGGAATGCAGTGAGAGCCAAGTCTGTGTCACCACAAGTGGCTCGGCTGCATTGTTGAGTGGGAGAGAAGATAAAGAGAGAGTGGAATGAACAACAGTGATAGGGGATTCTATTCCTCCACTGTGAGGGGAACAGAGAGATGTTTCTGCAGCTACACTTTCTGTGACTGGAGAGATGATGCAGGAGGGAGAGATTTGAATTCCTGAGGCATTGCGACTAATTATGATGAAGATGAAACTATATTACAAATGGCACATTTGTCATTTGAGGACAGATTGGGTTGACTGGACCTGGAGCCACTGGAGTTTAGAAAAATGAGAGGGGTTCGCAATAGGATATAAAATTTACACAGCGCTCGAAAAATATAGAAGCAGGGACGTTCCCACTAACTGGGAGGCTTACAACAAGGTCTTGGAATACAAAGTAGATCATTTAGGATTGAGCTAATTCAATGAATATATTTTAAACAGTAGATAAATAGAAATATATTTATAAATATTAATAGTATCAAGGGATATGGGGACAGAGTGTGACTAAGGCATGAAGATAGAAAGTCAGCCATTTTAATACTGAACAGTAAAGCAGACTCAATGGGCCAAATAGTCTACACTTGCTTCTATTTTCTATGTTTCTAATCAGAGTCCTACTCCCATAACTACCAGTATTTGATGTAAGAACAGCTTGGTGGTTGGTTTTCTTGTACAGGTGAATGGTAATGTAGTGATTTTGAAAGTCAGGATTCAGATGTGAATAGGATGAATGTTATTCAAATCACATGAAGGAGCAGGACTTTTTTTAGCCTGAGATTGCTGGTATTGTTCTGATCATTTCTACTCATTCTGTTGATCGCACAAATGTTAAAATTAAACTAAGAGCTTGCCTGGCCCCTTCAGTTGAAAGCGAGAGAGATCATGGTGCTATTTTGAAAAGGTGGAATGAAGCTCTTCTAATGTCTTCATCGATATTTATCCTTCAACCAAAAATCAAAATTTGGCCAATACTGCAATGATAATTGTAGAACCTTCCTTGTGCAAATTGGCTATTGTATTTCCTAAATTATGGTAATGAGAATTTTGTAGCTACCATGGATGGGTTGACAGGTGGGGGAGTGCAGTAAAATAGGGTGCAATTCCAAGGACAATGTTTCTGGCACCTACCCACCTGCCATGGCACAATCCTACAAGTAAAGGGGGTGACATCAGTAGCCTTGGGCAAATATGGGCCAATGGAGACACATATATGGACAACTAATGGCTCTCTTCCCCTTCTCTGCATCTCCTCACCACCCTAAAACCACCACCATCATCACACTTGAATTTGTGGCTATTGGAGCCCAGCACCAAGTATCAGGTTTTACTGGGCATCCAGCCACACAGGACAGTGCATTGTTCGAAGGTTCCTGAACGTACTGGAGGCTAATCCCCTGTAATTTCTCCTCCTGTCCAGACCTTACCCTCCTCATCCACCCATGGTGCTCCCAGTGAAACACTGAGCTAGTCTGAAAGTCTTATTCCATTTCAACACAATTTCCTCCCAGAGTGCTGCAATCCCAGCAGTGCCACTGCTCCTAGTGGCACTGTTGGAACATGAAAGCTGCCAGGCATTTGTTTGGATGGCAGCTTTCAGAGGAACTTCCTCCAGATGGGTGAAGCACAAGTCAATTGTTGTTCCGTTAGTCAATAAAAGCTGCAGGGTGAGTCAGGTACGTGAGGTAGATTTAAAGCAAAGAGCATTTCCAAACCCCAGGTAAAATTCAGACCTACAATCCAGAAGTATTTCATTGGCTGCATAATGTGTTGGAGCATACAGAGGTCATGAAAGGTTCTACAGAATGCAAGACTTTATTTTCATTCTTTCTTCATGAACTGAGCTTACAATATCAGTTGAGTCTCTGTTGCAGTGAGTTCTTTCCTGAATACAAGGTTGTGAGGCACAAGGCATGGTAGTACAGTTTTCAAAACATTGCACTTATTGCAAACTACCTCCAGACCTTTCCTTTTGGTCATCCCTATTCTGATCCTTATTCTCACACATGTTCTCCTTTATAGTAGTCCTCTGTCACACTGGTTGGTGTACTAGTTGTTACCCAGCGACGACCGTGCACGCATGTGTGTCTGTGTGTGTGTGTATGCATGGGTGTTTGTGTGTATATATGTGTGTTTATAGTGTGTATGTGTATGCGCGCGCATGTGTTTGTGTGTATATGTGTGCATATGTGTGTGTACGTGTGTATGTGTACTTATGTGTGTGTACGCGTTTGTGTGTATATGTGTATATATGTGTGTACGTGTGTATGTGTACGTACGTGTGCGCATGCGTGTTTGTGTGTATATGTGTGCGAATGTGTGTGTGTTTATAGTGTGTATGCGTATATACGTGTGTGTTTTTGTGTGTGTGTGTGAAGAAGACCTGAGAGAGTGGGCTGATCAAATCAAGAAGCATCCCGATTGTCTCTACAAGTTTTAAATCACTCGCATGAAACTGTGTCTGTCATTATTATGACCTGCACAAAACCTTTGTGGCTGATATAAAGAGTGCTTAATATCATGTGTTCACAATCAAGACACTCAATAATCTCTCAGGAGAAATGTGCGATTTTGAAAAGTTCAATGTCTTTCCAGCGCTGACAAATTTACAAACTGCGCTACCCTTTCAAAGATGGCATTGATGACTTGCTTCATAGACGGAAGTGCAGAAAAATTGTCTGATTTGACAATCAGTCTCTTTGACTCTAAGGCATGAGCCTCTGGCATAACCGTTTATGCTGTGGTCACTTTCTGTGCCACACTAAGAGCTGTTGTGCTGTGGACAATGGTTGCTTATATGACAACGGCATTGAACAGTGCTGCTCGAAAGTTTCATCATTGAAGTACAAACTTCTAAATTAAATTAAAATACCCCGTCTTTCTTATGAACCACAGCTGGTAACCGGACTAAGGAGCACTATAGTTTGCCTACCAGGTGAAGGACTTCAGGAACGAGAGAAATTGTTATTCCAAGGTCATGCCAGTGTGATATAAATGACACCACACAGATAGCTGCAACTCTGTAAAGCCTTTTAAAACAGAGACCTTACCTACTTATGCTGGTCCACTCCCTTTGATGGGCCCTCTATCAAAGTGTATATAACATCCCAGCCAAAATCATATTGAGTGAAAATCAGAGATATACGTGTTTGACTACTCCACTGTCCTGTTGAAAATCTACTGATATGCATCTATTCATTAAAACATCATCATATAACAAAACTCATTTCACTTCTTGGAAATTTTTACCAATGACAGAAAATATTGGTAAAACGGGTAGGTGAACAATCTCTGGAGAGAACAAGCAAGTTAACACTTTGGCTATGGGCCTTTAATCAGAAATATCAATTTCTGTCAATATCAGATATTGATATCAATATCAATATCAGAGAATCCACAATCTGAAATATTAACCAGTCCACTATCTTCATAGATATTTTAACTTTGTACACCCCAGTCCAACACCAGCATCTCCAAATCATTCATAGATACTGTGTGACTTCTTGTGGATTTCCAGCATTTTCTCAAATTGTTCTCATAACTTGCAACACATTAGATTAGATTCCCTACAGTATGGAAACAGGCCCCTCGGCCCAACTAGTCCACACCGACCCTCTGAAGAGTAACCCACCCAGCCCCATTCCCCAACTCTATATTTACCTTTGACTAATGCACCTAACACTATGGGCAATTTAGCATGGCCAATTCACCAGCCCTGCACATCTTTGGATTGCGGGAGGAAACCGGAGCACCCGGAGGAAACCCACGCAGACACTGGGAGCATGGCTAACCACTGAGCCATCGTGCCGCCCCAATGACATATTTAGTCATACAATCATAGAGTCATAGAACACGGAAATAGACCCTCTGGTCCAACTTGTTCAGGATGACCAGCCAAACTAAACTAATCCCATTTGCCTGCATTTGGCCCATATTCTTGTAAACCTTTCGTATTCATGTACCTGTTCAAATGTCTTTGAAATGTTGTAACTGTACCTACAGCTGCCATTTTCCCTGGAAGTTCATTCCATATATGTATCACCCTCTGTGTTAAAAAGTTGCCTCTCAGGTCCCTTTTAAAACTTTTACTTCCCTCACCTTAAACCTGTGCCCTCTAGTTTTGGACTTGCCTTCCTTCAGGAAAAGACCTCGGCTGTTCACCTGACCTATGCCTGTCATGATTTTATAAACCTCAATAACGTCACCCCTCAACCTCAGGGACAAAAGTCCCAACCTATCCAGCCTCTCCTTATAAGTCAAATGCCCCAGTCTTGGGAGCATCCTCAGTAGATCTCTTCTGCATCCTTTCCAGTTAATGATATCCTTTCTGTAGCAAGGCAATCAGAACTGTATGCAATATTCCAAAAGTGGCTTCACCAATGTCTCTACAGCTGCAACATGATGTCCCAACTCCTCAACTCAACGATCTAAGGCAAGCATGCTAAACACCTTCTTCACCCTATTTACATATGATGTCACTTTCAAAGAACTATATACCTGAACCTGTAGGTCTCTCTGTTTGACAATGTTCCTCAGGCCCTTATCATTAACTGTATAAGTCCTGCCCTGGTTTGTCTTACCAAAATGCAACGTGTCACATTTATCTAAATTAAACTCGGTCTGTCACTTCTTTGCCCGTTGGCCTTGCTGATCAAGATCCCGCTGTACTCTTCGATAACCTTCTTCACTGTCCACTACACCATGCAAGCTTACTAACCATACCTCCTTTATATCCAACCAAATCATTTATATAAATGACAGACAATAGTAGATCCAGCAACAGATCCTTGCAGCACATCACTGGGCACAGGCCTCCAGACCAAAAAACAACCCTCTGTTTCCTACCAATTTATATCTAATGGGCTAGCTTTCCCTGGATCCCATGCCATGTAACCTTACTAATCAATCTATCATGTGAATCATGTCAAAGGCTTTGCTAAACTCAATGTAGACAAGATCAGCTGCTCTGCCCTGAGCTATCTTCTTGATTACATCCTCAAAAAAACACAAGCAAGTCATAGAGTCAAAGAGTCATACAGCATGGAAGCAGTGCACCTTGTTCATGCCGATCAGATATCCTAAATTAATCTGGTCCCATTTACCAGCACTTGGCCCATACCCTTTAACTCTTTCTGTTCATATACCCATGCAAATGCCTTTTGAATGTTGTCATTGTACAAGCCTCCATCATTTCCTCTGGCAGTTCATTCCATACACGTACCACCCTCTGCATTTATAGTTCCCAAGTTTCTCCTTAGAACCTTTCTTAAGTAAAGGCACGACAGTAGCCACCTTCCGACACCTCACCCATTGGTGTGGATGATACAAATATCTCAGCTAGGAGCCCTACAATTTCTTCCCTGGCTTCCCACAATGTCTGGAATATACTGATCAAGTCTTGGGATTTATCCATCTTTAAGCATTTTAAGATGTCCAGCACCTCCACTCCTCTTTTCAAGAAATCACTATTCATTTCCCCAAGTTCCCTAGCTTTTATGTCTTTCTCCACAGTAAATACTTGTTTAGTATCTCACCGATCATCTGTGGCTCTACACAAAGAAGACCTCATTGATTTTTAAGGGGCCCTATTCTCTCTCTCCTTACTATTTTGCCCTAAATGTACTTGTACAATCTCTTTGGATTCTCCATAAACTTTTCTGTTAAACGTACAGGTTGCTCTGCTATAACTTGTGTGTTTCGTCAACACAAATTTGCAGTAATGTGATTGACGAATTGGGGACATTGATTCTACCAATGTGTGTTGGCTGTAATGCAGTTACAACACCAACACTTTAAGTGCTTTTTCTAAAGTGTGATGTTTCTATAATGCGGGGCCGCAAAAGAACACAATCTTCGTGTCAAAGAAGAACTGACTGTGTCTCATATCCCCTCTTTGCGCTTCTGATTTCTCTCTGAAGTATACACCTACTCCCCTACACTCCTCAAGGAATTCACTTGATCTCAGCTGTCTATACCTGACACATGCCTCTTTCTTTTTTTCTGAACCAGAGTTTCAATATCTCCAGTCATCCAGTGATCTTGCCAAGTTAAATGAGGAAAATTGTCTTTAAGAATCAGTTTGAAAATGGCAACTATTCGAAAGAATGGCATTTGCTACACAGCATGCTATCTCTAAATTCCTGCTCTCAGTGTAATATGTGACAGATAAAGAGGTCTAGTTACATTTTCAAGGCTAGCTTGATGATTCAATTACATTCAAGTGAAGTCTGCATAAAACATAAATCTATATGGTACTTTCAAAGATAGTTTGCTGCTGCAAATTACATAGACTTGTTGCTTACTAATCAGCTTCCGAAAGCTGTTTTGAACAGCCTATGTACATTACATGCCAGCTGTTGCTATGTGAAAATGAAATGAGAAAGTGTCAAGTGGCTGCTGAGAGAGATTGTCTGTCCCAAGCGCTTTTAACATTTTTTTTTACTTCATAGGTTATCAGAGCAGAGAGTCAGCCACAACATCAGACTTGGCCCCATGAGTTGCACTAGATGCAGCCCACACCTTATGGAATGACCTCAGCTTGATTCCTTTGGCAGCCTGGAGGACAACAGCCACTATTTGGCAGCGCTTGAAGATGAAAGCTTAATTCATTCTGGTGTTTTTCCCTGCAATGTTCTGAAGATTACCTGATCTAATTTTTTTTAAAGGTTGACTGGGCTCTCTGCATTATTTTAGCACAATAAAATGATGGACATACCATTTGATGTGGAATGTCATTTTAATTCAATGTGTTAGACGGTCAGCATGTGGTTCAGTATAATGTCAACAGTGTGCCTTTGATTTCCATTTTTGCTTTAGACTTGGAATCAGCCTCCTTTGCTTAATCTTGTGCTTTAAGCCGATGCTGCTGCCTGCATATACACCAGCCAGGAGTATCTCAGGCTGTGGCTGACTACACATGGACTGTCCCTGACTCAGCTTCCTTCCTATCACTTAATAAGGCTCTTCATCTCCTTATATACTGTAATATGCCTTTGTTTTCATCTGTACATTGTGTATTATTGAATGCAAGTTTCTAGTGCAGTATCTATGTCCTTTCTCTTCACATACTTTTTCTAGAATGGTGTTGTCTCTCTGATCATTGTCAGGGTAACGTGTATTTGCATCATGATTTATATGGATCTGATTATACTGAGTCCGGCCAGAGAGAGTGGAACATAAGGACAAACCAACACTGGCAAGATCTGCTGAGGAAAAGCACCAGGAGACAATGAGTCAAGGACCTGGCTTTGGGCAGAGTGTACATGAATAAATCGCATGATGTTGAAACTGCTGGATAAATAGAAATGGAGGCAAGTCAAATTGCCCTCTTTAAAATATTCACTTTCATTACAATGCCCCACGAATTCTCTAATCGATTTGATCAACAATCAGGTCACCAGAAAGGAAAATAATGTTAATTTTGTACGTATTAGTTATTTTAATTTCCAGCTAAAATTAACATAAAATCTGCATTTCTTTAATTTTGATCTTTGATAAAGCAAGTCCAGCCCAAATTGTATGTGTGGCACAGTGATGGACAAACTTACTCTGCCACCTTTGCAGTCTGGATGCTGATTTAACTCCTACATGCAGACTAGGCCTCTGCCTTCTCACAATGAATTAATTTCTTGTGTGAGAAATGCAGGCAGTGTCTAGCCTGTGGTTCACTGGATGTAGCAGCAAACAGTCTTTAAATGCTGCTTCAATGGTAATGCTTCCATAGTCTCATATAGAGAGATCATGAAGTTAGGAAGTGTAGAAATCAGTGTCATATCGATGTGCAAAAAGAAGTGTTTCCAAGGAAAGTTTAGTATAGGTTAACAGGAGAGATTCATGCAACACAATAGACTGTGCCTGACCTATTTCATACGCAACTTAAGTTGTCATTGAACAGTAAGTGGGAGAAGTTTCAATTTTCCAAAATCCCTAATCTTGCTCGATGGATATAATGACAATTGTTGTGAGCCCAGTAATGAGTTGACTAAATAAACAGGATCTTTGTTATGGTCTGGCTAGGCAAAGCATGATCTTTTAAAAAAAGAATATGTGGAAGAACCCAGGATAAAATATTAAGTGGCAGGATTCCAGCATTGAATAGATATGTCGAAAGACTTTATCCAAACTTGAACAAAGCAAACATAAACAAAAATAACTGGGTTTACTGAGCAAGAAAGAATATGTATGAAATTCTCCCAGTTCTTGACCAATGTGGACAATGGTGACTCAGTTGGGAAAACATGAATCAAAAAATAATGAAAGAAAAGAAAGTCTGATTTTTCATGCAAGTTTTCAACAGTGAAACAAGAATCTCACTAGTAAGCAGCGAGCGACCTATTTGCATGTATTAATATTTCATTATTACCTATTCTCACCTTACTTGTTTGCAGTTTGCTATAGAGAGAAACTAGATGGCAACAATTCCCAAAGTGAAAGTCAGAGTGGATACCTAGAGCTTTAGCTCACCACTTGCTGCTTGGCTAACCCCATTAACCAGCTTGCCCCAATACCTCGGGACATACCCCATGGTCAGTGACACTCTATCTAGGAGGATCAGTCTCAGGCATGTACCAGCTTCACCGCATCATCACAGCAAATCTTCAACTCACTTCCAATCCAGTTCAACACAAGGTATTTTCTTAGGGCTTCTTGCCCTCGTCTACCATAAATTCAACAGAAACTCTGTTAAGCTTCATATGCTTCTGGCTATGTGATGGAAGCAGAGGCAAGCGAAGGCCAAAGGAATTTAAACATCTGTGATCAAGACCTGGAGTGGACTTTAAACCACTTCATCACCTTTTTTAAGGATAATGATGGATGTGACCATGGGTGCAGCAGCGTAACAAATTACCAACAATCTCTCTAACATATTTCATTTTAAAGCATTACCTGCAAGTTTGAAAAAGAAATGTAATTTGAGTTAACAGTACAGGAAATGAGAGCATTGCAATGGATTAGATTGTGTCTGCCAGCCTCTCAGTGGGAGTACTCACACCTTGAGTTCAAAGTCTGTGAATGTTTTGTTTAAGTGAACACTTCAGTGTCGTCCTGAGGGGATGTTATCTTTCAGATGAGTTAATACTTTGAGGCTGTGTTCAAGTGGATAGGAAAAATAGCATATAACCATACTAGCAGCGATTCCACCCACAAAACAGTTGCTGGTTGTGGGATTTTGCTGTGTGTAAATTGGCTGCTGTGTTTTAATAACAATGTTCATACTTCAATTAACCACAAACTGCTTTGAAACATTCTGAAGCCACATAAAGGTGACATCATTTTTCAAGACTTTAAGAGAATAAAAATGTGTTTTCTGTTATTTCCCTAAGTCGCACACAGTTCTTTTAATTACTCCCGAGAATAGGCAAAGTCTGAAATCCAACTGAGCACTGACCACAGATATTGAAGCTAATATCCTGCTTCCATTCATCACAGGTTCTTGGTGGCACAGACAACATTTGGTAACATGCCAAACATTTCTGAATGCCCAACGTTAATTTTGAAGTTGCCGAAATACAGGAACCAGATCTGAAGCTGCCAGCTGACTCTGTACCTCAAGGATATGTGATACAGCGAGAGTCAAAGCAGTTCACACAGGGTGCTCAATTAACACTGAAATGTGTCTGAACCCAAACATCTTGGCAAGCTTCCTAGATAGCTCCAATATTTGAGATAATAACAGCACCGTCTTCATAAATCAGAAACTTAATAACATACTATAAGAAGATCACATATTTAAATAAAACTCACTCCTTCTATCCTGCCGCCAGTGCAATCACTTGAAATCTCACTTCCTCTATTCCATTATTAACCCAGGTCAAATACAGCATCCGGAAATACTCCAGAATTGCCGATGAGACACCTTTTTTTTTAATGTATTGCCCATACTTTCTAAGAGAGCAAACAGAAAATCCTTTGTTTCTGGTCAATTTGACATGATGACAATTATGAGACACTAGTGATGGAAACTTTTTAAATATAGCTTGAATAATAATTATGTTTTATATCTTGAGGAACATGATCTGAAACATAAGCTGGATAGATTTTATTAGTGTAAAAGACATTTTTTTTTCCAAAATAGCTTCATTTGATCTGTTAAGGAAATTCAATAAAACACACACAGAAAATACTGCATATTAAGCATATTAGCCTGGTAAATGGGTGACAGACTGGCAGAACTTTTAAGAATTTGGGAGTGCAACACTATTTGACACTTCCAACAATAACTGTAATGTTCAAACTATTACAGTTTAATTGAACCAAATTGCAGATTTATGCAGTGAAGATTTTGCTAGGGATTTAGGGAGCACCAAATTCAGACAGTGATAACACTGATCATACTGGAATATAAGTAGAATTTTTGTATATTTTACTGAAGTGAACTGCAAAACATGAGAATGATGAGCACAGAAGAGTGACCACCCCCTCTGTCACAATGAAGTGAGGGTTCACTCAAAACAATGGCATCTTTGTGACAAATGTGCATTTGGCTTTGGATCATTTCAAAAATATCTATGTTCAGAAGTTAAACTTCTGTAGAGCTGAAGAAAATATCCTAACTTTATAAACCAGAAATCATAATGAGACAGCATTAAGGATCCTATTTGGGAGCAATCAGCCCTCTCAGTTAGTTCACCATGCTGTTGGCGTCTGGAGTTCTCAAAATGGTGTAGTGATGTTGAGCAACCAATATAACTTGTTGCAGAAGAATTAAACACAAACATGTTGAACTTCTCTGAAAGTTGAATTAATTTTGCAACTATGGTGTTAAACTAGAAATAGAGTTTAGATAATAAGAATGATTCAAGTGTTAAGATGGTGTGCTTTTTCCATATGTTCTGTGTAATACCAAGGAAACAGAACCCAGAAGCTTTATTTCAAGCCCATGGAGGAAATCGCTGTGAGTAATAACAGGCAAATCATGCCGTGTCATGCACAATATTGTATATTTGAGCTTAGTGTTGCTGTCACCATTATGTTTGATTTGGTAATCACAAGCAATGTACTATGAAGCTGAGATTCACTCCATCTGTCATTGGCAATAGAGACTTCCCACTGATGGAAGGGATCATTTTGATCCCATCTAGTGGGAGGCTAATGGAGCTACATTGTCCATATATTTTTGCCTGAAATCAGTAGATATTTTCTAGGAAATAGGTATCATATTTAACGGCTTATTAAATATAATAGGTATCATGTTAAGAAACAAACATTTTCAGAGTCTCCTTCCTTAACTGCTTACTATACCTTTTACAGTTAGGAACAAGACAAAAACTGGAAAGAAAAGCTTAAAAATGGTTCTCATTCTGTAAATGGGGGATGCTGCATTTAAACAGCTACAACATGCCAACTGTAAAAATATAAAGGTAAAGTCGCCATAGTCCTACCAGACCACAGAGCTACGGAGTGTGGTTTTAATTTGTTTGAAAAGTTATTGGGGAACATGAAATTTAACTGAAGTTGATCTAATTGGTGTAAAAAGAATCATTGCGTACTTAATTTTTTTGAATTTATTGACCAGTGCAAATGCAGTTGAAGGACTCATAAACTGATGGCGTGTCATATTGCTCAATCTCATTATTTTCCACATTGCAGATTAACACGCTGGAAAATATTGAAGTCTGTTCCAACTAAGTTTAGCTAGTCCTCTCTAATTTTATTTTTTCAAATGTACTCAGGTATTCTGACCTTGAAATGTTGCCTTCAAAACAAGGTTATATCTTTATCTGGAATTATACAGGAGTCATGGTGACATCACCCCGATCCCATAACCACACCCACTCAAGTGACTGTCCCCGCCTCCCCCACCCAGTTCCAGCCTAACCCAGATCCTAGCACCCAGCCCTGCCGTGTGTTTACCATTCCCCGAGACCTCCCCTCACTGAGGATGACCGTTTAGTCCTCAGCAAAGGCCTTACCTTCATTCCTCAACGCTCCCAGATTAATGAGTTCGACATGCATTGCAACGTTGAACGTTTCTCCCGCTGCCTCTGTCTCTGGGCCCACGTTTTCAATCAAGTCTCCTGCCAACCCTCGGATAACCCCTTCTTTCGCCTCCAACACACTCCATCCACTGGGACACCCCGTGCTGGTCTGTTACCCACCCTCTTCATCGCCATCTGCCACGGTGACATTGACTGCCTCAATATGTCCATTAATGTGGATTTCACCACTTATCCCATTTCTCCTCCCCTCACCTTATCCCAGTCCCAAACCTCTAACTCAACATCAACCTCTTGACCTGTCCATTGTCTTTCCCATCTATCTGCTCCACCCTCCTCTCCGACCAATCACCTTCTCACCCATCTTCATCTACCTATTGCATTCCCAGCTACCTTCCCTGCCCTCCCCCCACCCACCTCTCATTTATCTCTCAGCCTCCCAGCCCACAAGCCTCATTCCTGATGAAAGGCTTATGCTCAAAATGTGGACTCTCCTGCTAGAGGAACACTGCCCGGACTGCTGTGCTTTTCCAGCACCACACTATCAGCTATGTCTTGGTCGGCAGCGCACTTACTTTTGAGTCAGACAGTTGTGGATTCAAGTTCCAGTCCAGGAGTTGAGCACAATAGTGACAACATCAGTGGAAGCCAGCACGCCTGAAGATACAGACTTGCAGATGCAATGTTAAACTGAAGTTCCATGCTCAGGTGTGTGTAAAAGATTGCATCGCCATATTCCGAAAAAGAACAGGGATATTACCCCAGGTGTTCTCATCAATATTTATTCCTTCATTAATATCACATTACTGTTTATGTGTAAGTTGGTGGCTGGGTTTCCTACATTACAACAGAAACTACACTTCAGAAGTTCTTCCTTAACCATAAAGCTCTTTGGGACAGTCTAAGGTTGAGAAAGTCGTTACATGGATGCAAAATCTTTTTTTTATTTCTACAAAGAGGGTGGGGCTAGGGCTCAAACACCAGGCAGAAGAGACCATGACTTTTTTTGTGCTGTCTGAAAGAGTACTCTCTCTGATCCCACAAAGGAAAGATTTTCACTTAGAGACCTCATTATTCTTGGGGAAAACCATTGGTTTACATTCACCTGACAGAAAAACCATGCCGGTTTGCAGTTCAGACCTAAGTTGAATTACAATCTGAGTTCCCTTGATCAAAGGGGACCCTTATTTTCATAAATTTAAGAGTTGTTGCCTGAATTTAGTGGATGTCTTCAATGACACCCTCCAGTGAGCAGTAAAAATGATGAAGAGCGGGCACAAGACATTGAAACTGAATGCTTCATTTTCAGGGATCATTCTTGACGAGTGGTGACAGCTAAAATTGCCAAAAGATCAAAAGGAAAGTTTACTTCTAAACAGAGCAGTAGTGTAAGTTATGGCTTGGAGTGGACTGCAGTATTTGGAGGGTGTAGTCACCTATCACCATTCTAAACTGGCAATCCTTTATTCCAGCTTTGGAATTAAAGCCTTCAGCAAACTTGACCCTATGTTGTCGGACTCTCTCTCTAAACCCTTCCACTTTCTACCAACCTCCACCAAACTTTATCTCTTCAAATGTCCTTTCATTCACTTTACCAATGCTTGGTGTCTGCTTTTCTTTGGCTTGCTATGCTCTTTTGATGCTTACCACATTAAACCTACACAACGTTACTGTTATTGTGTTACATCACCTGTTAATAAAGATTAATAAAAGAGCACACAAGAAGGTTCACACCAATTTCTTGCTGTATTTGTTATCAATATTACCCAGCATAATAATTCTACACTAAGATTTTAAATACAGTCCCATCTATTTGCTCACCATTCTTTATCCATTTATGAGTTCTCTAAGTTATGAGTGTTGAACCATACAAATTCCTCTTCCATCCTTTGAGACCATCTTCAAACCATCACTTCAGGTGAAGATGATTCACCAAGTGTTCTGTGAACGGGGTATCAGGAAGTGTGCATCAACAGCTCAGGGTAACACATCTATCATTGCAGAGGAAAGCAAAAGCAGATGCTTGTGTTCCAACCTCCCCTTCCATAAAGTAAATTTACTGAGATCTACAACTTCGAAGTACGAGGGATTGAACCTCCAACCCAGCATTCAGCAGAAATGTATGAGAAAGCTCAAAAACAATGTTAATTCATATGAGTTACTTTCCTAACATGATTTATAGGTTATTTCCCAGTGGTTTCGACTGTTGGTGGAAAGGGCCGATCCTATCGTGTCCATGCCAGCTTTCTGCTGGAATTATTCAGACACTCCCACACCGCCTCCCTCTCCCCAGAGATCTGCAAATATTTTCTCCTCAGGTACATATCCAATTCCTTTCAAAAGCCAAGACTGAGTATGCTTTCAGCACATTTTCAGGCCGTGCATTCCAGACCCCAACCACTCGCTGTATATACAGAAGATTTTCCTCAAGTCGTCAGTTGTTCTTTTGGCATTCATTGTGAATTCTGTCGTGTGATTCTCATGCCTTTGCCAATTGGAACAGTTTTAGCATCTTTAATCCATCTAGGTCCTTCATGAACCTATCAAATCTCCTCTCTTGTCAAAGGACAGCAACCTCAGCTTTTCCACCACATCTCTGTAAGTAACTAAAGTCTCTCATCTTTGGAACCAGTCTTGGAAACCTTTTCTGCAGCATCCCTAAAGCCTTCACATCCTGTCTAAAGTGTGGTGCCTGGAATCGGACACAGTCCGTGGATTTACTGCAGGTGATGCAGGTCTGTGACGCAGAACAGGTATGAAACACATGCCACCTCTCCAAGAGGCATTGATGCTATGTATGTGAAATGGGCAGAAGTCATATGGCCCCAAGTTATAGTCCAACAGATTTATTAGAAATCACAAGCTTTTGGAGTACTGCCCCTTCTTCATGTGAAGTGGGCCGACCAAGGAACAGTGCTCTGAAAGCTTGTGATTTCAAATAAACCTGTTGGACTATAATCTGGTGTCATGTGACATCTGACTTTGAGCAGGGCGAAAGCGAAGACTGCAGATGCTGAAGATCAGAATCGAAACGTGTGATGCTGGAAAAGCACAGCAGGTCAGGCAGCATCCAAGGAGCAGGGGAGTCGACGTTTTGGCCTGATGAAGGACTTATGCCCAAAATGTTGATTCTCCGGCTCCTCGGATGCTGCCTGACCTGCTGCGCTTTTCCAGCACCACACTTTTCAATTTTGACTTTGTGCACCCCAGTCCAACATTGGCATCTTCACATTATGTGCAAATCGACATATAAGAGCAATTTAATAGACAGAATTGAGTTGCCAGTAGACCTGTATTTCTGCCCGGGAGTGGGTAGCTGCAGCTGGACATTTACTGAGGCCTTTCATCTCTGGAGACAGAGAGTTATGGGAAGGAGATGGACCTCAGGGAAGGGCTCATTCCCAAGTGGCAGGAGGGAGTCACGTGCAAGGGCAAGATGGTGGCTCTCAGCAAACACCTGTGGGCGGCACGGTGGCACAGTGGTTAGCACTGCTGCCTCACAGCGCCAGAGACCCGGGTTCAATTCCCGCCTCAGGCGACTGACTGTGTGGAGTTTGCACGTTCTCCCCGTGTCTGTGTGGGTTTCCTCCGGGTGCTCCGGTTTCCTCCCACAGTCCAAAGATGTGCAGGGTCAGGTGAATTGGCCATGCTAAATTGACCGTAGTGTTAGGTAAGGGGTAAATGTAGGGGTATGGGTGGGTTTCGCTTCGGCGGGTCGGTGTGGACTTGTTGGGCCGAAGGGCCTGTTTCCACACTGTAATCTAATCTAATCTAATCTAATCAAAAACCTACCTTGCCGATGCTGGGTCTATTGGTAAGCAGTGTGGCTTTGGAAAAAGTCCCCCACCTCTGCCTGTGGGCCAGCCTTCGGGAGATGGAGGAGACCGGCATGAGCTTGGAAGGATCCTTGAACTATCATTAGATCAGTGTGGGCTCAGGGATAATGGTATAAGAAAGATCATAATCAATAATGAGCTGAATTAACCAGTGTGTAGGTTTCCTCATTGGTCTAACCACCACAGACCAGATGGGAGTCTGCTTTCTCATAGGCCTGCAGCATGAATGAACTTCCTAGCCTCTCCTGCAATTAGGGGATAATGTCTTTCATTAGCTCTGTTCAGTGGCTCTATTAGATTCCTGCCAATAAACAATCAAGACCGAAACAATGTTTTGAAAAGGCACGTCATAATATTCCTTTCTCTGTCCTCTATTCCTTTGCATGTTAAGCCCAGGATTCGGTATGCTTTTCTCAATCTACTCTCTCACCTTCATGTTACACTCACATTCTTTTGCTCCTGGAATCCTATTAGAATTGCATCCTGTGTAATATTGCCTCTCCTTGTTCTTCCTGGCAAGATCTATCACTTCACACCTCCCTGCATGACGTTTCATCTGCCAACTGTCCACAAATTTCACCAGTATCTATGTGATCTTTATCACTATCCTGCTCCCAGTTCACAATACTTCCTGGATTTTATGTGACAGTACTTTTGATATCACCAGCTTCTTAGTTGTATTAATTTTTTTTCCCCTATGTAATCACCTTGACCTCATCCGATGCTCGAAGCAAGTTGAAAATATACAGACTCCTGCATTTTCCTACACTTGGCTACTCAGAGGTGGAATTATTAATCAGGGTTTTCCCTCCATTGATTGAACGTTCACTTGGGCCATTTCATCCATCATCATTCCCCAACTTTTCAGAATGTTCTTATGTAATTCCTTATTTTTTTTAATCATCCAGGGCTCTATTCCTGATTTTACCCTTCAGGGTACAACTAGCTCTCAGCGGAAGTTGCTTTGGCCGGGATGCCAGACAGCTGACATCTCCGAGCAGGAGAACCATTCCTGCTGCTATTTGATCAGCCCTCAAGGGAAGCCAATTTAGACACGCAACCAAGATGAGGTTGTGAAGTGATCAGGCAGATTTTTCTCCTCTTTCATCTCTTTCCGGGTGGAGAAATCTCCTTCCTTCCAAAAGCAATGCTTTGGTTTGAGGAAGTGGAGGATTTTACCAGGAATCCCACCATTGATCACAGTAATGTGATGATCCCTGTTGGAAGAAGTACACGTGTGGATATCGGGAGTGGGCAGGGTTGTGTTCAGCTGAAATATTCCTATGTTTATATAACCTGCTGACCCATCTGGGCTCAAACATGGATCAGATACTGGAGAGCTGCTGGAAACTGTGGAACTGCACTCACCCTGAGACAGTAGTCAAGAGGAGAAAAGGGGGAAATCTAATCCTGTTACACCATGCATAGATAAAAATAAATTTAAAACTTTCACATACCTAAAATAATACCTAAAGCTTCAATATCAATGTATTTTAAAATTTGAAATGAAAGTATTACTAGAATCTAATTTTATTTATATAGAATCTCAATTTCCTCACTTTAATCTATTTTTGCCATGCCTGTCTAAAAGATGTGAAAGACACACTGTATTGAAATAAATAGGAAGAGTAAAAGCACACCTATCAGTTGTCACTGTCACTATTAAGCACAATTGCTCCTTGGCACGTCTGCAGTCTTTTCTCCAATCAGTACCTGCAGGGGCATGCAATGCCTTGTTTATTAAACACTGTAAAGATACGTGAAAGTGTGTTTCTTATAGGATTTCATTATCCATTTTGTCATCTGCAGTTGTTCACTCAGAGATGCCGGGAGTGGGAGGGTGGTTGAAGACCACTCTAAGGTTACATGTTAATACGCAGTCTCTTAAAGAAATCTCTGGATAAATTCATGAGGATACAAGATTGTTGTTGGGGGCAAGACCTCACACTTTTCACAGAACAGACCGTGGGATCTGTCAATGGGGTCACCTTTGAGTCTAACAAGCTCATAAGGATGCTGCACTTTTTTTCATCATTTCTGACCTAGAATACAGCTGGCCTTTCTTCTTTTCAGTGTTTGATACTTCTTGTTAAGAATGAACAAGTA
Source organism: Chiloscyllium plagiosum (assembly GCF_037043375.1). Classification (NCBI taxonomy): domain Eukaryota; kingdom Metazoa; phylum Chordata; class Chondrichthyes; order Orectolobiformes; family Hemiscylliidae; genus Chiloscyllium; species Chiloscyllium plagiosum. The sequence continues at coordinate 42,168,225 of NW_028270139.1, forward strand.
AGCTAAGTTACATATGGAGGAACAAAAACCATTACTCAGTCCCACAGCTTTGAATAGCCATCTAAATGACTCCAGTTATTTCAAGAGGATGCAAAAGCCACTTGAATCAGGTCCCTCAGTTTGCATTTGCATACACATGCACATCAGATACGACTCCTGGACCTCTAGACTGGACCATGCTCAGGCCATTACCTCTGTGCAGGAATGCATGGTATGATTGGAAGGACATGATAGCAATATTATCCTGTTATATTTAGAGATCTCAGTATATGTGTGTGTGTGTGTGTATACAGATGTGCGTGTATATACATGTGTGTGTGTACAAGTGTGTGTGTATGCATATGTGTGTGTATATACACATGTGTATGGCAAGGACTGAATGACATCACAGGTTCTAACGAGAGACAGTTCAAGATAGCAGACGATGAGATATCCCTCCCAGATAGTCTCAATGCCTTCTTTGCTCGCTTTGAGTAGAATTTCGGCGGAGAGGTAACACCTACTCTGACAAGTCCCGACGAACCTATCCCAACAATCACTGCATCAGTGGTCAGATCAGTTTTCCTTCATGTGAATCCAAGGAAAGCGCTGGGACCAGACGGAGTACCAGGCCCTGCACTCAGAGCATGCGCAGATTAACGGCAGAGGTTTTCTCGCACATTTTCAAACTCTCCAGGCCACTGTCCCTGCCTGTTTCATGAAGGCCAACATCATCCCTGTGCCTAAGAAGGCTCATGCAGCATGTCTCAATGACTACTGCCCAGTGGCCCTAACATTGGTGGTTATGAAGTGCTTTGAAAAGCTGGTCATGGCATTAATCAACTCCACCCTCCCCACTACTCATGACCCACTCCAATTTGCATATTGGACCAACAAATCCATGTCAGATGCCATATCACTTGCCCTTCACTCCTCCCTAGAATAGCTTGACACCAAGAACAGCTATGTAAGAATCCTACTCATTGAATACAGTTCAGCCTTCAACACTATCATCCCCTTGAGACTGATTACTAACCTTAGTGATCTCGGACTGAGCCCCACTCTCTGCAATTGGATCCTCAGTTTCCTGACCCGCAGGCCAAAATCAGTGAAGATTGGGGACAATATTTCATCCTCACTAACACTCAACACTGGAGCCCCCCCAGGGGTGCATACTCAGCCTCTTACTGTACTCACTGTATACCCATGACTGCATTGCCAAATACCAGACTAATGCCATTTACAAGTGCGCTGATGACACCACCATACTTGGTCGAATCTCAGGTGGTGATGAAACAGACTACACATGGGAGGTGGAAAAATGGTGCACTGAGAACAACCTAGCTCTCAATGCAGGCAAAACCAAGAACTCATTATTGACTTTCAGAGGATTAGATTACTTTGTCAGAGGATTAGATTACTTTACAGTGTGGAAACAGGCCCTTCGGCCAAACAAGTCCACACCGACCCGCCGAAGCGCAAACCACCCATACCCCTACATTTACCCCTTACCTAACACTATGGGCAATTTAGCATGGCCAATTCACCTGACCTGCACATCTTTGGACTGTGGGAGGAAACCGGAGCACCTGGAGGAAACCCACGCAGGCAAAGGGAGAAAGTGCAAACTCCACACAGTCAGTCGCCTGAGGCGGGAATTGAACCCGGGTCTCTGGCGCTGTGAGGCAGCAGTGCTAACCACTGTGCCACCGTACACATCCACATGTGTGTATGTATATAAATATGTGTGTGTGTGTGTGTGTGTGTGTGTGTGTGTGTGTGTGTGTGTGTGTGTGTGTGTGAAGGGGGCAGGATATTATTCATGCCCCCTTACAAATTAACAGCACAGAGGTGGAACGAGTGGACAGCGTCAAGCTCCTGGGAGTGGTCATCCACAGCAAGCTTTCTTGCACTCTTCATGTAGACGCACTGGTTACAAAGCCCCAACAACGTCTCTTCTTCCTCAGGCAGCTGAGGAAATTTGGCATGACGGCGAAAACCCTTGTCAACTTTTATAGGTGAGCCATCAAGAGCATTCTGTCTGGATGTATCACTACCTGGTATGGCAATTGTACCATTCAAGATTGGAGATGGTTTGCAGAGAGTGGTGAACTCGGCCTGGACAATCACAAAGGTAAACCTCCCATCTGTGGAATCCATCTACCAGGCCCGCTGTCAAGGAAAGGCCGCCAGCATTCTCAAAGATCCATCCCACCCTGGCAATGTTTTTCTACAACCTCTACCATCGGGGAGAACGTACAGAAGCCTGAACACACGCACCAGCCGGTTTCGCACTAGTTTCTGCCCTACTGTTGTTAGAATACTGAATGGACTCGCAAACTCTTAACATTCACCTGTACCTGTGTTTTTGTTTTTGTCGCTGTTTACCTATTATTTACTTATCTATGCTAATTTAACTATGCAATTTGTCTATATTGCTCACAAGACAAAGCTTTTCCCTGTGCCTCAGTATACGTGACAATAAATTCAATTCAATTCAGTTCAATGCATGTGTTTTATGTGTGTGTATACATGTGTGTGTGTGTACATGGGTGTGTGTATATATGTGTGTGTGTACATGGGTGTGTGTATGCATATGTATGTGTGTACATACATGTGTGTACGTATATAAATATGTATGTGTGTGTGAATGAGGCATGGATCCCTTAGTACTGAAGAATTCAATTAACTTTTATTACAGCTCCTGGTATCTATATATGCCTAAAACAATCACAGGCACTTGTGTGTCTGGGTTCAGTTTGTTGACTGTTCACTTCCTTGATATGCATGTGTACATTTGTCTCAGTTTCCTTGATGCTGGTCTGGTGATGTTGTACCATCTTGTTGGACATGTGAGTCTTCTTCCAGAGACTGGCTTGCCTTTTGACACTCTATTTTCTGTATGTATGTGCCCAAGATTATTTGCTGTGACAGGCTTTGTAGATGTGATGAAGCACCACACAGCATCTGGGTGGGTGTGACAAACTACATCTATGACAGATTGTGCTGGTTTGGCGTACTTGCCTTATCGCAGCAATAGTACTGACTGCACCCAAGGCATTTAATTGCTGCTGGCCTTCCACTATAGCTTCATGCTGGCATTTCCCAGCTTGAACCATCAACGGTATGGTTCTTGCACAGGCCCAGAAGATACCTCCAGAAGACTTTGATTGAACTGGAGGTAATAGCAACTCAATTAGTCTCGCTGTCAATTCTTCTGCAGAGAAATCAAAGTCATAGCCTTTACAGCAGAATCTGGCAACAAAGCTGTCAATAGACTTTTGGGGTTTCTGTCTGTACAACACGAGTTGAAGTCTGTCAATCTGATCTTCATGTACTCTACCAATTGTCTCTGGATCTTTTTCAAAGCATGGATATATTTATTCCGCAAAGTCTCTCCTTGATGAAGTAATTTTTTTAAGGGATCCCAAGAGTTTGTCTCAGGGTGAGTGCAGTTCCACAGTTTCCAGCAGCTCTCCAGTATCTGATCCATGTATGAGCCCAGATGGGTCAGCAGATTATATAAACATATGAATATCTCAGCTGAGCACAACTCTGTCCACTCCCAATATCCACACGTGTACTTCTTCCTACAGTGATCATCACATTAATGTGATCAATGGTGGGATTCCTGGTAAAATCCTCCACTTCCTCAAACCAAAGCATTGCTTTTGGAAGGAAGGAGATTTCTCCACCCGGAAAGAGATGAAAGAGGAGAAAAATCTGCCTGATCACTTCACAACCTCATCTTAAATTGGTTTCCCTTGAGGGCTGATCAAATAGCAGCAGGAATGGTTCTCCTGCTCGGAGATGTCAGCTGTCTGGCATCCCGGCCAAAGCAACTTCCGCTGAGAGCTAGTTGTACTCTGAAGGGTAAAATCAGGAATAGAGCCCTGGATGATTAAAAAAACTGAGCAATTACATTAGAGCATTCCGAAAAGTTGGGGAATGATGATGGATGAAATGGCACAAGTGAACGTTCAATCAATGGAGGGAAAACCCTGATTTATAATTCAGCATCTGAGTAGCCAAGTGTAGGAAAATGCAGGAGTCTGTATATTTTCAACTTTTCTTCTAGGATTGGATGAGGTCAAGGTGATTACACAGGGGGAGAAAAAAGATTTTTTTAATACAACTAAGAAGCTGGTGACATCAAAGGTATTGCCACATAAAATCCAGGAAGTATTGTGAACTGGGAGCAGGATAGTGATAAAGATCACATAGATACTGGTGGAGCGGGTGAACAGGTGACAGATGAAATATTTGCAGAGGTGGGTGAAGTGATAGATCTTGGCAAGAAGAACAAGGAGATGCAATAAGGTGGTGATGGCCTAGTTCTATTATCACTGGACTGTTAATTCAGAGACCCAGATAATGTTTGGGACCTGGGTTCAAATCCTACCAACGCAGATGGTGGAACTTGAATTTAATAAAATATCTGGAATTAAGAGTCTAATGATGACCCTGAATGCACTGTTGATTGTTGCAAAAACCCATCTGTTTCATTAATGCCCTTTAGGGAAGGAAACTGCCATCCTTACCTGGTCTAGCCTACATGTGACTCCAGTCTCGTAGCAATGTGGTTAACTCTTAACTGCCCTCTGGGCACTAAGGAATGGGCAATAAGTGCCGCATACAGTGATGCCCACATCCCATGAATGAATAAAGAAAATAAAATTACACAGGATACAATTCTAAGGGGTGCTCAGGAGCAGAAGGACTTGAGGTTACTTGTGCACAAATCAGTGAAATGTAGGACTAGGTTGAGAAAATAGTTGAGGGAAAAAAAACATATTTTGCTCAAATAGCTGTACTTCAGTTAAGATTCCATTTGCCCTCCAATCTATAAATGGATACTTACCTTCCATTTCTTGTTGCTAGTCTTTGGATTTTTGTTTATTGAAATAGAATGCAGGGCTTGTTTCTTAATTTTTCTTTACTTGATTCACTGATTAGCCCTTTTATTTTTCCTTCATTTGCCCATATTTTACTTTATTTTTAAGGGCTGTAGCCTTTTTAAGGTATCTTGTGGTGTATGGGGTTGTGAACTTAAAATACAAAGATCTGCTGTAGTAGGTTTGAGCCAGTGGAAGGGATTTGCACCCAAAATGGAGTGATGGAAACAAAATGGTAGAAGCAACTGACCAGTGCATACAGGTAGGCTTCTCTACTTGAGGATAATAATAGTCAGTGCTTAAAATGCCAACTTTTTTTCAAACAGTAGGGTGCTATAAATAAATTAATTGTATCCTCTGACTGTCAGTGTTCGTTTCCAGCTTATAAAAAAGCTTTCTGGCTGGAAATTTATTTTCAAATCCGTAAAAAGCATTTTGACTACATATCTTAATCATTCATCTTGGGAAGAATGCTGAGACTTTATTTTTCTTATTTTCATAACAGAGTTAGAGGGCTTATAGTTTGATAGGCCTCAAACTTTACACAGGGAAAAGGCAAGACTACCTCCTAGATATTTAATTTGGTATTACAAGATTCAGTGCTTGGTCCCCAACTATTTACAATCCACATTAATGATTTGGATGCAGGGATGGACAGTACGAGAACCAAATTTGCAGATTACACTAAAATTGGTGGCAAAATAAATTGCAATAAATAACAAGAAATTTACAAGTGGATATGGATAGATTAGGTGAATGGGACAAAATCCGGCAGATAGCATTTAACATTGATATGTGTTAGGGTATCGATTTTGGTCAAGAGAATAGAAAAGCAAGTTATTATCTAAATGGAGAGAAATCCAGGGTGCCTCAATGCAGAGGGATCTGGATGTCTTTGTGCATAAACTGCAACATACTAGTATGCAGGTATTGCAAGTAATAAGGAAGTAAATGGAATTTTGACACTTAGAGCTAAAGGAGTATATTAAAAATGTAGGAAAATGTTGCTGCAATTGTACAAAGCATTGATGGGCTTACATCTGGATAATTGCATACAGTTTTGGTCCCCTTACCTGAGGAGGGATGTAATTACACCAGAGGTAGTTCAGAGCGGATTCACTAGATTGATTCCAAGATGAGGAGTTTGTCTTATGAAGCAAGGTTGAACAGTTTAAGCCTATACTATTTGGAGTTTAGAAGAATGAGATGAGATCTAATTGAGGTATATAAGATGCTAGAGAGAATTGACAATGTAGACAGAAAGAGCATGTTTCTCTTCTGCAGCAATCTAGAATGAGAGGTCATAGTTTAGGATAAGGAATGGCAGATACACAACAGAGATGAAAAGAAATTACATCTCTCAAAGGGTCATGAATCTGCGGAATTCACTATCTCAGAGCGCAGTTGATGCTAAGACATTGAGTAAAGTTAAGGAGGAGATAGACAGATTTTTAATTAGTAATAGGTTGAAAGTTTACTGTGAGCAAGCAGGAAAGTGGAGTTGAGTCCGAGATGAGATTAGCCATGATTGTATGAAATGGCAGAGCAGGCTCAAAGGGCTGAATTGCCTACTCCTGCCCCCAGCTCTTCTGCTCTTGACAAACTTGCACAATTATCAAACAGATAGATTTATAGAGGGTCCGAGATTGGCTGCAGTAAAATCTTCAAATGATTTTTGAAGCTGAATAACTTTAGGAGTATGCAAAGGATGTAACCTATGCATAATAGAAGCATTTGTGAATAATTTAGTTCCTTCAGGCACATTTCTTCATTAAAAATTGTTTTATGTCCCTTTTTATTATCAACCATGGCTTAATAGACTGAAAGGCCACATTTCGTTTTTGAAGATTTGCAAGGATTAACACCAATCTACTGAAAGTCATACAAGATGCAGTAAAGTAAGCCAACACATTTGTTGTTTAGTCATATATGCTATACATTAAGCACAAACTACATGATTTACTGTAATCACAGGAAGGAAAATTTCTGTTCTATTTACACGTACATATGATGCAATTATTACTGTGTAGAGAGTTTTTCAATACTTATTTGATACCATATATTCAAAATAGAACACTTATAGCTTACAACATGAGAGTTGCCAACAGGCTTCAATCCTGATATGAGATGAAACTTGTGGGGAAAAGATGGGGAAGAAAGTGGGGGTGGGTACAGTCTTCTCTTCACATTCCTAGAAGGAGGGCTTTTCCTTCGTCTGCCAAGACCCTGCCTGGCATCTCAACCCTCAACTCTGACCCTTGCCAAATACTTCAAGACAGATTGGGAAAGAGTGGTGGGCAACGACAAAGAGAAATCATAGAAAAGAAAATAAGAAAGACAAGGACAGACAAAACATTAAGGTTTATATTGATATCTTTAAGTAGAAAAAGGCATGTTCAATTACAAAATAAAAACAAGGGGACTCAGTGTGTAATTTTAGTTCTGTCAAACATTTCAGTGGAGTCCAAGAAATCCACAGAGCCCTTCACTCATTACTCCATAACTTGGGTCACACCTATCCTTCTTTTAGAGTTCAGTTTTCTCTCTCTGTTTTTCATTACTTTGTCGTCTCCGTTCTTGGGCTATTTCTGTCTGGAAGGGACTTGGACTGTTACAAAAATACACCAAAGTATGACAATTCTTTTAATGAAATTTGAAAATTGTTTTCTGTCTGAACAATATTGGCTCATTGAGGCTTTAAATATCCTGGTGTTACTGCTGTGAAGTAGGCATCCTTGTTGTGTAAGTTCATATTTTATGAAGATTTAATCAAACAGTAGAGAACAATATAATTTTACATTTTGATCTTAAATTCATTTAAGTATATTGCTCAAAGGTAAAAGCAATTAAAATTCTGCAGTTATATGTGGAACTATATCAATGGAACTATATCTGAATAAATGAAAGGTAAACTTGAGTCCCAATCAAGCACCAAAATCCCTAAGATAGACTGCTGCCTGTTGGAGAAGGGCTTCAGGACCCTGGAGCAACTTTGCAATGATGTCAAGGGTTTACATATCACTAAGCCAAAATAATAGTGTGTGCTTGGTTAGACCCTCTAGAATAATAAATCAGATGATAGATTAGACCACAACTTGAGAGAATCCTTAGGGCACATGGATATGAAAACACAATATAAGATGGATTAGTCCTTAGTCAAAGTAACAAAAGCTCAGACCCCGGTAGTTCTATGAATACCAGGTATAGAAGCATTGAGTATTGATGTATACCAAGAAGTCTTACTTCGGAGTTTAAGCCTGAACACAGTTCTTGACTTCTCCTTGACCACTCTTAAACGCAATTTCAAAACGTGGCATCAAATTACAGAATAAATGAATACCCATTCCTTACAGGGCGATAATATTCATGGACCAAATGTTGGGTTTATACATCAAAAGGAAAAGGTTAGGAGACTATTAAGTAAATATAGTGGAGTAGGACTAATTAGATTGAATTTTTGGTAAGATGGGTTGAGTGGCCCTTTCTCTATGACTCTATATTACATTTGGAGTTCTTGAGGTCTGTGATTGATACCTGGTGAATGGTTTACAAAGATACACCTGATCAAGTCAAACATCGACGATGATACAGAGGTGGGGCCCATGTGTACAAAAGACAATCACTTTTTTGATTTATATTTACTGCCATCCCGTTACTAAGCTGGCTCTGGACTCTCCCAATATTCTGGAACAGGAAGTACATAAACCTGAAACCCTGGAGCCTGGAGCAACTTTGCAATGATGTCAAGGGTTTACATATCACTAAGCCAAAATAATAGTGTGTGCTTGGTTAGACCCTCTAGAATAATAAATCAGATGATAGATTAGACCACAACTTGAGAGAATCCTTAGGGCACATGGATATGAAAACACAATATAAGATGGATTAGTCCTTAGTCAAAGTAACAAAAGCTCAGACCCCGGTAGTTCTATGAATACCAGGTATAGAAGCATTGAGTATTGATGTATACCAAGAAGTCTTACTTCGGAGTTTAAGCCTGAACACAGTTCTTGACTTCTCCTTGACCACTCTTAAACGCAATTTCAAAACGTGGCATCAAATTACAGAATAAATGAATACCCATTCCTTACAGGGCGATAATATTCATGGACCAAATGTTGGGTTTATACATCAAAAGGAAAAGGTTAGGAGACTATTAAGTAAATATAGTGGAGTAGGACTAATTAGATTGAATTTTTGGTAAGATGGGTTGAGTGGCCCTTTCTCTATGACTCTATATTACATTTGGAGTTCTTGAGGTCTGTGATTGATACCTGGTGAATGGTTTACAAAGATACACCTGATCAAGTCAAACATCGACGATGATACAGAGGTGGGGCCCATGTGTACAAAAGACAATCACTTTTTTGATTTATATTTACTGCCATCCCGTTACTAAGCTGGCTCTGGACTCTCCCAATATTCTGGAACAGGAAGTACATAAACCTGAAACCCATACTGGAACAGGAAGTACATACAACCTGAAACCCATACTGGAACAGGAAGCAATAGACAATAGACAATAGACAATAGACAATAGGTGCAGGAGTAGGCCATTCAGCCCTTCGAGCACATACAACCTGAAACCCATACTGGAACAGGAAGCACATAGAACCTGAAGCAGGAAGTACAAACAATCTGAAACACATACTTACAATCAAAAAATTAAGGATCAACTCCAGAATCCATGAACTTTGTCAGAATCAAAGGTGATGCACCCACGTTTGTCAGCCCAAAGATTTGAGAAGCTGAATTGAATTCCTTTAAACAACTGTATTTATTCTGATGGCTGAAACAAAAGTCCTAAACAAGACTGAGTTTAAGGATAGAAACTGTGAATTTATTATTTCAGTACAAAGATTAAATGGTTCAGCTCCCTCTTAATCTTCATCTCCTTTGGCTGCAGTGAGTATTCTTAGTGAACATTCATCTTCCAAAGAAGATGTGAGTTTGGGCTTAATTGGAACCATTGCTGTTTACAGCAGGAGACTGTTCTATCCGTAAGGAAAAGCTTAGCTGAACACATCAAAATTTCCATGCACTTAGAAAAGTAACCTTAAAACTTAGCATGTCTCTAATTTTCAAAAGAACAACACAAGAATGCTATGGAACCTATATTGGTTCCACAAGGAGGCTGAGAGCTTCAATTCTCAGCCTGCCCTTGTAGTCCATGCTCAGCCCAGCATTCCTTTTAAATGTTTAAAGGGGATGGGATCCTCCAGGTCATTGGGAGTGTACCAATCTGGTGTGAGTACCAGAAGTCACTGCACCCTCTATGGACCCTATAATAGGTCAGCTCACAGGACCCTGAAGGGTGTTCTAGAAGGTTCCATTGTCTTAGATGTTGAGAAGATGGTAAGTGGTACAACGGTGGTCAGAGACAACTAAAGAAAGATCCAGGAATTCTGGGAAAAGCAATGCAGAGACCAAAAGAATCTGAGAAATCACTAAAGGTTGCAGGGACTAGGAGGATCATCTGAGAAGTAGGTAGAAACCATCGAGAAGTGACAATTAGCAGAGGAAAATGGAAGGGGCTCCAGGCAATGAATTAGTGCTATGGGGGTGGGGAATGACCTAGTGGCATTATCACTAGAGTAACAATCCGGAAGCTAAGCAAATGCTCTGGGGACCTGGGTTCAAATCCAGCCATGGCAGATGGTAGAATTTGAATTTGATAAATGTCTGGAATTAGGAGTCTAACAATGACCATGATTCGATTGTCAATTGTTAGATTAACCTATCTGTTCACTAATACCCTTGAGGGAAGGAACTCTGCCATCCTTACTGGGCCCCACCTACATGTGACTCCAAACACACAGCAACCTGGTTGACTCTGGGAAGCTAGGGATGGGTACAAAAATGCTGGCCTAGCCAGAGCTGTCCACATACTGAGATTAAATTTGGAAAAATGCAAACAAGATCATGAGAGGCCCTGGTCAGCTGTAAAGAAGAGGGAGGTTAGTCAGGGAGTCAGTCTCAATGTGCTGTCTGGAGAATGAGATTGAACCACTGGAGCTGAGCAATTGTTCACGCACTCTAAGTCAGAGAGACACCGAGAGAACCTTAATAAGTGGACTTCTTGAGAGCGAAGGTTGAAATCATTCTGCAGGAATATATCCAAATGTTCATGAGACTTCTGTAACTCACAATAACAACTGGCCTCTGAGTGGTTTGCTAATAATCCCAAAGTCATTCTCAGCATTTAACGTGCAAGGTTAAATGCTGAGAATAGCATTTAACCAGCAAACTTGACCATAGTTTGCTGATTTATTGATGCTTGTCTCATATTGATTTTGGATTCACAGTATGAGATGGATAGAGAAACTATTTTACTTCTTTGACTTGGTGTAGCAAAGTTTATAAGAAACACAAAAATGCTGGAGAAACTGAACAAGTCTGGCTGCATTTGTGGAGATAGGTCATACTGTTGAGTTGTGGAACTCAATATTGAGTCCTTGAGACTGTAAAGTCCCCAGCAGAAAATGAAATGTTGTTCCTCCAGTTTGTGTTCACTTTCGTTGGAAGGCTGGACCTAAATGTTTTCAGGAGAGCAAGGTGTTATCGAAATGGCAAGCGATGGAAGTCATTCGTACCGACATAGCAAAGGTATTCCTCAAAGCAGTAACCCAGTCAGTTTGGTCTTGCCAGTGTAAAAGAGATGATGCTCAATATTCCACAACTTCAGAATATGACAATGAGGTGGTAAGACCAGTAGATAGAAGCGTAGAGTTAGGCTATTGGGCCCTTTGAGCCTGCTCTGCCATTTGATCATGGCTGGTATGTTTCACAACCCCACTCTCCTGCCTTCTCCCCTCAACCATTGACCTCCTTCCTCATCAAATCTCTCTCCTCCAATTTTCTTACAATCACCTCCCCCTCACCCCTCCCAGGCCATGTCTTCTTTGCGTCTTGTGACCCAGTTTCTCCCTTTCCCATCTTTATTTACACCATTTTACATAACCATATATCTCTTTTACCACCATTATTACTCCCTTTATCTTTTGCTCAAATTACTCTCACAAATAATTCCATTTGCTCCTCCTCCTTTGTCAATAGCATAAAAACACATTTTTCCAGCACCTTTCTATTCTGAAGAAGCGCCACTGAACTCAAAAAGTTAACTAGGTTCTCTCTCCACAGTTGCTGCCAGATTTGCTGAGTTTCTCCTGCACTTTTTGCTTTTATTTCAGATTTCCAGATGTTTTTATTTGAGCAGTAAAATTTATGTTTGGTTCTTTACAGACATGGAATCATGTCACTTTATTCTTTTAATAAAGGTTTTGGATTCCCAAATGCCATCTCTGAATAAAAATTATGCATTCCTAATTGGATCATAACCAAACTTGGGAACCTGAATAAAATTGCATAGTCATTGCTCTCGGTTAGGATCGAAATTTCAGTTGAGTTAGGAATGAATTCCAAAAGTTTGATGCAACAATAACATTGAATGTCAATATTCAATTTAATATACTGGAATCCAAACAAATCTCCTGATTTTAACACATGGAAATATTATGGTTATTCTCTTTGGGGTATACAATACTCATTTGGCTGGATAGCTGGTTTGTGATGCAGAGTACTGCCAAAAGCATGGGTACAATTTCGACACCAACTGAGGCTACCATGAAGAACTTTCCTCCTCAACCTCTCCCCTCACTTCATGTGTGGTGACCCTTAGGTTAAACTACCACCAGTCATTTCTCTCTTACGATAGAGCAGCCTTATGATAAGACTACAGTGACTTCATATTATACAATAAAGAAAAGTCAAGCTTTCCAGATTACCTGATATGATGATGCATAATTCTAAAATTAGCTTATTAGTGAATAGAATCATCCTCTCCCCATGAAAATGCTCAATAACAAACTATGGAGGAGTGAAGTAAGAAATAGTTATCTGTTTGCTATTTGTAGTATAACTGCATCTTAATGATTTTGCTGCAATAGCAAAGTATGTCAATCTTATTGTTCAGTCTGACTTTCACTCCTTGCAAATCAGTGGAAAATGCAGTTGCAGGCTCTTCAACCATGGACCAGACCCCATCACACTCCGAAGCAACAAGCACAGTTATAACTGCTAGAGAAGTGCTGGATTAGTTAGGACGCACCAAATGTGGAAGAGCAAGTAGTCGGTCTCCAGCCTCCTCATCACTCCAACTAAGAGATCAGAAACCTGAACTACATTTCCTGACTTTGTGACATTACGGAGCTAGAAAACCAGCATCAGAAATGACAACTGAGAATGAGTTCAGAAAAACTCATTTCAATTTCTCTCCATATCAACAGTGAGGTCAGCAGTATTTGCTCTCAGCTAATAATGCAACGACGACTACATCCCACACCACCAGTGATAAACGTCATGCTGTTCAGTCACTCTCACATTCATTTGGAAACTTGCATGATAGTCTAAATGCATTAATTTTTATTTGTTATGTTGGATTCCAGCTTCCTGTTATACATTCTTTGAGATGTTCAGTTCTATAGGAGCTGACAGAATGAACATTGCGGAAGGCATAAGACATCTGATGATACCATTCATTTTGCACGACAGTTCGGGAACTATTTCTAATTTACCATGATCTGTTTGCACTGAAACTTGAGTTTTCATTACAGGTTTAATTTAGCAACTATCAGCCTTTGTAACATGCAATGTTTAAGTACCAACTATAGGAAATGCATTAAGATCTGTCAACAGGCCAGTGCTGATCTATTTAATGCAATATTGGCTAAATCTTTGTTACCTTGTTTTGCTGATGACCCTGGTTAGCCACTTTGTGGCTAATCCATTAAGTTTGGAATGGAATAATCTGCAGAGATGACCACATGGTCTATGAGTTGATGACAATTTCAGACTCTTAATTAGGTCAATAAGAATGATTCACTGAACTATGATCACATCAAACAGAAAAGGCATATTCATTGTAATATACTTGAGTAGATTGAGTGTATTCCATTGACCAGCATTGTGCCTTTTGCATTTTATAATGAGTGACAATGCTCCAGTCATAAGTCCCAATTGGAGCAGCCCACATTCTAATCTGTGGACAAAACTCCAGGCCCTGTGGAGCAGATCTACCGAAGCCAACCTCCCCTCCACCCTTTGTAATGGCGAAGTACATCAGCACTGGGGAGACCTACTACTTGTAGGTCTCAACTTTCTGCAGCAATAAAGAGCCCTGCCAGATGCCTCATGGGCAACTGTGAAATGAATGACATTTTTGAAACAATCATAGATCTGGCCTTGGAGATGAAAATATATAAGTGGCAACTGGCCACAAGGCAGTCGAGGGCTGAAACAGAAGATCCTCGTAGTCTTTTGTTTATGTTTTTCAGAAAGGGTAAGTGTCTTTTTGAATACAGAATACAAAACTAGAACGCCTAACATTCTTGATGGATGGAGTTATGAAAATTCTGTAATGAAAGGAAGCCTTTCCAAACGTCAATTAGTTGTGGCAGCATGCCACCTGCAACAGGATAGTTATAGCAATCTGAAACACTAAAACAAAACATACCGGTGTTGGGGTTTGGGTTCACTGGAGGAATTTAAATAATCTCTGAGAATCACTTGTTCTATTTTGTGAAGTGATATGTATTTATGGAAGAAGTCATAACATAAAATTCTGCTGCTTGGAACTGATTTCATTGAGAATGCTCTTTAGCAATTTTAATCTATACATGTTCATCGAAGCACATAGGAATTATTACAGTGCCAACGCACATCATAATGTTTAGGTGTCACTATAAAGACTTATTCAAATGGACCCTATCACCATGAAAATCTGTTTAACAATTGTTTTTTGAATGCTTACCATAATAATACTATCTAAATCAAAACAGGTAATCATATTACTTATATGTGATGTCTAATTGTGGCAACAATGACTCACAACTGTTGGGACCACAAGAAAAGATTGGTTTGCTAGATATTGCTTCATGGAACTAAGGGAACTTTCTCAAACGCATTGACGTATCTAGTGGATGGATTTAAAAAAAATATTATTTCTAAATCTTCAATGACTTGATTTTTTTTCACATGCTAGGCGAAGGTGAACAGTTTTCTTCATGGAAAACGCATAGGTGCCAGAACCCTAAATTCTCTGCTCGAACAAAACTGCAATAAAAATCCCCTCTCAATTTTGTAGTAAGCTCCTTTTTTATTGCTGGTTGAAAGTTGGAGCCCAGACCACTTTCACCCCTTTCATCTAGGCACCACATAACTTCAATGGAGATGAAATTGTTTTCTGGAAGGGTATGCAGGTAACTTTTGTGATGTTTGATGGAGCTGCACTCTGAAAGCTTGTATTTTCAAATAAACCTGTTGGACCAAAACCTGGTGTTGTATGGCTTTTACCTTTGATGGCTGGGAAGTGGCAGTATTGTGCAAGGAGGTGGACACAGCTCCAAAGACACCTTAAGCCGGCGAAGAGTGAGCATAATATCCAGGACATTATCTTTTAATACATGTAATAAATACAATCGTTAATCTTGTTTGTAATTTCAATAATATGCATTTATATAGGTGTTTATCAGATCCATAGGACCATCTAAAGTATCTTGCAATGAATTCATTATTTAAGCACAGCCCCTGTTGTTAAAATGGCAAATATGACAGGCAATATTTCCACAGCATGATCCGAAAATAATCAAGTGAATGAAAGACGATATAATTTGCTTGTGATGCTGAGGGGTGAGGAATCAACATTGGCCAGATGCAGGGAGAACACCTTGCTCTTTACCAAATACTGTTATGGGATCTTCTGCATCCATATGAACAGTCAGATTGGGCTTTGATTTAAATAAGAAGGTGTAAAGTGGTGAAGGGGATTAGATAGAGAGTTATTTTAAGGGAACAAAATGCATCTCCATTAATTATTGAATGATCACTTGGAGAGGGATACCAAATGAGGTCAGAATTGGACAGTTGAAGGCTCTGGAAGTATTGAAAGTTTGGAAGAGCTAACAGAGGTAGGGTGAAATTAGTTCATGTGGTTATTTGAAGAAGGAGTGAGAATTTTAAATTCAATGCATTAAAGTTGCCCTGTGTAAGTCGGTGAGAATTGAGATGATGGATGACTGTTTGATCATAGTTGTCATCCATTATTCTGAGAATTCTATTTCAAGTTGTAAAATACTTTATTCTTTGTTGGGCGTACCAGATTTTATTGCAACATTTTATTATCCCTTTGTGACTACAAAGCAAGCTACTGCAAAAATAAAGAGAAATAGAAAAAAACCACACTGTTGGAATCCTGTCCTTAAACAGGATTCTCTGAGCCAACCAACTTCCTGTAATAAAAAGCATATGACATTATTAAGGCCAGTTTTCTACATATCGTCTCACTAAGGAACAGTGAGCTATGAAAACAAATCATTCCAAAGCAATAAAAAAGCAGATATATTCAGCAATGACCATTTCCCTTCCACCTGTCATATTAGTGCCTGGCTTATCTTTTTTTTAAGTGATATGTACAAGTAACAACAACAGAATATCCAGCAGAGTCATTGACCATCTCACCTTTGGCACCTTTAAAAGACATTCACAAATAGATTTACATGAGATGCAAACACATGGTGAAGGGAATATTATATTAGCATTAATAAAGGACTATTCAACAAACAGGAAGCAGAAAGTAGGGATAAATGGATCTATTTTAGGTTTAGCACACTAATTAGTGGAGTGTCACAGGGATAAGGGATGGGGTTCCAACTAATTACAATCTATCACTAGACTTGGATAAAAGTACTGACCGTATTGTGGCTAAATTTGCCAAAACACCAAGATATGCAGGAAACCAAGTCAGCAAGGAGAGGCTGAATAGGTTGGGGCTATTTTCCTTGGAAAATCGGAGGCTGAGGGGTGACCTTGCATTGGTTTATAAAATCATGATGGGCCTGGATAGGGTAAATAGACACCGTCTTTACCCTGGGGTAGGGGAGTCCAGAACTAGAGAGAATAGGTTTAAGTTGAAAGGGGAAAGATTTAAAAGGGACCTAAGGGGCAACTTTTTCACGCAGAGGGTGGTGCATGTATGGAATGAGCTGCAGGAAGAAGTGGTGGAGGCTGCTACAATTACAACATTTAAAAGGTATCTGGATGGGTTTATGAATAGGAAGGGTTTAGAGGGATATGGGCCAAATGCTGGCAAATGGGACTAGATTAGGTTAGGATATCTGGTTGGCATGGACGAGATCGTCCAAAGAGTCTGTATCTGGGCCGTACACCTCTAACTCCATGACTCTATGTCAGGAGAGATAGAGCATCTGCAAAGGGATATGGATAGCTTAAGCTAGTGGGCAAAATGTTGACAGAAAATGTGACAGAGAGTACAATGTAAGGAAATGCAAACCTTTCCACTTTGGCAGGAAGAATGGGAAAGCAGAATTATTTAAATGGAATGATATTGTAGAAATTTGAGTTAATCAAGAATCCTGGCTCATCAATCGTAGTGAGCATAGAGTCAAAGAGTGTAAAACAATTCTCCACCACCACCCTCTGTCTTCTATCTTTGAGCCTGTTCTGTATTCAAATGGCTAGTTCTCCCTTTATTCCATGAGATCTAACCTTGCTAACCAGTCTCCCATGGGGAACCTTGTCGAACGCCTTACTGAAGTCCATATAGATCATATCTACTGCTCTGCCCTCATCAATCCTCTTTGTTACTTCTTCAAAAAACTCAATCAAGTTTGTGAGACATGATTTCCCAAGCACAAAGCCATGTTGACTATCCCTAATCAGTCCTTGCCTTTCCAAATACATGTACATCCTGTCCCTTAGGATTCCCTCCAAAAACTTGCCCACCACCGACGTCAGGCTCAGTGGTCTGGAGTTCCCTGGCTTGTCCTTACCACCCTTCTTAAACAGTGGCCAACCTCCAGTCTTCCGGCACCTCACCTATGACTATTGATGATACAAATATCTCAGCAAGAGGCCCAGCAATCACTTCCCTAGCTTCCCACAGAGTTTCAAGACATCCAGCACTTACTCATCTGTAATATGGACATTTTGCAAGGTATCACCATTTCGCTACTATCTATATCTTCCATATAAGTACAGCAAGTGATTAAAAACATGACTGGAGTATTGTCATTCATTACAAGAATAAGGGAACACTGTGCCTTGGTAAGATCACTGCTGGAGGGTTGTCTACAGTTATGATCTCATTTCGAAAAATAAGATATTTGCACGAGAAGAGTTTTGAGACGGTTCATTTGACTTGTGAAGGGGTTACTTCATGAGCAAGGTTAAGCAGCTTGGGCCTGTACTCAATACAGTTGAGAAGATCCTGAGAAGACTTGATAGGGTGCATACCAGAAGGGTATTTTCTCTTATGTTGGACATTAGAACCAGGGCCCAGTTTAAGAAAAAGAGATCTCCATTTTATTATGGAGGTGATGGGTAATTTTTTTTCTATAAAAATGCAATTTATATGTGCAATTCTCTTCCCCAGAAATCAGTGGATGTTGAGTCATTGAATTTATTCAAAACCGAGTTAAACAGATTCTTGATAGCCAAGGGCTTTGGGGACATACAAGAGGATGGAGTTGAGGCCACAACCAGATGAGTCACAACCCTATTGAATGATGGTGCAGGCTCAAAAGGCTAGATGTCCTATTACTGCTCCTCAGTCCTGGGTGCCTATAATCTTGTCCAATTGTTGATATGGAGTAATAGATCATCCCAAACTCTAAACAACTATTTGGGTAGCACCAGGCTTTGGATTCAACAATAAGAAAAATCAATAGATCGTTGTCATCTAACTGATGCTTTTGACCAACACTAGGATGTCTAAAAGCACTTGAATATATCTCAACTCTGTTATTGCTGACCATCACTTAAATAACATAAATGCTTCCTGCTTGGATATGGATGGACAGTGTGTGGATTGGTATGTGGTAAACTCTTGTATATGAAAATTACCTTTATTGATATATTTAATGAAATTGCAAATGTAATGACATGGTCTTTGTATAATAACCAGAATGATTCTTAAACTGACATTTGTGCAAACCCTAAACTGGTTCAGAAGTACTTACTGTCACCTATTTCCCTGCTTGTAAAAGAGAAAATAGATCACAGAGGTACTTAAATGGTCAGTGAGATTGCAAACTGTTTTGAGTTTCCAGTGTGATTTTTTTTAGAAGGTCACATGCTGAGAGTAGTGTTTTTAATTTTTCACCATCTGTTTCTCCTCTCTATTCCTCTTCGCCTAAAAGTATTGATTCCTGCTGAGGATCAGCTTCACAGCGAGCGGTCGACTCATGCAACTTTGACCAAATGACCATTCATCATGTATGAAGCTCGGTATGATAGGGGTGAGTTTGATACGCCTGGCAAAACTGGATAGATAGGCATTTAAAATGACCTGCAAGAGTCTCCTGCCAACTTCAGAGCTCTCTCCACAATCAATGATTGTAAGCTCCTCCTTTAACTGATGAAAAATGACACTTGCTGGGAACCAGTAGGAACTTTCTTTAAGAATGACAGCTCGTGGCGTCATTTGGGGGTGGGATAATGTGTTGCATGGTCCTCCCATACATATCAAAAGAATCGGGTGCAGAACAGATGAATGGATGGTCTTGTTCCATGCTACATTGTCCTATGACGCCATAACCTGACTCAAATTAAAATCTGCGTATAAATATTACCAACTGACTTAAGAGGTAGCATCATACATGAACCCAGTTCATTTCTCATCCATACTTACATATGTCCTTTTCCAGGGCAGATTTGCAAAAACAAAACCCTAACCAATTTTTCTAGCTCCTCACCCAAAGATCTTTGGTGAAAGGTATGCAGACAGATACAACAAATTTGACTGCAAGAAATAAGACTGGTTTCACCATGTATCCAAAACCTATGCTTCCAGTATATTTATTTGGAATGAATACAGAATATGATTTACATAGGGGGTTTGCTTTCAACAGGCTGTCCCTGTTGAGGTGTTGTTGAAGTTGGGATGGTGGGGTAAAATGAGAAGTGAAATCACTGAGGTAGTGCAACTACATGCCCTACCTGAGGGTGTTCTTGCTGGAGACATGGTTGACACTGCACCAGTCATCCATCCACCAGCAATATGTAATCACTTAGACCAATTGCCTATGGATCAATTGAGGTATTCAAGAGAGCACTGGATGATTATTTGGATAAAAATGATATGCAAAAGTTTGGTGAAAAAGCTAGAGATTGGCACTAAGTAATGATGCTCATTTAACGAGCTGGCACAGGTACAATGGGCCAAATGGTCTCCTTTTGCATCATGACATTTCTCTGATTCTGTGAATTATATTTCCATTAGGGCTGGTGAGGACTCCTCCAGGATTACTCTTCCTTGTATCAGATTGAGCCCTCACCAGTACAAATCCTGAAAACTCTATGGAAGTGATCTTGTTTTATCAGGCCAAGGGGTTTGTCAGTCAATGACTTCAGGCTCAAGTGCTGAGGTTATGCAGATGGAGATCTCATTGTCCCAGCTAAAAATAAATTCTCCATAGAGGTTTCCCCTCGAATCCAGTGGCCCCATTGGTTTTAAGTCTCTTTATGCACATTACCAAGAATTCATATTGCAGCTATGTCCACCTTTCCTGATGAGGCTGCAGACTCTCTGGCTGGACCCACAGCCTTACAAGAAAATGAGGACTACAGATGCTGGAGATTAGAGTCAAGGGTGTGGTGCTGAAAAAGCGCAGCAGATTCCTGATGAAGGGCTTTTGCCTGAAACATCAACTCTCATGCTCCTCGGATGCTGCCTGACCTGCTGTGCTTTTCCAGCACCACACTCCCCACAGCCTTAGGAACCACCCACCATTCTGAACTAAACATTGGATATAAAGGCAGCCAAATTGGAGTCTGCCTCCTGGAAGACCATGCTAAAGGGCACATTGTGGAGTCAGGGCCTGGAAATGGTCCTAATGCCTGAACTTAATCTACTGGCAGAACATTCCCCCTCATCTGTTTTCTTCAATAAAAGAGTTGCCTTGGGCACAAATTCTCATTTGAACAACTCAAAACATAGCTAATCAAACCTTCCTTCTTCGACATAGCAAACATTAACAATTTTCTATAATGTGTTCATGAGAGAGCAGTTTTCTTGTCTAAAACAAGAATTCCAGAGTTTTCTCTTAATATTAATTAACTCTTCCTTAAAAAAAAACTGAGAAAATATCCACCACAATAGAACAAGACTGACTGAGCTGACATAAATTTCAAATCTGAGAATTTTTAAGGTTTAAAAATGTGTGCTCCATTTCTGAAGATAGCATCAACCCACAAACTATAACACTTAACTAACAAAACTTCAAATACCATGCTGTTTGTTAAACTATGAATTACATTCAATGTCATCTTTTATATAGTAGATGATTCAGTGGAAGCAGGCACTTATGACAGGGCCATGTGCTAAAACTGTGCAAATGCTGAGAGTATTTTAGAACCACATATTTTACTACAGCTCACAGAAAATTCATAAAGCACATTTTACAAGGTACTGTCATTTATGATAGCAATAGCCTGTGGCTTATAATTAATTGCAATTCTTTGCAGATCCAACTAAGTTAATTGGACGAGGACTACTCCAATGAGCACAGTATGCGTGGATATTGAAGGACAGTTTACAATTTTTCTACTCATGAGGCTATAGAAAAAATATAAAAATGCTTAGAATGAATGGCATTGCTATTAGGCTGAAGAAAAGCATAAAGTAATGAAAAATAAAGCATATTTCTGTTTGGGGGACCTGTGACCAGCAAGTTCTGTGGAAGATTATTCTGGGCCATACGTGCTTGCACTATTTGTAACTAGCATTTTCATTAATAATGACACCAGGCTATGCTACCATATAACCTCGGCAGACATTATTGGAAGCATTCATGACTGAAAGTAAATTGGATAAGGCAAATGGATTTTAATAGCCGTGATTTTAACTTAAAGCAGTTAGTGAGAATGTGGCTGATGGGACAAACGCCACTACAAGTCATTTAGGCTATTAAGTCTGTTCCCTCCACAAAGAAAGTTGGGAATAATATGCAATAATAACAGTACAATAATACTCATTCTCCTGAAAGAAAAGGCTGCAATCCAATAACCAGAAATCTATCACTTCTCCAAACCCACAAAAC
Source organism: Chiloscyllium plagiosum (assembly GCF_037043375.1). Classification (NCBI taxonomy): domain Eukaryota; kingdom Metazoa; phylum Chordata; class Chondrichthyes; order Orectolobiformes; family Hemiscylliidae; genus Chiloscyllium; species Chiloscyllium plagiosum. The sequence continues at coordinate 42,190,213 of NW_028270139.1, forward strand.
ACAGTCTAAATCAGCAATTGGATTCCTTCTTTCGTGTACAGTAAGCATCAGAATTTTGCTTATATTGTGGAATTTGCAAAAGCAGATATTTACCCTTATTTTACATAAATCTATATGCAGATTGCAAGTTTTGGGTGAGGATCTCTGCAATAAGCAGGTCAGAGTACTCTGACTGCTTGGTGCACATAGCTGCATCCCTGAACCTTTGAATGTTCAGGACAGCACGGTGGTTCAGTGGTTAGTACTGCTGCCTCATAGCGCCAGAGACCTGGGTGTGATTCCAGCCTTGGGCACCTGTCTGTGTGGAGTTTGCATATTCTCCCCATGCATGGGTTTCTGTCGGGTGCTACGGTTTCCTCCCTCAGTCCAAAGATATGCAAGTTAGGTGGATTGGCCATGCTAAATTACCCATAGTGTTCAGTTACCCTAATAGCAATGCTATTCATTCTAAGCATTTTTATATTTTTCTATAGCCTCATTAGTCATGGGAAATGCAGGGTTACAACGATAGGGTAGGGGGATGGGTCTAGGTGGGATGCTCTTCAGAGGGTTGGTGTGGATTTGTTGGGCTGAATGGCCTGTAGGGGTTATATATATCTAGGTTATGTTCTGCTTCTGCCAGGCACTGGAGCAATATTAATCAAACTAGGGCTAGTTCTCTCCATTCAGCCTACTTCCTTAGCAATGACAATCTGCACACAAAGGGTAATAAGTCTAATCAACTAAGTTATTAGTAGATTCAGGAACCGTCCTTGTTCTCCTTCTCTCTAGGCCCATTCCACCCTTAAAACAAGATGCCTCAGTGTCTAACCTTTTATAAACACAGCATAGATTGTGTTAACTCAGAGTCTACTCAAAATGTCCACAACTTCCACAGGGTCAAACACCATTCTCCACTTAAATATGAATAACTTTCTTCAGCTCTATACAATACAAATGCAAATCATTTATTGCTACTATAATAATCCATCTTCTCAGAGTTTTCCATGTGCTATGACGTTCTAAATTTAGTTAGAACAAATTTAATTCAGTAAGTCTCACTTTTTAACCTCACTGAATAACAAGAGTGAATATTTGATTTGATTGATTTATCACTGTCATATGTACCGAGGTACAGTGAAAAGTGTTATTTTGCTGGTCTTACAGGCATATTGCACTATACAAGTGTATCAGGATACAATGTTACAGCTGCCGAGAAGGCGCAGAGAGAGATCAACATTAACACGAAAGAGGTCCATTCAAAATTCTGAAAGAAAATGGGGAAGAAGCTGTTCTTGAATCTGTTTGTATACGTATATAAACTTTTATATCTTCTTTCCTGCGGAAGAGGTGGAAGATAGTACAACCATGGTGGGAGGGGTCTTTGATTATATTGGCTGCTTTTCTGAGGCAGCGGGAAATATAGATGGAGTCAATGGATGGGATGTTGGTTTGTCTGATGGACTAGGCTATGTTCATAACTCTCTGCAGTCTCTTTTGGTCTTGGGAAGAGTTGTTGCCATATCACATTGGGATGCATCCAGATAGGACACTGTCTAGAAAAATTATTAAGTGTCTTTGTGGATATGCCAAATATCTTTAGGCACCTGAGGAAATAGAAGCATTGCTGTGCTTTCTTGACTATAATGGGTGGACCAGGATAGATTGTTGGTGATCATCACTCCCAGGAACTTGATGCTCCTGACCATCTCTACCTTAGCACCATTGTTGCAGACAAGGGTGTGCCCTCCACTCCACTTCCTCAAGTCAAAGACCAGCTCCTTCATTTTGCTGACATTGATGGAGACATTGCTGTCGTTACACCATGCTGCTAAGGACTCTATCTCCTTTCTGTACTCCATCTCATGGTTGCTTGTGATCTGACCTATAATGATGGTGTCATCAGCACACATGTAAATGGAGCAGGTGTGAAATTTGCCCACACAGTCATGAGTATAGGAGTATAGTAGGAGGCTGAGTATGCAGCTTTTTGGGGCACTGGTGTTGAGGCTTATTGTGGAGGAGGACTTCACAGCTAATTAACTGGCTGCATTTGAAAATATTAATTTGCACAGTCTGTACTGGCTGACTTATCAAATTCATGTGACCTCTACCTATGTTGCATGTACTTTGACTTCAGTTTGTGGTAGCTATTAAACATGATGTTAAATGTTTCCAGCTGAGACAGAGAATTTCCGAGTTGTAACAGAGACAACTACTGTAAAGCAAGGCAAAGGAGAATTAAAGCCCTTACATTGTGAAACTTTGAAGTGCTGGATGAATTAGAATGGTTGTGAATGTTTCACTCCATTCTGCTATGGAAAGTAAAGGAGATATGAAAGGGAATTGGAGTTCTTTCAACTTTCAGTGGCAAAACAATGAAATAGCTACAAAACTAAATAAAACTACTGAGCAAATATTAGTTACAACTCTGTTATCAATGCCAGATAATGAGTACTACAGCTGTTTTGCACCCTAAACATCACTGAAGAACAATGAACACTAAATGAAGTAATATTGATGGCTTTGAAGACATACATAGGAACCTCTATTCATGCAATAATATGAATGGTGTGCATTCTACATCAAAGCTCAGTGAAAGAGGGAGACTATTGATCATTATACGATGGTACTGACATACCTACTTGAATCCTGTGCATTTGGACTGAAAGATGACCCTATCAGGGATGGGATTGTCTTCAGCATAGACACCCTATTGTGGTAGCATGTCTGCTGAGAGCAGAAACTTACTCTCAAGAAAGTGATTGACATGTGCAGAAGCCCTGAAGTTGTCAGTCATCAGCAAGAGCTTATTCATGAGAGAATCGGCACAATTTTGCATTCAGCGTGAATGAGAAAAAACATAAGAAATAAAGGAAAAATATTTGCAGAAGAGCCAGCAAATAGATGAGGGTCAGGGTACAGAATGTAAATGCAAAAGGGAACACCGCACCAAATGAAATGGAAGCACATCCAGTACCTTGAAAGGAACTTCCAAAAGCTAAATCACTCTGCACGCAAATGTTGAGTGTGAAAGAAGCTATGAAGATGGCAACTAAAGAAATATCAGCCAATGATTTGGAGGAAGAAGTCTAATAATCGTATACAAGTTGTAAAGGCCAGTGGATGCATCTTCAATGCTATATTCTTGCAAAGAGATCTCTTGTCTCGCACAATGCTCAATTTGCCAGCCCCTCTTCACCCCAACATTCAACCAACATTTTGTATTAGGGACAACCAAAATCAAAGCTCTCGCCCCACTATTATACACCTATACCTTCCATAAGGCTCACACCCACACCTCTTAGTTTACTCACATGGCTGCCAATTCAACTATAACAAGAACATGACACAACATATTACACCTGAGAGACATTTACCCCTCTCTTTCTAGAGAAGGTGTCACATAACTGAAGGCAGCACCACCTAACCAGCAGAGGACAGACAATGGTTGCATGCCTTTACCCAATGGTCTGTCCATTATTGGACTGACCATGACTGAGAATGTGGCCAGTGATTTTTGACAAACTAATGCACATATGTTAAATTGGATAGCAAATAACTTTCTGGTTTCACAAGGGTTTTATTGTAAATCTATAGCTTAGCACAACATTCGTTTCCACTTTCCCTTTTGGACCTATCACTGGGGTAACCCACCTCAAGTAACCAAATTAGCAAATTACAATCTCTGCTTCCAGAGGCAGTCTGAACAATAACAAAAAAATCAAAAAGGGGAAAAAGGAAAGGGCTGAATCAAAATGGTGTTGGCGGGGGTTTCCACCACAGAACACACCAGATGGCCTCCTTCTTTAAAGACTGTAATTTTCCCTCCCACGTGGTTGATGATCCCCTCCAACGCATCTTATCCACGTCCTGCACCTCTGCCCTCAAACCCCACCCCTCCAATGGCAACAAGGACAGAAGCCCCCTGGTCCTCACCTTCCACCCCACCAACCTCCACATAAACTGCATCATCCCGACATTTCTGCCACCTCCAAACGGACCTCATCACCAGGGATATATTTCCCTCCCCACCCTTGTCTGCTTTCTGCAAAGACCATTCCCTCTGTGACTACCTGATCAAGTCCACGCCCCCCCCAACAACCCACCCTCCCGTCCTGGCACCTACCCTGCCACTGCAGGAATTGCAAAACCTGCACCTACACCTCCCCCCTCACCTCCATCCAAGGCCCCAAAGGAGTCTTCCACATCCATCAAAGTTTCATCTGCACATCCAAAAATGTCATTTATTGTATCCGTTGCTCCCGATGTGGTCTCCTCTACATTGGGGAGACTGGATGCCTTCTCGCAGAGCGCTTTAGGGAACATCTCCGAGACACCCGCACCAATCAACCCCACCACCCCATGGCTAAACATTTCAACTTCCTCTCCCACTCTGCTAAGAACATGCAGGTCTTGGGTTCCTCCACTGCCACACCCTCACCACCCGACGCCTGGAGGAAGAACGCCTCATCTTCTGCCTCAGTACACTTCAACCCCAGGGCATCAATTATGGCCTTCACCAGTTTTCTCATTTCCCCTCCCCCCACATTACCCCAGTTCCAAACTTTCAGCTCAACACTGCTATCATGACCTGTCCAACCTGCCAATCTTCCTTCCCACATATTCGCTGCACCCTCCTTTCTGACCTATCACCTTCATCCCCATCTCCATCCACCTATTGCACTCTTAGCTACCTTCTGCCAATCCCCACCCCCCTCCCATTTATCTCTCCACCACAGAGGTTCCCTGCCTAATTCCTGACGAAGGGCTTTTGCTCGAAACATCGAGTTTCCTGCTCCTCGGATGCTGCCTGACCTGTTGAGCTTTTCCTGCACCACACTAATCTTCGAGGGATATGGGCCAAGTGCTGGGACTACAGAGGAACCTCGATTATCTGAAGGACACGGACAGGGAAAATTTCATTCAGTTCATCGAATGCCGGATAATCAAAAGCTGGATAACATCGCCAAGCATCGGGACCTTGCGATCTTGCCGGATAATCCGATATTTGGATAATCGAATGCTGGATAATCGAGGTTCCTCTATAGACTAATTTAGGATATCTGGTTGGCATGGACAAGTTGGGCTGAAGCATCTGTTTCCATGTTATATATTTCTATGTCTCTATATCTCTCTGTCCCCCTTTGGGCTCCATCTCCATCCTCTTCCCCTCCCCTTCCCACAGCTTCGCCTTTGGCAGAAATACCATTTTTACTGAGCTGCTATCAGTTCTGATGAAGGGTCACCGGGTTCGAAACATTGAATCTGTTTTCTGCCCACAGATCCTGCCAGATCTACCGAGTTTCTCCAGCAGTTTTTGTTTCAGCTGTTCAGCAACAGCAGTTCTTTGTTTTATTTTAGTAACAAACCCAGCTCTTCAGTTTTATTTATTCCTATCTACTTTGGAAACCATTTGAATTGATAAAGTTAGTAAAGACCAAAAGAAATCAATTATTAACTAAAAGTACCCAGTAAGCGCGATACACATTATATGTCTATTCAAATCAAACATTAAACTTTATCCTTTGGGGAATGTGATCCATACTTTATAACTTTAATGAATAAATGCAGAGAAGCCATGACAATACCAATTATATATAAGCATTAGGAAAAGCTGTCTTGATGACTCAAATGGAACGTTTTGTTCAATACTTCAATGAGCTCTCAGTGAATGGGCCTGCTGCTTTCTATTCAGTGCACCACAGGAGTCTGCTGTATTCTAGTTTCACATTAAACTACTTGATTCGAGTTGTATTTTGTTGATTTAGCACGGCTTTTTTTAAAGACTTTGAACATTTACTACATGAGAATGACACAACATTGCAGTGCTGTCCCAGGAATGTATTTCTGCGATAGAATTTTCATTCTACCCCAGCATTCAAACAATGGCTCCTGCAGTGAACATTTGCACAATTTTTTTCCCCCCATATATTGGGCTAATCCTAGAAGCCTCTGAGGCTTTAAGAGTGCTTTGGATTTTCTTGCCACTGGTAAAATGTGTGAGTTTCTGTAACAGATGACAAAGTCATTATGTATGAAAAGAATTAATAGGGAAAAGAGTGGTTTATTTAACTATTATGAAAATTTGTTACCACCACTATGTGCCTTTTGCAATTCCCAATTGGCAGGATAATGTGTCTCTATAATGACAGATTCTCTACTTAAGATGTGCTGAAGAAATCCTAAACTTTACTTCTGACAGCACACCTGGCTACTTAGACTAAATAAAACCATGAACATGTTTGAATAGCTTTTTATTTACACTACTATTAGAAGAATAAAGTGAATTAGATAATTATAAAACACACAAACTAGCCTCAAATATTTGCATTTCTGAAAATAACACGTCCTTTTTGTACCTACAAACTGTTGTACTGTAGAATAATATTATCATTGAGAGATAATTTTATTTGTACCATTTTAAGTTTGCACCTTAACATTCCTACATTGTGCATTCAGAAATCTACAAAGGGATATCTTTTATAAGTAAATAGTATTCAGGGAAACTAGTAGTGTGATTGTCAAAGGGACCTTTGACCAGTTCCATCTTTTGTTGTGTACTTTTGACCTTATCTGCATTTCTCCTCCTTTCACAACCTTGACTCATTCTCCACCCCAACAACCTCTATGTTGGCGAGGTCATCTTTCGTCATTTCCGAAGCACTTCCGAACAAGCATATGTTCACCTCTCCTCTGTGGGCGGATTATTCTCTCTGACATGCCTTCATTCAATCTTTAACCACACAAACTTTCCATCCTAACTTCCCAAGGAAGCATCCTGTGCAAGGGAAAGTTAGTTCTTTTGCATTGTTTAAATGTTCCCTGCCCCACTCCAAATTCTTCTCTATGCATTTCCTCTAATTTGGTATATGCTGCTAATGGTAAAATTCCATTTCTGTTAGCAAACACTGCCTGCAATTTGGACCCCAAACTCCCAGTGGTTCACCCTTTTAATGTCTCCTCCCATTTGTATACTGCAGGTCCTGACCTTAACCTCTTGCATAGTTTCAGAAAACCTCAACAACCACACCACTGGAAGAACATAAACCCATTTTAGCAGTAATTCTGGCCCAGTCACACCATTCCTCAGTTTGAGCAATGGCTCATCTTCTGCTTGGCTTCTTCACCAAGAATAATGGATTCAAGTTTGTCCCTCGACAGCAACAGTTCCACTTGGTGTGAGGTTAGGTTTGTCAGTGTCCGGAAGGAACGTTGACGACAAACTGATGTTTTGGCGGTGGGTGACCCTTCATCAGCAAGTAATGAAGACTTGGAGGTGGCAGTGAATTTGCAACCTGCCTGCTGACCTACTCTTTCCAGAGCCAATTAGTCAATTCCATTTTGCTAAAATAAATGTTTCTATTTCAAACCCACTTCAGTTTCTATTCTGATCTCCAATTTTTCTATTTCACTTAAGTCTGTCAGTAGATTGTCTATTCACAGATCCTTATTTCTTGCTATTTTTAAAATATCATTAATATGTCTTCCTGTTAGTTAATTGAGATGATATATTAGAACCTCCACAACTATAGTCCCAGAGAGTTCTTGTGACTGTGACAATGGTACCTATCCTCATCTTTCTTGAATTATCTGCAGCATTGACATGGTCAACACATCCCATCCATTATCCAACTGGGAGCACAGGGACCAGCATGTACATGTGTATAAGTCATTGAAGGTGGCAAGAGTGTGCTTAATAATAAACAGATCATCAGGCATAAAGTTTAAAGTCAAGGAAGTTATGCAAAACTTGCATTGGGTACTAATTTGGCCTCAAGCAAGGTATGGCTTTAAGTTCTGCACACACCACATTTAAGGGAAGATGAAGGCATTAGAGAGGATGCAGAAAAGATTCATGAGAAGGTTTGCAATGAGTAGAAGCTTCAGTTATGGAGATAAATTGGAGAAGTTGCGACTGCTTTTCTTACGGAAGAGAAAGTTGAGCTGCAGTTTGGCAGAAGTGTTCAAAGTCATGCAAAGTCCACAGTCAAAGTATTGAGATTGAGGGCACGGAATTAAAGTAATTGGCAAAAGAAACAAAAGAGACATGAGAAAAAGTGTTTTCACACAACAAGTTTGGAATTCTGCCTGAGTACTCAGTGGAGGCAGGTTAGGGTTGAGGCATTGAAGGTGAAATTTGATTGTAATCCAAAATGTGCAGGGCTATAGGAGAAGGCAGGGGAGGAGGAGTTGCTCAATGGTTCTTAAGGAGAACTAATGCAGAGACCTCAGGCTTAACGCCTTCCTTTGGAGTTGTCACAATTACCTGACTTTTAAATATTCCTGGTGACACTCCTGACATGCTTTCCTGAAGTTCTAATTGAACACTATCTTCCTGGGAATGGTAGAATCAGGGATATACTGAACCAGATTACAGCATGAGACTAGAACAGAGATTGCTGACAAAACACAGAAGGTCTGGCAGCATCTGTGGGAAGAAATTAGAGTTAACACTTTGAGTCCACTGTCTTTCCATCAGAACTGTTCTGACAGAGACTCACTGGACTTGAAATGTTAACTTTGCTTTCTTCCCATAGATGCTCCCAGACTTGTTAAGTTTCACCAGCAATTTAGGCTTTTGTTTAGACCTCTGGCATCTGCAGTTTTAAGATTCGATTAGATTACTTACAGAATGGAAACAGGCCCTTCGGCCCAACAAGTCCACACTGACCCGCCGAAGTGCACCCACCCAGACCCATTCCCTTACATTTACCCCTTCACCTAACACTACGGGCAATTTAGCACGGCCAATTCACCTAATCTGCACATTTTTGGACTGTGGGAGGAAACTGGAGCACTCGGAGGAAACTCACGCAGACACGGGGAAAATGTGCAAACTCCACACAGTCAGTCTGCACAGTTCTTTGTTTTATTTCAAGCTACAGACTGCGTGAGTATAATTCTGCTGCTGCTGATGGTCCATGGCGTCTCATGAGAACCCAAATTCAAGTTGCTGGAACTGTTCCAGATCCATCCCATTGTACAGGGTGATAGTGTAACACAACATGATGGAGGGTCTCCTCAATGTGAAAATGGGACTTTGTCTCCATAGCAATTACCTTTCCCAGTACTATCATCGAAGCATTTGCAACAGATAGAATGGTGATGACAAGGTTAAGTAAGATTTTCCCTCTTGTAGTTTTCCTCAAAGGCTGTGGCATGCCCAATTTAGCAGACATGACCATCAGAAACCAACCAGCTCAATCAGTAGTGTGAATCCAGCTACTGAAACCTCCTCACCCAGAGTCCATCCTATCCCCTGTCACCCATCATGCTGTCTCAATATTTGGAAAATGATTTTTTTTGTCCTAAAATATTACCTTTCAAATGTTTCTCACCACCCAGATTAGACTGATCGGCCTGACATTGCTGGACTTATATTTACACTCCTTCCTGAACAAAAGTGTAATATTTACAATTCGCTGCTATTCTGGCACCACTCCTGAGTCTAAGGGAGACTGGAAAATTTTGGTTGATGTCTTCACAACTTCCATTCTCATTTCCTCAGTATCTGTGAATACATCAATCCAGTTCTGGTGTCTTATTATCTTGAAGTATAGATAACCAACAGAATATCTCCTCTTTACCAGTTTAAACCTACCAAATGTCTGAATTACCTCCTTTTTCACAGGCTAATGTGAAATAGCGAAATCAGACCTTGTAGAATCAACCTAAAGGACACTCTTCCATTAAGAGATGTGAAAAAGTTGCTGTATGAGGTTACATTATCGAGAAGAAGGGTGAAGGTTAAACAATTGATCTAAAAGTTGAAGCTCTAAATTGGAGGAAGGCCAATTTAGACAGTATTAGGCAAGAACTTTCAAAAGTTACTTGGGGGTGGATGTACGCAAATAAAAGAATTACCAGAAAATAGGAAGCCTTCAAAAATGAGTAAGTGAGAGTCCAGAGACAGTATTTTCTTATTAGGGTGAAAGGCCCCAAGGCTGGTAGATGTAGGGAATGCTAGATGACTGGAGAAATGGAGGTTTTTGTCAAGAAAACGAAGGAAGCATATGTCAGGTATAGACAGCAGAAATGGCGTGAATCCCTAGACGAGTATAAAGGCAGTAGGAGTATATTTAAGAGGGAAATCAGGTGGGCAAAAATGGGGACATGAGATAGCTTTGGCAGGTAGGGTTAAGGAGAATCCAAAGGGATTCTACAAACACAATAACGACAAAAGGGTAATTAGGGAGAGAAAGGACATCTTAAAGTTCAGCATGACCATCTATGTGTGGAACTGCAATAGATGGGAGAGATACTAAATGAGTATTTAGCATCAGTGTTTAGTGTGGAGAAGGACATGGAAGATATAGAATGTGGAAAAATAGATGGAGACATCTTGAAAAAAATGTCCATATTAGAGAGGAGGAGGTGCTGGATGTCTTAAAACACGTAAAGGCAGATAAATCCCCAGGATCTGTTCAGATGTATCCTAGAACTGATGGGTGTGGGAAGCTAGAGGAGTGCTTGCTGCATCCTTTGCTGCGATATTTTTGGGGCAGCATGGTGGCTCAGTGGATAGCACTGTTGCCTCACAGCACCAGGGTCCCAGGTTCAATTCCAGCCTCGGGTGACTGTCTGTGTGGAGCTTGCACATTCTCCCCATGTCTGCGTGGGTTTCCTCCGGGTGCTCCGGTTTCCTCCCACAGTCCAAAGATGTGCAGGTCAGGTGAATTGGCCATGCTAAATTGCCCATAGTGTAAGGTGCATTAGTCAGAGGGAAATGGGGCTTGGTGGGCTACTCCTTGGAGGGTCGGTGTGGACTGGTTGGGCCAAAGGGTCTGTTTCCACACTGTAGGGAACCTAATCTAATCTAATCAATAATCACAGGTGAGGTGCTGGAAAACTCGAGGTTGGCTAGTGTGGTGCCACTACTTAAGAAAGGTGGTAAGGAAAAGCCAGGGAACTATAGACCGGTGAATCTGACATCAGTGGTGGACAAGTTGCTGGAAGGAATCCTGAGGGACAGGAATTACATGCATTTGGAAAGATAAGGTCTGATTAGGAATACTTAACATGTTGTGCGTGTCTCACTAACTTGACTGAATTTTTTGAAGAAGTAACGAAAAGAATTGATGAAGGCAGAATGGTGGACATGATCTATATGGACTTCAGTAAGGCATTTGACAAGGTTCCTCATGTGAGACTGGTTAGCAAGGTTAGATCTCATGGAATACAGGGAGAACTAGCCATTTGGATACAGAACTAGCTCAGAGGTTGAAGACGGAGAGTGGTGGTGGAAAGTTGTTTTTCAGACTGGAGGCCTGCGACCAGTGTAGTGCCACAAAAATCTGTGCTGGGTCCATTACTTTTCGTCATTTATATTAATGATTTGGATGTGAACATAGGAGATATAGTTACTAAGTTTGCAGATGAGATCAAAATTGGAGGTGTAGTGGCCAGCAAAGAGGGTTACCTCAGAGTACAAAGGGATCTTGATCAGATGGGCCAATGGGCCGAGGAGTGGCAGGTGGAGTTTAATTCAGATAAATGTTAGATGCTGCATTTTCGCAAGACAAATCAGAGCCGGATTTATACATGTAATGGTAAGTTCCTGGAGAGTGTTGCTGAACAAAGAGACCTTGGAGTGCAGGTTCATAGTTCCTTGAAAGTAGAGCTGCAGGTGGATAGGATAATGAAAAAGACATTTGGTATGCTTTCCTTTATTGGCAGAGCATTGAGAACAGGAGTTGGGAGATCATGTTGCAGCTGTACCCAACATTGGTTAGGGCAGGGCACTATTGAAGTAATGCATGCAATTCTGGTCTCCCTCTTAAAGGAAAGAAGTTGTGAAGGGTTTAGGGTTTAGAAATTTGAAAGGGTTTAGAAAAGATTTATAAGGATGTTGCTCGGATTGGAGGGTTTGAGCTATAGATGGAGGTTGAGTAAGGCTAGGGCTGTTTTTCCTGGAGCATCAGAGTTTGACAGGTGACCTTAGAGAGGGGCATGGATAGGATAAATCATGAGGGGCATGGATAGGATAAATAGCCAAGGACTTTTCCCAGGATGGGGGAGTCCACAACTTGAGGGAATAGATTTAGGGTCAGAGGGGAAAGATATAAAAGGGACAACTTTTTTCACACAGAGAGTGATGTGTGTATGGAATGAGCTGCCAGAGAAAATGGTGAAGGCTGGTACAATTACAACATTTAAAAGACATCTAGATGTGTGTATGAATAGGAATGGTTTAGAGGGACATTTCCAAATGCCACTAAATGGGTCTAGGTTCAAATAGATTATCTAGTCGACAAGCAGGAGGCTGGAAGAGCACTGGTTGGCATGGACGAGTTGGACCGAAGGGTTTGTTTCCATGCTGGACATCTCGATGATTGTAATGTCTCTATAGCTAAATGAAAGGAGGTCTCATAAAGAACTAGAGCTGAGAGGATGGAAAGATGTTCATACTTGGGTTTTCACTTATGTAATGCTTAAAGTGGCTATTAGAGTATCTTCCAGCTTGGCTGGGAATTGAGGGCCTTTAGTTTCTGTTATTATATCCACAGCATCATGACTGACAGCAAGAAACTTTGGATGGGACTTACATCAGTTCCTTCTGTGGCATTGTCTATTAATGCATTGATGTACAAGTCCACTGAGTCACCTACACATATTGTAGTTGAGATTTTAGAAATGAGGGTAAATGAGAACATACAGCTGTGCTTCTGTTAGTGACCAACTACAGCACAGAAGGAGGCTAGTTGGCTCATCATGCTTGTGCCAGCTCTCTCTCTCAATAAAAAGCAACTTGGTTTGCTTCCTCTTTCCCCATCCGCCTACAAATTGTAAATTAACGTCATGTGGAAAAGAATAATGAACGCACAATATTTTGCAAAGCATTTAGATTTAAGGCCAAGTTTGGGTTGATGCTGTCTGCGTCTTCCGACACAGAGTTCCTGTTACATGTGATTTTTAAACAAGGTGAACCGAATTGAATTACACCAGCCTGTTGAAGTCCCCAGTGTGAACTGTGTTAACATTGTCAAGTTTTTAAGTAGTTACCTCACCCAAGTAGAACAATAGTTTAATTATAAAGTGTGACAGATTTCTCTGCTGGAATTCTGGCGTAATTATAAAACATGATAGGTTTCTGCTGCATAATATAACTTTTGCACAGGGCATCAATCTGTCTACTGAGGCCTCAAATGTTTTGCGTCTGGCTCACAAGTTCCCTACAAATGTTTTAAATACTTAGCTCACTCAACTCGAACAATGATGCAATTATGGAACTTGCTAAGTTTGTGGCGGATGTGATTTTAATGTTATACATAAACCTAACAGATGCAGTCTCATGTGTGTTAAAATCCTGGATTCACAAATTCCAAAAGCAGCCTATAATGCTTTAGAAACCTATCTTTGTTCAGATAGATCAGACAAGTATATGTAGTATGAATTGTCAATTTCTCATGAAATTTTATAAGGAGTCATAACTGCAGTAGTCAAGTTAAGAAACAGCGGAAGATGGGGAATGGAACCTACAAGTCAGGAGGGATGAATGATAGGAGGTGGGGTCACAGGAGAAGAGGAGTAGGTTAGAGAGAAGGGGATAAAATCAACGAGGTAAAAACAATGACTGCAGATACTGGAAACCAGATTCTGGATTAGTGGTGCTGGAAGAGCACAGCAGTTCAGGCAGCATCCAAGGAGCTTCGACATCGACGTTTCGGGCAAAAGCTCTCGATTTCGAAGCTCCTTGGATGCTGCCTGAACTGCTGTGCTCTTCCAGCACCACTAATCCAGAATAGAGAGAAGGGGATGGCAGGCTGAGGAGGAGTTAATGGAAGAGAGGATGGAAAAACATTGCGAGAAATTACAATGTGAAGCTCGTGGATAAAGAATACTTAGACTTCAATGGTCAAGGGGTGAAGAAGGAAGAAAGGAAAAGAGAAACAGCAGGACAAAAGCTGCAGGAGGAGACATGAAAGGATGTATAGATAATTAGTAGAGGAGAAGTTAGACTATGAAAGATCAGCTTTTGATGCATGATCAAAATAATAAGTCAAAAGCTCGAGATGATCAGATTACTTACAGTGTGGAAACAGGCCCTTTGGCCCAACAAGTCCACACCGACCCTCCGAAGAGCAACCCACCCAGGCCCATTCCCCTACACCTAATACTACGGGCAATTTAGCATGGCCAATTCACCTAATCTGCACATTGTTGGACTGTGGGAGGAAACTGGAGCACCCAGAGGAAATCCACACAGACACGGGGAGAATGTTCAAACTCTACACAGACAGTTGCCTGAGGCAGGAATTGAACCCGGGTCTCTGGCACTGCGAGACTGCAGTTCTAACCACCATGCCACCGTGCCACCCACTTGGGTATTTTTTGAATAATGAATGTGTTAAGGAAAACAACAATGAGGAATGGGAAATAACCTTAACACCAGTGAAGCAGTGGACAGAGGTGCTAGAATAGGTGAGCATGGAGGTCACCTCCTGCAGGAAATGGGATCAGTGATTTGGGATAGTAAGTGTAGTGGCTAAGTTATAAAGGCTTTCAGTCAGGCAGTCTAACACACAACTCAGAGTGCTGCAGGAGCTGGCTGGGTGAACAGTTGAGCAAGGTGATGTATGTTGACAGTGCAAAGAATAGTTATCAAACTGGATAGTGTAGTGATTGTAATGAAGTCAGCCAGATGGACATTATAAAATATGTTAATCTAGTCCAATCAGGGAGCCCTGGCTGCCAGATATAAACAGGAGTGTCAGAAATTCTGACACTCTAGGTGCTGACTCTGACGAGTCAAGGACTTTCCATGTGTAAATAAAAGGTGACTTGATGACAGCACATCAGCCTCTGCAGAGTTGTTTCAGATAGCACAGACATTATCAGAAATGTGTACATATGTGAAATAAATAATGAGAAAAACAATTAACATTTGTTTGTAATCTTCGCTACACACATTCCTTACTTGTCTATTCCAACATGGCTTCTGGCTATCACAGGTTTACATTGATTTACAGTGACACTCTGTGATCATTGTCGGTAATAACATACAGACACAATGTCTAGAAATCTCCTCAGAAGCTGTCCGCCATATCTTTAGTCAAACATAAACTGAAATCTCATTTACTTAGCTATCTGGTGTGCTTGATCCTTCCCCAATGTTACAGTTTCTAATCCAGAGAAATCTTGGAGAAATTCCTAACGTCTCTATATATTTTGTTGCTTTAGCAGATAATGTTATGTGATATTTAACAATGTCAAAAAAATCTCATTACGACACCACCTACAGGCAGCATAGGCAATGCAGGTGAATGCTGAGAGTTTATTTGATAGACCTTTCCATTAAGATATCCTGATAGAGTACTTTTGAAAGGGGAAAATGCACTCCACTTGGCAATTTAAGTATAACACTAATCTGTGACTTTTAAAAGTCTTGTAGCAAATAATCAGATAGTTTATCGTACTCTGTATTGATTGTATAGTTGCCAAAATTCATGTCAAGCTGATAGTCTTATTTCCTGAATAGTGTTCACAATATTTTACGATACAAGTTAATTCATGATTTGGATGAAGGAACTGAATGAAATATCTTCAAGCCAGCAGAGGGTGAACTGTGAAAAGGATGCAGAAATTCTGATGTGTGATTTGAACAAATTGAGTGGGCAAATGAACAGTACGTAAAAAACACAATAACATGGAAGATAAAGTACAAAATAATTTTGCAGTAAAAACAGGAAGGCAGATTTTTATCTGAATTATGATAGACTGGGAAAGGGGAAGGTATTCCTGTATGTACTTGTCACTGAAAATAAGCTGCAGGTGCAGCAGTGAAGAAGGCAAATGGTGCATGGGCCTTTATAGCAAGAGTACAGGAGCTGGGACATCTTGCTGAGAATGTATAGGGCCTTGGTGAGACCACACCTGGAGCACTGAATGTAGTTTTTATCTCCTTATCTGAGGAAAGATATTCTGACTTTGAGATAGGTGCTATGGGGATTTACTAGAATGATTCCTGGGATGACAGGAGTGATGTTTAGCAAGAGATTAGGTCAGTTCAGGCAATATTCACTGCAGTTTAAAAGAATGAGGAGGAATCTCATAGAAACCTATACAATTCTAACAGGGGAAATGCAAGAAGTATGTTCTAATGACCAGAGAGTCCAGAACTATGGATCACTATATAACTATATGGGGGTGACCATTTATGACTGAGACAAGGAGAACTTTTTTTATCCAGAGAGTGTGAGCCTGTGGAATTTCCTGCCACAGAGAGTGGTTCAGGCCAAAACATTGAATGTTTTCAAGAAGGATTTAGATATTATTCTTCGGGCATAAGGGATCAAAGGGTATGGGGTGTAAATGGGAACAGATACTGAGATGGATGAACAGCCATGATTGTATTGAATGCTAGAGCAAGCAGGTTCAAAGGGCTGAATGGCCTACTCCTGTTCTTATTTTCTACGCTCAGATTTATTAATTAATTGTTAGTTTTACAAAAGCAGCACAGAGTATCCTTGTTAAAAGATGTTACTGAGAAGTTGTATGTTCAATAAGTACTATTCCTTAGAACTAATGACTAGAACAGGAGTTCAGAGTGACTGACTGCTGGAGATGGAGAAATAAGATCACAGGCAGGCCAGGGAGAGACAGCATCAGGCAGAACACGAAGAAGAGGAATATCAAGTAAAAAGATAAAAGTCTTAACATGCAAAGAGACAAAAGCCAATACTAAAAAAAGTTGCCATCAGTCATTTCAAATGAACTTGATGTTCATTTTTAACATGTTATATCATGATATGGTGGATTCACTATGGGAGGCAGTTTTTCTCTGGTTGTTGCTATTAGTCACATTGTAAACAGAATCACAGTTTGTTCACTATTACTAGCAAGGTTTAAAAAGAACTCTGAAAGGTAATGATTTTATTATTTCACTGCAGTTGTTCTCAGTATGTTTATGCTGTAGTTGACATGTTGGAGGTCACACATGAACTTAAATGCCAGCCTAGTTTCTTGCTGGTTTCTTAATGTTAGACCTAGTGTTGAAATCTAAGGCTTTCCAAAGGGCAAACTTAGGGCCAAAATCAATGCCCTCTCCTTTGGCAGGATTTTGGTGGTGAGGTGAACATTTCATCTGATCGGGGGAGGTGGTAGTTACCACACAACACCTCAATTAAATCAACCGAATCCACTCCCTATGTTTCCCATCCCCCCACCTCTGACCCGTACCAGGGTTTCTGCTGGATCTGAGGCCTCGGGTTGGTGTAATACTGGCAGCAGCCACTGCCTCCCTGGTGGCACTACTGACTACAGTAGAGCTGAGCTGAAACCTATGAGTGACTGGCAATTTCCATTGGAAGGGTTATCGAGTGCTGGGCACCTTAGACCCTGAGGAATGCTCATTTCTGACCTAACTCTGATGTGGGCAGCACTTAATACACAAGGCCTTCCCTTAAAGAGACAAAGCAGAAACTCTGTCCTCTCTATCTCTCTCTCTCGCCAGTAGTTACATCTCTGTTGCCCTTATTAAATCCTATCCCTAAAGCTTTAATTTACGATATTGCTCATTACCAATGCTTGACCACTAAAACATTTTACTGCAGTGAATGGAAGCTCAGGATAATCCATTCTACAAATACAGCATGACAAAAAAAACTTTTCAATCTCTGCATTGCCAATGCCATGTACCTACTGTGATCAGTATATTTCATTCTATTACATATCACATATCCACCATACATTGAAACAAAGCAATCTGTTCCACTGTGGACTGTAATAGTATTTATAACCTTGAGTGGAAAATGGAGATATTATTCAATAAATGCACTTTACTATGAAGTACGCTAAACTACAATTTCAAATTGGCTTTACTTGTTCAAAGCTCCAATCAGCTGCCATAAAAATTGGTTTCCAAGGCAAAAATTCAAGACAATGTAAGCACCATGGAATTTATTCTCAATATTTGCGCTATTTTTCTTATTTTGCCAATTATAGTGATACCTTGCTTGCTGTTATGATCTTATCTAATTGGCAGCAATTATGTAGCCACTCTTTCTGAGCCCAGAAACGTGCTATAGCCTTCTGTAATGCCGAACCTGGATTCTCCTTTCTTATTACTAACTTAATTGTTTTATTGTTTAGCACGTAACAGCAACTATTTTTGAACCTGTGTCCCACCCTAAATGCTCTGTTGTATTCTGCTGAATCAACGTAATTTTCTCTTCATTGTTGAGTGCTACCTGAACTCTGAAGTGTGGAACAGCAATTATTTTCTTTTGAGCGTGGTCCAATCATGTCACTAAAACGAGTTGATCAAGCCTGCCTAGGAAATGGAGACAAATACCTGTACAGAAAGTGTGTGAAAAATAATCAGTACTCCCACTATTATAGCAAACAGCAGTGAATGTTATATCAGTTGTTATGTTTAAATTGGAGATAAATAGTTTTTTTTGTTAAACAAAGGCATTAAAGGGATATGGGCCAAAGGTTGGTATGTGGAGTTAGGCCACTGATCAGCCATGACCTTATTGAATGACGGAACCCATTCAATAACAGGGGCTGAATGGTTTACCCCTGTTCCTCATGTTTCTAATCACAAAATCAGAGCACACTACTTTGGTGGAGACATTGAGAATGCTTAGGCTGGAGAAGTGAAACAGGTAGATATTTCATGAATGAAGTCTGGCTACAGACCAAACCCCACCCCCACACCCAGCTCCAGCCCCACACCAGGTCCTAGCTCCCAGCCCTGCCGTGTTTTCACTATCCCTCCAGACCTACCCCTCTCTGAGGATGAAAGATCAGTCCTCAGCAGAGGCCTCACCTTCATTCCCCTACGGTCCCGGATTAATGAATTCAACACGCGGCGTGACATCGAACAATTCTTCCGCCGCCTTCGCCTCCGTGCCTACTTCTTTAACCAAGACTCCCGCCCACCCTCTGACGACCCCTTCTCCCACCTCCAACACACCCCATCCACCTGGACATCCCGTGCTGGCCTCCTACCTGCCCTCGACCACTTCATAGCCAACTGCTGCCGCGATATTAACCGCCACCTGAACTCCCCCACCCCTCTCACCCACTCCAAACTCTCACCCTCGGAACGCGCAGCCCTCCACTCACTCCGTTGCAACCCCAACCTCACTATCAAACCAGCAGACAAGGGAGGCGCGGTAGTAGTTTGGCGCACCGACCTCTACACCGCTGAGGCCAAACGCCAGCTCGCAGATACCTCCTCCTACTGCCCCCTTGACCATGACCCCACCCCCCACCACCAAACCATCATCTCCCAGACCGTCCATAACCTCATCACCTCAGGGGACCTCCCATCCACCGCCTCCAACCTCATAGTACCACAACCCCGCACCTCCCGCTTCTACCTCCTGCCCAAAATCCACAAACCTGACTGCCCCGGCCGACCCATTGTCTCCGCCTGCTCCTGCCCCACCGAACTCATCTCCGCATACCTTGACACCGTCCTGTCCCCCTTAGTCCAAGAACTCCCCACCTACGTTCGGGACACCACCCATGCCCTCCACCTGCTCCATGATTTTCGCTTCCCCGGTCCCCAACGCCTTATTTTCACCATGGACATCCAGTCCCTGTACACCTCCAGCACCCTTCCACTGACACCCTCCTTCGACTGACTGAACTGGTCCTCACCCTGAACAACTTCTCTTTCCAATCCTCCCACTTCCTCCAAACGAAAGGAGTAGCCATGGGCACCCGCATGGGCCCCAGCTATGCCTGCCTCTTCGTAGGATATGTGGAACAATCCATCTTTCGCAACTACACTGGCCCCACCCCCCACCTTTTCCTCCGCTACATCGATGACTGTATCGGCGCCGCCTCGTGCTCCCACGAGGAGGTTGAACAGTTCACCCACTTCACCAACACCTTCCACCCCGACCTCAAATTCACCTGGACAGTCTCAGATTCCTCCCTCCCCTTCCTCGACCTTTCTATTTCTATCTCAGGCGACCGAATCAACACGGACATCTACTACAAACCGACCGACTCCCACAGCTACCTGGACTACACCTCCTCCCATCCTGCCCCCTGTAAAAATGCCATCCCATTCTCCCAATTCCTTCGACTCCGCCGCATCTGCTCCCAGGAGGACCAGTTCCAAAAACGCACAACCCAGATGGCCTCCTTCTTCAAGGACCGCAATTTCCCCCCCGACGTGGTCGACGATGCCCTCCACCGCATCTCTTCCACTTCCCGCTCCTCCGCCCTTGAACCCCGCCCCTCCAACCGCCACCAGGACAGAACCCCACTGGTCCTCACCTACCACCCCACCAATCTCTATGTACAGCGCATCATCCGCCGTCATTTCCGCTACCTCCAAACGGACCCCACCACCAAGGATATATTTCCCTCCCCTCCCCTATCAGCATTCCGTAAAGACCACTCCCTCCGTGACTCCCTCGTCAGATCCACACCCCCCACCAACCCAACCTCCACTCCCGGCACCTTCCCCTGCAACCGCAGGAGGTGCAAGACTTGCGCCCACATCTCCCCCCTCACCTCTCTCCAAGGCCCCAAAGGAAACTTCCATATCCGCCACAGATTCACCTGCACCTCCACACATATCATCTATTGCATCCTCTGCACCCGATGTGGCCTCCTCTATATTGGGGAGACAGGCCGGCTACTTGCGGAGCGTTTCAGAGAACACCTCTGGGACACCCGGACCAACCAACCCAACCACCCTGTAGCTCAACATTTCAATTCCCCCTCCCACTCCACCAAGGATATGCAGGTCTTTGGACTCCTCCATCGTCAGACCACAACAAAACGACGGTTGGAGGAAGAATGCCTCATCTTCCGGCTAGGAACCCTCCAACCACAAGGGATGAACTCGGATTTCACCAGTTTCCTCATTTCCCCTCCCCCCACCCTGTCTCAGTCAAATCCATCAAATTCAGCACCGCCTTCCTAACCTGCAATCTTCTTCCCGACCTCTCCGCCCCCACCCCAGTCTGACCTATCACCCTCACCTTGACCTCTTTCCACCTATCACATTTCCGATGCCCCTCCCCCAAGTCCCTCTTCCCTACCTTTTATCTTAGCCTGCTGGACAAACTTTCCCCATTCCTGAAGAAGGGCTTATGCCCGAAACGTCGATTCTCCTGTTCCCTGGATGCTGCCTGACCTGCTGCGCTTTTCCAGCAACACATTTCCAGCTCTGATCTCCAGCATCTGCAGACCTCACTTTCTCCTTACAGACCAAACATGTTCACTTTACATTAAAATAACCCAAGGCTAATGGAATTTATACATCATTATCATTTCAGCTTATCCTGAGACCATTATTACTTGCATCAAGATAAAATGCCCATAATTTTCTAGTCAGTTGTGCTTCATCGTTCACGTCTATCTGTTTTGCTTGTGGACTCACAGAGAATCAGACCTATCTCCCACACTGTTCAGCATTCTAAGAAATACACAATGCTTTTGTGTATAATTTAGTGGCTGCCTTCAAGATGCTTTTGAAAATTGTGCTCACTTCTCCATGTTTCAGACTGCCCATTCACTTTGTTGAGTTTGAGTCATTATTCTGGCAGGTCTTCACTAAGCTCAGACTTGCTGGGAAAACCTGCTCTGTGAAAAGAGTGCACAATGGGTAAAGAAGAAGGAACCACTCCAGAGTTTTTAAACCTGCAGAGAAACCCTGAACTGTGATTCAGTGAAACAAAAGTTGACAAAGAAAGTCCATGTTTTCTGAAAGTAACTTAAAAAGGATTCTCCCTTATCCTCAGTTTTATCCTTGCAACTTCTTAAACATTTGGGCAAAAGAAAAAGAACACATTATTCACAGCCTGTGCCTTTGTGTAATTCATTAAATTTGAAGTTCTTCAGTAAACAGTCACATCATATATCTGTGAAATGTTTAATGAATGAAATAGATAGACAGATAGAAAGGTAGATAGAATTAAATGCTTTATCAGGAATATGTGGAGCTACTTAATATCTGCTTTCACCTGAGCAATTTAACTCTTCTGGCATCTGTTTAAGGTGAAAATGTCCAATGTTCCGATCAGTTCAAATGCATTTGTTGAATTTCAATCAGAGTTCAACTGGTTTTTGTGCTGTAAATCCAGTAGAAAAAAAAAGCATTCTTCTCCAGGGAACTGGTGGTAAAGTCCCCTTCTGCTTTTCATCTGTGGATTCTTCTGGTTTCCCACTGGAATTATGCCTGGAGAGCGAGTTAAACTCCCATTGAATTTCAGTCTCAATCATTCTAACTATAAACCTTTGTGTCAAAATGAAGTGAGTAAGGTTTCAACAGCAGCCAGACTGACAGCCCCAACATGGACTGAAGACTGAAAGAGGCCCACTTATTAAATGATTAAATCCATCGTTTTCCTTTGTGGGGGCATTAGCGGGAGCAGTCTGGCTGTGATTCAGAAGAGAATCACATAGGTTTGGGATCTGCCCAGGAGGCAAACTGGATCTGTCTCTTGCTGGAGGTCTTAAAGTGCAAGTGTGGAAAGTTCATTAAATCCTTTACTGCCTTGGACTACACTCTCACACTCCCTCATTACTGGGGTTTCATAAGTGGGTGAAGAGGAATTTGTTCAAAAGTAGCCCAAAACCCTCTTTACTTTTTGTTTTGTTTCACTTCTCGAGTGAAGGGGTGCCGAGCCTGTATCCAAGAGCCTGTATCTAAGAGCCTGTATCCAAGAGCCTGTATCCAAGAGCCTGTATCCAAGTTGTTCCGATGGCTGAACAGGAGACACCTGGCCAGACAGCAAGGCCGGCAGATTGGACTTTTTCTGCCTTGATAAAACCTCAGCAAATGGCTAATTATGCGCCTCAATTGGCCTAAGAAGGAGCAGATCACCTGATGTTTCTCCCACCTCGGAGAGGGGGGGAATCCCAGCAAAGCTGGGTAAGTCAGAGACACTGCACTGTCACCATGGACCCAATTTTATAACCTCTCACTATTTCCCAATATCCCCCGTGCCCTGCTCACCCACAGTAGTGGAGGTAGGGGGAGGGGATGTTAGCAGAGTTGTAAAATGTTTTAAACTTGTATGTGTGCAATTTATATCCTGCGCTGCCTTTAGAGAACCTATTGCAGCCGCTGCCCTTGAAAGAGATCTTAAATGGAAAGTGAGGGGTTGATCTTTCTCCTAATTCAGTTGAATAGAAGCATAGCAAGTCACTGGACCCATAACCAGTTCCTGGATATTTATTGCCAGACGTGGCATCAAATAATGGAAGCATTCAAATAATGGGTGAATTCTGAGAAAGACTGGAATACGTACATTTCCAAAGGTAGTATCGGTGTAAGGCCTGATGAAATGTTTTAATCAAGCCTCGAATGGGGCATAGGTTTGGGATCTGCCCAAGAGGCAAGCTGGATCTGTCGCTTGCTGGAGGTGTTAAAGTGCAAAGGTTGTAAGTTCATCAAATCCTTTGCATCTCCAGACATGACTTGAGTTGACTTGCAACAGTAGTGGCCTGGCACTGTCTTTGGAAAAAATAAAACTCACCGCTAGATAGTTAATAGAGGAAAATAAATGTAAACCTGATAGATCTGCAGCAGCTGGAAAGAGAAGAACAGTTCAGGTAGTGATCTTTCATTGGGCCTGAAAGCCTGAGCAAAACAAAGATGCGAGAATGGAGTAATATGTAACGTCTGCGAGACTAGTAACCTAAATACAAGTTCAAAGAAGTAGATAAAGGATTTTGTGGCTTAGGAGTGGATTTTTTTTAAACTGCAGATGTGAAATTGCTGGATGATATATAAAGGTCATCATAGTCAGGCTGTGAAAAGACATTACAAGCATTCCTTTGTGTCCTAGCCATAGCAATGTTTTAAACCTGTTTATAAAAGATGGGGTCATTTTAACTTTCACTGGCGGGCAAGGTATAGTTTCCCATCTTTTTTGATTTTACTTTTCCACGGACTGCCAAATTGCTATCATTTACTTATCGCTGCCAATGTGTTTCTGACTAAAACTGAGTAAAACAGCTCAGAAATGGAAGCATCAGTGTGAAATGGGAATGTCAGAAATTGGCAGGAAAACGGGTGAGACAGTTCAGGGCTAAAATTGTTGACTTTGAGGGCTTTTAAAAACAGTTCGCAATGCATGGCAGAAAAATCTCTCCCAACACCCACTGAACATTTCAGAGAATAATGATTGATCTCCAGAGTACCTGCTGCGAGCAGAGAGATCATAGCAGACATTAAAGATAACTTGCTTTAGCTCCACTTTCATCAAACAAATTGTTTCCATTAGAAGGTTTCAGAAGGTTTCAGGGTGCTGGAAAGAAAATGGGATGCTTCCCAAGGATTTTAGTCAGCTTCATTGAAATAATGTAAAAGGCCAACGATGAAGAGATCAGAGTAGGAGTGAGATTGAGGAAGAGAGGAGAATTTAAGTGGTACTTGGGATTGCAGAGGCGGATGGGAGCAAAAGCATCCATGAAAATGTTTGTGTGGGAAATCAGTCACCCAGTCCACATGTGGCACAAGATTTTCCCAGCCCTGAGGTGACCAGGAAAATAGGGTGAAACTGCACTGGGACAGATCCTGGTCACATTCCCAACAATGGGCAGGTTTTCCAGAAATGGTACAGGACATAGCTCAGCTGCTCGCTCACAAACCAGCGAAGCCAGCTTAAGTCCCCAAATCTTATGTGGGGTGGTGACTTTGCTCTCAGTGGATTACCCACTGTCCTTGGCTGGTGGAAGCTGTCAACTCAATGGGGTGGCCTCCATGCAGAAGAGTAGTGGAGCTGTCAGAGCAGGGGAAAGTGAAGGTGACTATCCAGTCGTCCAAACGTCCTCCTGAGTGTTTTACTCTCCACTCTGGGGTCTTGCCCTCTCCCGATGGATTTTTCATTTATTTTTACTCTTGGTGATGTCTCCGTCACATTCTCAAACCTCAATAATGCTTTCCGCTCCTCATGGGATTGCTAAAGTCCTAAAACTACTGCCATTTTATTGGGGGTCTGCAGTTTTAGGACCCCACTAGCTACCCTTGACAGCACTGCTCTGACTCTCTGTAAGTTGCAGGCTTGGGACCTCCATCTAGCCCTGAAGACAGCAGTAAAATCCTGCCCATGGTCTCCCTAATTTGGAGGAGATCATGACCTGATTAACTAGTGGTAACTGGTTCTTGTACATCGCTCAGCTAAATTCAACATTTCTGTCTCCAAAGAAGAGTGTGGAAAAATAGTTTGGGAAAAGTTGGGGGAAACAAGTGCCTGACAAAGACTAGTAAGTAATGGAAGAGTGATTTTTGGAAAGGTTCTTCAAGAAAGTTGGAAGGCACGAAGGCTTTGTGTTTGGTGGTGAGGTCATGTTGATTGAAGAAGAGATGTAGGATGGATTGGAGAATAATTTACTAAGATCAGTCTACACAACAGGATCTGAAACGCAAGTTTGATAAAGTGGGTGTCCTGTCGCGTACAAGTTGTCACCTGTCTAAACAGGGTATACTTTATAGCGCCAGTTATTGTAAGGGTTTGGCAAAATACGCTGATCAAAAAAACACTTTGCGGGCTAATTGTAAGCAGAGCTCCTTGCAATGTAATGGGTTTGAAATGTGTGCACTTTTATTCAGTGTGTTCCAATTGCATTGACTGCAAAGGAAGCAAAGAAGAAGCTGCTGGACAGTCAATCTGAAAAACATGTTTATACAGCTGAAAGCTAACACAGCCAGTGCTAGTTCCTTGTGTAAATTAAAACTGGGATACAGATGCCTGCTGGTTTTGGACAGGGTTACATTAAGCATATGTTCTTTGAGTCAGTGAGCAGCTGTTTACCAGTTCAGGTGCCAGATTCATGTATGTCACACACAGGGAGGAACAGCTTAAATAAGGTCACTTTTCTCATCCACTGCATTTAAGTTTGCATGTGTTACGAACGTCCCCCATAAAATTATCCTGTGAATAATTGCTTTGAAGCACGTTCAGTGAAACTGAAACTGCAGGCCAATTTGCCATATAGTAGTTCACATTCACTTTATGTCAAATATCAGAGCTTGTGTTATTAGTTTTTAATTATTGAAAAATTTTGCAAGCCTTGTTACAATTTATTGGTAAATTGTTGCTGATAAAATTGTAACTTGTCTTTTTTTTCTCTGGAAGCTGGAGTTCAGTACTTTGTCCCACGAATGGAAATGAATGGCTCCTTTTTGAAAAGATGCCTGTGTGGGCACGAGTACTGACAACAACACTTTATTATAATGCAAGATCTCATATTCATCCATCTTTCCTTCTCCTCTTGCCCTGCAAACTTCTTGATTTAATTTTTAAAAAAGACTGAATGAAAAACTGAATGAAAGACTAAATGACGCAGACTGTGTCTTTTGTACTTCAGGAGATGTTCACTAATCACTTTAGCCTGTAATTATTTCATGCAGACACTATAAAGAGGT
Source organism: Chiloscyllium plagiosum (assembly GCF_037043375.1). Lineage (NCBI taxonomy): Eukaryota > Metazoa > Chordata > Chondrichthyes > Orectolobiformes > Hemiscylliidae > Chiloscyllium > Chiloscyllium plagiosum. The sequence continues at coordinate 42,216,542 of NW_028270139.1, forward strand.
CACTCTCATTCTGCTTGCACACTAAGCTGCCTTGTTGTTTTGTCTTCACTGAAGAAGGCCTCCACAAGAACTCCATCTGTACATTCTTGTTTCAGTAAGGTGTTCCCTACACTCATTGGGGACAATTTTAAACCTAAGATGATTGTGTAAAACAGTCAGTTTCAACTCAGCCACTCATTAATCACTTCTTCTAACTTTTGTTTTGGTTGCAGTCAATCAGGAGAGGTGGTTGAGCCAATATTGCCAGTTTCACACAATCACTCCAAAGGCAAAATGAGCTGCACTGAGGAATGACCACATGGCCCGGGAGTAAATCATTGGTTAGCTACTACTCATACACATTATTGCGACCCAAGCATTCAGGAAAAGAAAAGTGGAGAAAAGAAGTAGAAAGTAAGCCAGAGATTACTTTGGACCTCCTGTTCTTATTTTTAAAAAAGAGAAAGTACAGATCATCTTTCAAGACTTTAAAACCTTGCCGTCCTGCTTTTATCATTTTCCTTATTGCTTCTGCAATATATTAAACGCTGCATTTGGTGCTAATCGTGCTGTCAAAATCTATCAAAGAGCAAGGGCTAAGTTCAAGTTTTATTACTTTTGTAATTTAGTTTATGAAACACACCGGAGAGCAAAAAGAGAATGAAATTAGAAACCAATGCTGAGCACATCGTTAAAAACGATACAGCACATGCATTGAGACATGACTCAAATTAAAAATCATTTTCTTTCCTGTCGTTTTGACTGGTGTGTCTTGGCCCAAACAAAGGTCTGGCTTTGGCAGCAGATAATCCGATGACACATTGCAGAATTCCCTTTTCAGATTAACTCAGCAAAATGGATGATTTTCAAGCAGACTGGAGATTAAAATCAGATTTACCTAGGTCTTGCTCTCCAGTTTTATAACTCACTCATCTGACCATGACAAATCTCAGTCCCTCAAGCACTAGCATGTGTCGAAATTGACAACAGTGACCAGACTGCAAAAGTATACAATTCGCTGTGAATCACCTTGAGGTGTTTTGAGATCGTGAAAGACGCTACATCAATGAAATTTCAGAAAAAATTCTTCTAGCCTAAAAAAGGATCACAACAAAAATCACCAGAAACTCGATCAACATTATGTTCTTAATTTTGAAACTCTTTGACACCTTCAGCAATTTTCCTCTAGTGGGGCTTTTCTCCCTGAGAATGTGCTCTCTATATTGCAATACATGTGAACAGGCATCTGTCCCCCTGCAAAACCTCACTCAAGCAGCCATTCTTGATACACAAGCAATAAAGATGATCTCAAGTAGGTTGTTTTACTAAAAGGCTTATCATGTTTCATCCATACCCTCATACACATTTCCAGCACAGGGTGCTGTATCACAATCAGAAGTAAGATCTTCCTTAAGTGAAGGATATTAAGATCCTCTCACACTCCCTATGTTAAATGGTTTATTTTAGCACAAACCAAGGACTGATGCTGGAAAATCCCTGTTATATCTCATTTCTTTGCAAACCAGATAAATTCATTGTGCCATCAGTGAGTTTTAGTGGTAATTTTCAAAATTTCTGGACACTTAACAGGAATTGCTTTCCGATCGCTGACCCAATTATTTTTTGATTGAAAATATTTCAGAGAGAAATTACTTTTCCTTTTAGATTTTACTATTCCTCATTTTGCCTGGCAGATGGAATTGTGCTTCTCATCAGGAAGCAGTAATTAGAAGAAGCAACCATTCTCACAATATGCATTGCAAACAGATTATCTGTAAATCTGACCAACCACTTATTAAGCTGGGCAAATGCCAGGCACTGTAATGTAAGTACAGCTAATGTGATTTATCCTAATCCTCTAAAAGTGACAAAATTTTATTTAACTTTTATTTGACATGAATAACTAGGCCAGTTGACCCAAGCTCTTTTTTCAACAGGCTGTATTGCATTTCACTGACTTCCTCCCAGAGGGCTGGGTGAGTATAGGAGTCAGCCAGGCTGTACTCCGGACCAGAAGCTGCAGCTGTGCCCATCTCCTTCAGTGACTGGAACAAATTTCCTGCACAGTGGAGCCAACTTGGCAAGCTGTTTTGGATCAGTATTTGGTCTTTAGGAAATACCGGCTACTCTCGAGCTTTCATACTGATATGTAACGTACTGATACACAACCAGATTCACAAAAGAACAGATTTGGTCCAAATATATTTTTGACAGATTCCAATTTACCCTTGAATTCTGAGTGCAATTAAAAGGAATCATTTATATAATATTTTATTTGTTTTCCAACATCATCTCTCTGGTCTAGCACTACAATCAGTTCCCTTAATTCAAGTGCTGCCACTTAACCAGGCAGCTTATTTGCATGTGTAAGATTTTCACAAATGGAACTGGAAAATTACCAATCAACTTTATCGGAAGAGCTTCCTGCTGCTCTTTGGATTGTATCATGGATCTTTAACATCATCTTTAGCCAACCCGAGAACAGGTAAACAAAACCTTGTTAATATTGCTATGGCGGCAAGGCCTAATTAATCATTCTTGTTCTACTAAGCAGCTATTTGACAATCTTGTTCCGAAACTTCTGGAACAAAAAAGGAACATGTAAACGTGCAAAAAACAGAGCCATTAGGGCTAGTATATTTGAAAAATAGTACTTTTTATTGTTTCGCCTTTTTTGCTTTATGGGATATGGCATCATGACAATGGATCATTGCCCCAAACTGCTAACAGACATTTTTAATAAGAAAGGACTTACAATCCAGGAATGACCAAGAATGTAATTCAGTGAGTCTGGAAAATTCCTCTGTGGACTACACTCGGCCTACAGAGAGAGCATGGAATATTACACGGAGAAAAATGTCAAGCAATTTCAGAGAAATACTTTCAAGGAAGAGATACAATGAGACCATAAGATGCAGGAACTGAAATAGGCCATTCAGCCCATAGAGTCTGCTCTGTCAATCAACGAAATCACAACTGTTCTGATAATCCTCAACTTCATTTTCCTGCCTTTCCTCCATAACCCTTGATTTCCTTACTGATTAAAAAGCTCTCTGTTTCAACCTTATACTTAATGGAATATACTTAATGACCTAACCTCAACAGCCCTCTGTGATAAGAATGTTGCACATTCACAACCTTCTGAGAGAAGAAAGTTCTTCTCAGCTCTGTCGTAAATTTGAATTCATTCATAGGATGTGGGCATTTCTGGCTAGGCCAGCCATTTTTCTCCATCCCTAACTGACCATAGGGTAATTAAGGATCAACCATATTGCTGCAGCTCTGGAGTCATATGTAGGCTTGACCAGGTAAGGCCAGCAGTTACCTTCCCTAAAGAGCCTAATGAACAACATTTATGTTTAACCCAGCAATCATTCTGCTGTCGTCATTAGACACATAATTTCAGATTTCCCAGAATTCCACCACTTACCATAGCAGGATTTGAACTCAGGTCCATAGAACATTACCAGGGCCACTGGATCAATACGACAATAACACCAGACCATTGCTTCTCCAGTGTGTGATCCCTTATTCTGAGATTATTCACTCTAGTCTTAGACTCTCCCATAAGGGGAAACAGCCTCTTTGCTTGTACCCTGTCAAGTCCTCTAAGAATCTTATCTGTTTGAATATGCTTATATCTTATTCTTCTAAATTCCAGTGAGAATAGGCCCAGCCTACTCTAGACTGCTTCTGATGCCAGTTTATCTTTCCCAGTGTTCCAGCTTTGGTCTAACTAGAGTTTTAGCAAAGTCTCATTACATTTTCACATCATTCCCTCTAAATTAAAGATCAACATTCCATTTGCCTCCTCTGTTATCTTCTGTACTTGAAAGTTAACTTCTTGTGATTAATTAACAAGGACTCTCAAATCCCTCTGTTCTAAAGCTTTTTGCAGTCTTTCCCACTTACATAATTTTCAGCTCTTTTGTTCTTCCTGTTAAAGTGCATAACTTCACATTTTCCCACATTATATTCCATCCCACTCGTGGACCCTAATATTTCGCTATTCCTCTGTAGAATCTTCGTGTCATCCTCACGACTTGCCTTCCAAATATTTTTGCGTAATCTGCAAACCTGGCTGCAGTACATTAACTCTCTTCATCTAAGTTATGAATATTTGTTGTAAATAACTGTGAGCTCAGCACTGCTCCCTGTGGCACTCTATTAGTTCCCGCCTCAGGCGACTGACTGTGTGGAGTTTGCACGTTTGCCCCGTGTCTGCGTGGGTTTCCTCCGGGTGCTCCGGTTTCCTCCCACAGTCCAAAGATGTGCAGGTCAGGTGAATTGGCCATGCTAAATTGCCCGTAGTGTTAGGTAAGGGGTAAATGCAGGGGTATGGGTAGGTTGCGCTTCGGCGGGGCGGTGTGGATTTGTTGGGCCGAAGGGCCTGTTTCCACACTGTAAGTAATCTAATCTAATCTAGTTGCAGGTTGCCATATTGAAAATGCCCTGTGTATTCTAACTCTCCATCTTTTATTAGTTAACGCCAATATCATGGGGTCTTATCAAATAGCCTAAGATGTGCTACCTTTTCAAAGTCTGCTGAAAATCCAAATACAGACGAACCTCAATTATCCGAACATCGATTATCCGAAATTTGGATTATCCAAACAAGATCACAAAGTCCCAATGCTTGGCTAAACTATGTTATCTGGCATTCGATTATCCAACATTCGGATAATCGAGGTTCCTCTATATAGTGTATCCACTACTTATCCTTTATCTATCCTGTTTGTTATCTCCTCAAAGAATACTAGTAAATTTGTCAGGCATCTTTTCCTCTTCATGAAGCCATGCTGATTCTACTTGATTATATTATATATTTCTAAATGTTCTGTTATTGCATCCTTTGTAATAGATTCTAGCATCCACCTAATTATAGATCTTGAGCTAACTGGCCTCCAGTTACTTGTTTATGTCTCTCTCCCTTTTTAAATAAAGCTGTTACATTAACAGTTGTCCAATCCTCTGGGACTTTTCCAAAATCTAAGCATTCTTCAAAGATTACTAACAATGCATCTACTACCTCTGTAGCCAACTTCTTTAATATCCAAGGATGTATCTCATCAGGTCCACATGACATATTGGTCTTTAGCCTCGTTAGTTAGCCTAACAATTTTTCTCTAGTGATATCATTGTATTTAATGCCTCTCCTCCTTTTGCCCCTTGATTATTCAGCAATTTTGAAATGCTAGCAGTGTTTTCTACTGTGACGATTGATGCAAAATATTCATTCAGCTCCTCAGTTCCTGGTTCCTCATTATTATTTCCTCAGACTTGGTCTCTAATGGACTGATGTTCACTGTGGCTTCTCAATTCCTTTTTACATATATTAAGATGCTCTTGCTTCCTATCTTGATATTGCTTGAAGTTTATTTTTGGTCATCTTTTGTTGTTCTTTAAAACTTCCCCAATCTTCTGGTTTACCACTAATCTTTGCCATATTATATACTTTTTCTTTTAATTTAATGTTATCCTTTACTTCCTTGGTTAACCATGGTTGGCTTGTCCCCTTTGTGGAATCCTTCTTCCTCACTGGAATATATTTTTGCTGTGAGCCATGAACTATTTCGTTAAATGTCTGTCATTGTTACTTAACTGTCTTTGCTGTTAAACTCCTTTCCCAGTCTCCTCCAGCCAGATCTGCCCTCATTCCTTTCAAATTACTGTACCCTTACTTAAGTTTAGCAAAGTTGTTTCTGACCAAAGATCCTGCCACTCAAACTGAATACTAAATTTTATCATGTTATGGCTATTGTTTCCTTGGGAATCTTCTACACTGACATCATTTATTAAACCTGCCTCTTTAGACATGATCAGATCCAGTTCAGGCTGATCCCTGGTTGGATCTATAACTTATTGTGCAAGGCAACTGTCCTGAATCCACTCTATGAATTCTTCTTCATGGCTAGCTCTGCCAATTTGACCATCCCAATCTACATGAAGATTAAATTCACAAAATGCAACAAGTTGAACCATCACCTATGAACTATACCCCCAGACTATGAACATAATGTGAACAGAAAGCTGTCTGGGTGAAAGACATGACTGTTTTCTTTCCTGTCAGGAATACACAGGAGAAGGGGCTAAAAAAATCTGTATCTCTGGTATGTGTGTTGGTCTGGTGTTCTGGTGTTACTGGGCTAGAGTGTACTTTGATGGGAACAGCTGAAATCATCTGTGAGATAGCCGTGCACTTGCAGCTAATAAGGAAAAGAACAGAAAGTCTCTCTCTCTTTCTCTGTTGATTGGAAGTGAGTCACCAGTCAAATCCACAGTCAAAAAGGAAACTGCACAACTCCTTTCGGCTCATGTGCAGAACCCAGAATCTCACAATCAACTGCTCAACTGTCAGAGCTGACACTACCAGAATCACCCATCATAATGGCTGCAATGTTTCCCTCTCATTTTAATGAACTTACTCTTTCTTTAACTCAAGAAAGCTTGGTTAAGTTTGTTCCGTTTAAATCACAAAGTATTGGAATTGGCAAAAGTATCATGGAGAGAATGGATTCTCTCTATCAATTTAATTTTGTGACGATCAAAAGAGGGAGAGGGCTGAATAAGAAGTGCATTCAGTTCCTCTCCTTCACCAGTTGTAACAATGAATATCACTGTCAAAGCATTTGCTGCCAATCTCTGATCTGTCTGTCAAATAGAGAGGCTTGCTGGACATTTCAGAACGCAGTTAAGAGTCAACCATGTTACTATGGATCTGGAGTCAAATATAAGCCAGATCCATTCAGGACAGTGGACTTTCTTCCTGAAAGGACAGTTTCATTGGGCTAAATCTTACTGTGTTTTCGGCTAAGTGGAATTGTGGCGGGGTAATTTCCACCACAAGGTGAGAGGTCTTTTCTCACAGTTTCTTGCCACATTCCCGAAACAAGGTGGTACCCATCGAAGATCCCAGAATCCAGCAACATCCCTGGTGCCAGTGCCATATTTGAAAGGTCATTGTGCATCAGGTCAATCTATGTCAGTCCAGGCCAGCAGTGCCTGGTTACTGAACTTTGATGGCAAAAAGAGGGAAATCCTCATCCCACATTGCAGTCAGGATGCTGGATGGGGTGGTGCGCAAGTTAGAACTCCTCTTCTCCCAGGACCTGCAGTGGAGGCCACAACACTAGACCATGCCAGCTTGGTCAGGAGTTTCCAACTGGGTTGAAGCAGTCTTGGCCATCCAAAGGAATGGACAGTACTCTAGAAGAAGGTCAATGACCTTCTCCATTCTGCCAGCGTAAGTGCCTCCATCCTCTCTCTGCTACCTCACATTCTATCTATCACTGCTTCTGTATCCACCATCCGCCTAGACTCATGTTCTACCACTCTCACTATTGCCTGCAAAATCTTCCCCACACCCTCACCCACCCTGACACCACTAACCCTGCATGCCCACTGTGTTGCCTACTTGCTCACTCACTCGGGACACCTCCCTAATTGTACCAACAGTAAAGAAAAGACTGTGCCACTCACTTTCATCTCCCTTAATACCTGCCTGTCTCTCATTTCAGGAGGAACGCAGTAAGTGTTGAGGATGGTGTGTAGCCCATCTTTCAGCTCCTCTGTAAGCAGAGGATCTTGACTCTGAATGCTCTCAGCCAAGACTATCTCCCTTTACTGGACTGAGACCTGTTGACAGCTATGAAAAGCTTACTGCTGTGTTTTTGCTTTAAACGGCAAGTCATACAGTAGTCGCATAAGCCTCGTATCTCTAGCTGAGGAGGCAATGCACAAAGAGGCAAGGGAGGTAAAGATGCTGCGAACTTCCAGATAGCTCATATTAAGGGAGTGCCATGACAGTGAGTGAAAAACCTAAAGATATAACTTGATTCAGTGCATGAGTTGTGTCCATGTCAATGGGTGCAATATGTCCTTGCTACATTGTTTGGGGTTTCCATTTCGACTATGGGTTTGCAACAGAGAGATAGCGACTGTCTGTTTTCTTTGTCTTTTTAATCCTGCAAGTGGCACAGTGGCTCAGTGGTTAGCACTGCTACCTCACAGCATCAGGGACCTGGGTTTGATTCCTGCCTGTTTGTGTGGAATTTGCACATTCTCCCTATGTCTGTGTGGGTTTCCTTTGGGTGCTCTGGTTTCCTCCCACAGCCCAAAGATTGTAGGTTAGGTGAATTGACCATGCTAAATTGCCCATACTGTTCAGGGATGTGTAGGTTCACAATCTGAGGGCGGAACTCACGGGAGATTAGGTTAGATTAGATTACCTACAGTGTGGAAACAGGCCCTTCGGCCCAACAAGTCCACACCGACCCTCCGAAGCGTAACCCACCCATACCCCTACATTTACCCCTTTACCTAACACTACGGGCAATTTAGCATGGCCAATTCACCTGACTTGCACATCTTTGGACTGTGGGAGGAAACCGGAGCCCCCGGAGGAAACCCACGCAGACACGGGGAGAACGTGCAAACTCCACACAGTCAGTCGCCTGAGTCGGGAATTGAACCCGGGTCTCTGGCGCTGTGAGGCAGCAGTGCTAACCACTGTGCCACCGTGCCGCCCATAATGGTGCAGGGTTTTTGCAATGTATCTCTTAGGGTGTTTTTTTTGAAATTTTCTTTTCATCATTCCACATGTGATATTCCAGGGTATCTCTCAAGGCTGAATGAAATCCATATTACAATGCATCATAACGATACATGCTGCTACAGCCCAAGATGAAACCCTGAAGTGCAGAAGTGTCCTGTAAGTGGAAGAAAGATGTAGCATGGAGGGTCCTTAAAGGCTGGCATATGCTGGATGCCTATGTGCGTGGATATGTGGTGCTTGTGGCCAGTGCCCAGTGACCATGCCCAAGATGCTGATGCCCATTTCTAAAACAAAGGCCTTTTGGAGCAAGTGGCAAGAAGCTGTTATGACATCCACATCGGATTTTCCTGTTAGCTAGCTTGTATGACGGGTTTGGTAAGATTGCAGCCTGTGGTGACTTGAGCTGTTAACAAGGTGTTTAACAAGCAGGAAAGAGCGTCAACTGGGAACTCATCACTGCCAGGCATAAATCTCACCATTCACATGAGAAAAGGTGACAAGGTGTGGTGAGATGATCACAATATAGAGATGGGGCTTGCTGAACATTTCACTCCATTCTGCCAAACATGACACCATAGCCTACACCACTCCGAGCCTGGTAAGATTCCATTGTGATCATCACTGGGACTGACTTTATATTCCAAATTTATGAAATAAATTTTAAATACCATCAACTATCATCATGGAATCTGAATCCATGTGCATGTCTTTAGCCAGAGCTTTATGAATTACATTATCCAGCAACATTACCACAATCTCTCAAATAAATTATTCAGAGTTCAATCATGCCAAATGAGTGATTAGTCTTATGACTTTAATTATTTGTTTACGGGACATGGAAGAACTACATCTACAATGTTGAGCCTCTTTGGTCGTTAAGATAACAGGTATTCATACCTCTGTATTTTTGTCTGGGTTTTACACATAAGCCAAACAGGCAAAATTGTTTGGGAAGGGACATGTGTAAAGGTAGACATCTTTAGGAGCTCAGCTTTAAAGTGCAGTCACTGGACTTGAAACATTAACTCTATTTTCTCCCCACAGATGCTGCCAGACCTGCTGAGTTTCTCCAGCAATTTTTTTTTGTTTCAGATTTCCAGCATCTGCAGTTCTTTGCTTTATTTAAGAAGTCTACATCAATTAAGGAGTAGCAATAAACATGTTACATCAGAGAAAAAATATCGTAGGCCATGTCGTAACTGTGATCCCTAAAGAAGTATCAACTTATCAACATGTGAATCAACTCAGATGTTTCATAAACCGTTATGAGTTTAAAGGGATTGTGCTTTGACTCTAGTTAAAAGGAGCAGGCAGGCAGTTGTAATCAAGATGGAGAATTGTATTCATGGTCTTAAGTTGTTGAACTCAAATGTTGGGTCCCAAAGGGTTTAAGTGTCTAAGCAGGAAATGAGACACTGGTCTTCCAATGTAGAGGAGACAACACCATGAGTAGAGAATACAATAGACTAGATTGAAAGAAGTAAACTACAATGCTGCTTCACCTGTGGACCTTAGATGGTGTTTGGGACCTTAGATGGTGAGGAGGAAGCAAGTAACAAGACAAGTGTGACTTCTGCAATTCTATTGGAAATTGTTATAGGGGATGAAAAAGTTTAGGAGTGATGGAGGAGTGAGCCAAAGTTATGGAAGGAATGGTCCCTACAGAAGATGCATTTAGTGGTGGCAGAAATGGAAGAGGATGCTCCTTTGAATGTGGAGACTGTTGTGGTGGAAAGTAAGGACAAGGGGAAACATATCCTTGCTCTGGGAGGGAGGTGAAGAGAGAGGGCAGAGGTATATGAAATAGGCCAGGCGTGGCTGAGAGCCCTATCTCGGCTGGAGGTAAAGGAAGTCACATCAGAGGCAGCCTGGTGGAAGATGGGATCATCAGAACAGATATGACAGAGGTGGAGGAACTGGGAGAATGGAATGGAATCCTTGTCGAAACAGGAAGTGAGGAAGTGGCGTCGAGGTAACTGTGGGAGTTGGTAGGTTTGTAATGGACATTGGTGACAGTCAATTCCCAGAAAAGGAAACAGTGAAGACAAGGAACAGGAGGGAAGGGTCAGAAGTGGACTAGATTAAGGTGAGAGAATTGGAAGCAAGATTGGTGAAATTTTCAAATTCTGGTAAAGAGCAAGAAGCAACACTGATAATGTTATTGATGCATTGTAGAAAGACTATGAGTGGGGGCCTGAGTAGCTCTGGATCAAGGAATATTTTATAAACCCACAAAAAGACACATTTGGCTGGGAGCCATGTGGGTAGCATAGCAAACTTTTGACTCAAGAGAAAATGAGACAAAATTAAGAAGAAATTGTTCAAAGTGATGATGAGCTCAATCAGGTAAAGGAGAATGGTAGAGAATAGACAGTTCAGAACACCTTGCTAGGAAGAAGCAGAGAGTCTTTAGACCCTTATGACCTTCAGATCATTCAGACAATGTAAAAGGCATCTGGATGGGTATATGAATAGGAAGGGCTTAGAGGGATATGGGCCAAATGCTGGCAAATGGGACAAGACTCATTTAGGATATCTGGTTGGCATGGATGAGTTGATGCTGAAAATGTGTTGCTGGAAAAGTGCAGCAGGTCAGGCAGCATCCAAGGAGCAGGAGAATCGATGTTTCGGGCGTGAGCCCTTCTTCAGGAAAGAAGGGCTCATGCCTGAAGAAGGGCTCATGCCCAAAACGTCGAATCTCCTGCTCCTTGGATGCTGCCTGACCTGCTGCACTTTTCCAGCAACACAATTTCAGCTCTGATCTCCAGCATCTACAGTCCTCACTTTCTCCATGGATGAGTTGGACCCTCCTGATGAGCGATGCACATCCAAGGTGAAGAGGAATAGGCTAGTGCCAGAAAACCAGAGATCATGGAACTGAGGTAAAGCATCAGAAAAATTATGAATATTAGTGGGCAGACACAGCATGAGGGGAGACAGAATAAAGAAAGAAATAGGACGAAATAAAGTTGGTCAGGCAGGAAAAGGCTGAAATGTTGGGTCTGCCAGGGCAATCCAGTCTGTGGACTTTGGGAAGGTGGTAGAAATGTGCTGTGCATGTTTGGGGGACTATGAGGTGGGAAACCGTGGAGGGGAACTTTCCAGAGGAGATGAGGTCAGTGATTGTCCTGGAAACAACGGCTCGATGGTCAGTACTGAGGTCACAGTTTGGGGAAAATAAGAGCAAGCGTCTGAGGGATGGCATTTAGCCTCTGCCAGGTAGAGGTTGGCACTCCAGATGATACTAGCACCATCCTCATCAGCAGGTTTGATAACAAAATCATGGAAAGACCTCACAGAATGGAATACTGCAAGTACAGAGGGAGACAGTTTAGAGTGAGTGAGAATATGAAAGAAATTAAGGCCAGAGGAAGAGAGATAGAGAGAGAGTGAGAGAGAGAGAGATGCAGGTGGAAGACAAGTAGTAGAGAAGGGTAAAGGGTCTGTAGATCAAAAAGAAGACTCCTATCCAAAGAAATGTGCATGGAGTCAAAGGTGACAGAAAAGTATTTCAACATCATAACATGCCAAAATTCATTGAGATGAGGGATAAAGCCATTGAGGTGGGCTATAAGGAGGTAAAGCCCTTTCAATTCTGAAAGGAATCATTGGATTTGAAATGTAACACTGTTTCGCTGTCCACAAGTGCTTGAAGTTTTTCCAGCACTTTTTTCTGTTTTTATTTCAGACTTCCAGCATGTGCAGTCTTTTGTTTTACCAAAGGCTCATGGTTGGGATAGAGTGTGGCCACCGTTCCTCCTTCCTCTGCTAATGGGATATTCAGTAGTCTGTGGTGGAGATGGACCACAAATAAGTCTCATCTGAAAAGGTTGCTGTCTTAGGTAACAATGTGGTTTGGCATACCTTTAACAAGAGGTAGCAATGACACGTGAGTCTCAAGAAGGAGAGTCCAATTGATTCTCCACCCAGAAGCTGTGAGACATCATCAGACAGGATGGAGCTCAGCATTGCTCAAATATAAACTCTTTCAGAACCATTAGCGTACACAACAAGAGGAAACTGGACAGAGGTAAGAAGGTGAAGGAGAGACAGTTGAGACTGACAGCTCAATGGTGATTGGGAAGCATCTTCAGAGGTTGACAGATCGCTTTTAAAGGATGGTGTTGAGCAGTTCAAAGATCACAGAAGGCAGGTTTGGAGTAATGGAGGAAGACTTGATGCTGATGGAAAGACAAAGGTGAATGAAGGATGTGCATGGGGGTGATTTGCAGCTTCAGGGATCTAGTGCTAGTTACCGTATTATTGGAAGGATGTGGAAGCTTTGGAAAGGGTGCAGAACCGATATTCTAGGATGCTGCCTGTTATCGAGGGAGAGTCTTATGAGGAAAGGCTGAGGGACATGAGGCTGTTTTCATTAGAGAGAAGAAGGTTGAGAGATGACCTAATTGAGACATATAAGATGATCAGCGAGTTAGATAGGGGGGACAGTGAGATCCTTTTTCCTCAGATGGTGATGGCTAGCACAAGGGGACATAGCTTTAAATTAAGGTGTGTTAGATACAAGACAGATGTCAGAGGTAGTTTCTTTACTCAGAGAGTAGTAGTGGCGTGGAATGCACTGCCTGCAACAGTAGTAGACTCGCCAATTTCAAGGGCATTTAAATGGTCATTGGATAAAGATATGGATGAAAATGGAATTATGTAGGATAGATAGGCTTCAGATTGTTTTCACTGGTTGGCGCAACATCGAGGGCCAATGGGCCTGTACTGCACTGTAATGTTCTATGTTTTATGGTCTAAGTGTAGAAGGGACAATAACAATTCAAGTTCAAATGCCTCCTGTCAGTCAGGCAGGATGATGATGCTGGCTTGAAGGGAAGAGAAGGCCTTCTGGATGCCTGGACCTCTGCCCACTGTGAGGGTTCAGCGACTTCCTGCCCATTGCTGCTGCATGACCAAATGGGCCCCACAACTGGGCATAGTTAACTGGCTGGCTACCTTGAAGACAGGGATAACCATTCCACCTCAAGCAGAAGGGCTACTCCCTTTCATGTCCACTCACCACAACAACAAAATTCTGTCCTGTGAGTGAGATATTGTGAGTATTGGCAACTGATATTCAACATGAACAGCAGTACTACAACCCTCAAAGAGCAAAGTCACAGAGGTCAGAAACTGGATGGATCTAACAAAATGTCCCTGCCACTCATACATCGCTTTCTCCTAAAGGAACATTTATCTTCTCCTAAAAGAGTTTATTTGTTATCTTTTTAAAAGTAAAATGGATAAAAATCAGTGGAAATAAGATACTGTTATCTTCAAGATTTCTTCTTCTTATCCTTGTCTAATGATTTTTCTTGGCAAGTGGCATTAAAATCTAGAAAAATAGGGATTGGGTCACCAGTGAAAAAATACTTTGTCAAAGTGGTAGATCTTTGTGATAAAAAGTTTGCTAGTTCTTTTTTAATGTTTTGGGAAAGAATAGAACAAGAAATATTATCCATTTTTTTATTTGCTATCATGATGCCATTAAGCACTAGTGATGAAATAACGCACTGCATCTGGAAAATGTTTGTCAAACACATTTCCATGAAAGCAAAGCCAGTGCCCCATTAAACAGGATGGTTTAATAAAGTCAGGGACCTATGGACAATGGATAACTGTGACGTTTAAAGAATAATAAACAAGACACTAGGTGCTGAAATGGGCCTGAAAGTAAATGGTAAAAAGATGAAGTTTGTTTCAGACTGAACAGGGTTAACTGAAAGTCCACAAGGACAGCACAGAGGACGAACATGTGCAACATCCAGCACACATGCAACTGTAACCTTAGCTGAGGAATGAAAGCTAATCCTGGGCATTTGCCTCACTCTAAACTGAGTGTTTGCTGAACACAAGCTGCACAATAGTAACTGACTATTGTGCCTTGTTTATTGAAAAAGCATACAATTACAGAAACAAAGAACTTTGATCTGGGTCACTTTAGTGATCAACAGAGATAGTGTAATGTCTGCCTTTGTCTTTCAATCAGTAATTATCCTGTATCTCCCAATCATCTTCAATTTATTTTTCCTCGTGTGGCTGTACAACTGGTCTGGAACACAAATACTTCACATTCTCGAGAAGCCTTTCTGATGCTCGTCTGCTAATGAGAGTTTGTTTTTATCTTTGGCGATAAGAATGCAACAAGCGAGTGTCTGAGACTTTCACTAATTTGTATTTCATTCTCATTTTCTCATTTGTTTGGCTGTGGTCTCTGATGCTGATTTTGCCTGATAGACTAAAAGTTTCTGGCAATAAAACAGAGCCCAGCCCAGAGTTATTTTAATATGAGGTTTAAAAGAAGAGTCCAGTCAATAAGAAATTATCTGCCCACTGTTCAATGTTACCTCAGTTACATGAATTTCACAAACAGCTGCACTTGATCTCCAGATATTTCAGAATGTTTAAAATAGATAAGGTCGCACTGTTAAAAATCTATTAAATGGAGCAAACCCTGCCTTATTTAAAACAGAAGTAAATCAAAACTTCAGAATTACGAATATAATTATCTGTTATCTTTTACTGAAATGGTCATATTCATTTGTAGCTTATGACGGTTTTGAATGACTTAATTACTAACATAGACTGGCCATTTATTTGGTAGTTTTTATTAATATAAATAATTTTAGGTGCACACTGACACATAAATTGTACTATAACTTTGCAGTTGGGTTAATGGTCTAACTTTAAACCTTACTAAAGCTGGGAATTACAATCTGTTGTATAAACTAATTCCATGCACTAATTAATAGCCAGTGTACATCCATCAATCTTAATTCAGTAGTTTCAAATACTTCATTACTTTTTGAGTGTGTAAATTCTCTCAAGCGACTTCCTAGGCCTTGTTGTTCCTGTCTTAAATTGGCATGCTGTCAGAATTTGCTTAATTATGTATTGTCAGATACACTAATTTACCATTAAATAAATAGATTGAAGTTCTAAAATGTCTTAAAGCAGCTTTTAAGTCATTTCATCAGAAAAGAAAACACTGATAGAATGATCAGGATAAAACAGCCCTCTACAGTGCCGTTGCATCCACCATCTTAAATATTCACTCCCCCCAACACAGGAACACAATGGCATCCATGTGCACTATCTACAAGATGCACTGCAGGAACCCCAAGGCTTCTTCAACAGCACATTCCAAATTCCTGGTAGCACAAGAGTAACAGATATATGGAAGACCACCACCTTAAGTTCCCCTCCGAACCACTAGGTATCCAGACTTGGAACCATATCACTATTCTTTCACTATTGGTGGGTTGAAGTTCTGGAGCTCCATTACTAACAGTGCTGTGTTTGTTCTTATGCCAAGGATTGCAGCAGTTCAACAAAGAGGTTCAAGGGCAGTTCATGGTGGGTAATTAATACCAGTTTGTTCAGCAACGCTATCACCCATTGAAAGAATAAATAAATGTTCAATGGAGACCAAGATGGTCACTGGTTAACCATCCATATTGAGTTAGTTGATCTCAGTTTGGAGCAGCTATGGGGCATTTGAAGTGTCTTTGAAATGGAATAGGAATACAGTCAGAAAACAGAATGAGCTGATTTGGGCCATAGATCTTTCAATGGCAAAGATATTCACATGTGACTGATAATGAAATTAACTTTGTTTTTGATATTCCGAACAAGCTTTGTATCCCAGGAACTCATATTGGAAAGCTGAATATTCTCTGAAAGGTTTTTTGATTGAAAACAATTGGGAGCAGACACCTAACTTTTCCTTCTATGCTTTTCTGTATGATGCTCTGAGCTCAGAATGCTGCAGATAAGTATGTATTCCAAATCTTTCTTAGAGAGGAGGGCTTTGTGAAATTCATCCATAGGGTGGATATGTCAAAATTCACATTCAGAATTGGATCTTAGAACATGAATTCAAGACCATGTGAAGCATGGATAGGAGAATGTGAGGACAAAGCTCAAACTCAGCCTACATAATGAGGATGAAAACCTCTGACTGTTGACTAGAAAGGTACTTGTTAATCTTAATTCAACAACACAAAATAACTGGCATATGAAGTGAGAAGATGTTTATACTGGTGCAGTGGAGTCACTTTGTCTTTTGCATCCTAATAGAAAAACAACAGATTTGTAACTGCATATTGGAATATCAGCTGGGAAGGATGGTTTGTTGGTTATCTAGCCTACCCAATTTCCTGCTGACCAAAAATAATGCTTATAGACTGATAGTCACTTCTGCCATGTCATAAGTGGTAGATTAGTGGTATTATTGCTCAACTATTAATCCCAAGACTAATGTCATGTTTTGGGGACCTGGGTTTGAATCCCCACTATGGTAAATGAATTTGACTTCCATTTTTAAAAGAAAATACAGAATTAAGAGTCCCATGATGATTATGAAACCATTGTTGATTGTTGGGAAAAATACGTCTGGAGTACTAATGCCCTTTAGGGAAGGTCTTTACCTGGTCTGGCCTACATGTAACTTCCTTCCCACTACAATATGGTTGACTGTTAACCCATCTCTGGGCAATTACTGGATGGGCAATAAATGTTGGCCAGGCAATGACACCCACATCACATGAACAATTTTAAAAAATACAAAATCTGAACGTCATGGATGGCATAGTGTGCTCTATGGTTAGCACCGCTTCCTCTTAGCAGCAGTGACCCAGATTCAATTCCACTTTTGGGTGACTGTGTGGAGTTTGCACATTCTCCCTGTGTTTGAATTAATTTCCTCCACATGCTCTAGTTTCCTCCCACAATCTGAAGATGTGCAGGTTAGGTGGAATGACCATGCTAAATTGCCCATAGTGCTCATGGATGTGCAGGCTAGGTGCATTAATCATGGGAAATGCAGTGTTATAGGTGTGGGTCTGGGTGGGTACTCTTTGGACGGTTAGTGAAGACTTGATGGGCTGAATGGCCTGCTTCCACTCTGTAGTGATTCTATGATTTCAATTGTGGAAGTAAAGAGTATGCTTTATTCCTTTTGGGATCTAACCTCAGAATATGTTATACTGTCAGCAAAATGTTGAAAATATCTTTTTCCAATGCAAACTTGCCTCACCTTGATATGCATAAGAACTCAGCAGGAAAACAAAATTACAGGAAAGCACAAAAAGGCCACTTATCAATCCTTGCACAGATCTCATACAATCTGTCCTGTCATCTGCACTTGATCTCAAGCGCAGCTCTGCAAAGTTGCTCCAAGTTGTCCAAAATGTAAGTGTTAGAAATTGACAATAACTATATCTCCTACGAGCCTGAGAGTTTACCTTCCTTGATACGTTTCTCAGCAGTTCATGTTGCACCACATTCAACACAATGATCTTTGGTTTTCTGTCTGTACATACTTTTCATACTTGTAAACTTATTCTTAACATGGAAGTTATTTCAACTTTGTTACTTTAAAAGAACACTTATTCTGATAGCATTTACTTTTATTTTGATGGAACTGCATTGCAAAGGTTCACCATTCCATGAATGAAATAATTACTTTTAATTTCATGGTTTGTCAATTTTATAACCCAACTTGTAAATGGCAGTAAAAACTATAGTCTTCAAATGACCTTCACAACCTTCACTGTCAACAATCTTTTTTTATTTCAAATTACTTGTGAGCATTAGTTTTGTAACAACTGGAAACCAGAAATGATGTTAACAGGCTGTTAAAGAACAGGACATGTATATTGTGATGACTATATTTCCAGATTTTTCACTATAATTGTTAAAATAAAATCTCCCACTGTTATGTTACCAATATACCACTTTGAAATGTTTTATTTCTGATGGTGCTTTGCCCACATTAAAGGAAAAGTCCAGGCGGTATCTTCAAAATAAATAAACAGGACTTAATAGTAATGGAAACCAGTCTCTCAATTGCTCCATATGTTAAATTCTCTTTCCATTGCTTAAAATTTCTTTCTAAGATAAAACACATGTAGTTCATGTTTTCAGTAGTTACCATTATTAAGTCTATGTTGCCTGAATTTTCAAACTTAAAATGGCTGTCAAGCCAGAACCTTAAAACTATTTTTCACCTCAACTATTGACAAATAATTGATTGGCTTAAACAGCATGTAATCGGTTTGCCATTTTTAACTGATTTTTAAGGCAAAATATATAAGTAATCTGCATAGCGTTTGAAGTGTGATATCAATTCTGCACTATTAAGCCAAATATTTGATCTCCAAGGCATTTTGACAACCAGGCAACCAGCAGATAGACCATGTGAATAGTTGCCTGATTGAGGTTCAGTATCTTTTGATGGGTAACCCTCATCACCATGTAAATGGCATCTGGCACACCCCAACTAATGTCTGGTGCAGGACATTGGCTTTGAAAGACAACAGCTGGAATGAGGGATCTCTCGTGCACATCCAAATAGGACAAAGATCCCTTCATCTATTGTCTGAGTGTGACTACACCAAAAGGCTTCAGTATTTCTTAAAGACTGCTTTAATGGCTGAGCAATTTATCCATGTAGGTTTTATTGGCATTTTGTTTACCGGGTGTTTTCACATTAAAGTAGTGTCAAGTTTCTGCTTGTTATTTACATATATTCACAATGCCCCTGCCTCACTCTAAGGATGCAATTCCCCCATTGAAAATTCACATTTAAAAGAACATCAGAAAGGAAAACATCAGGATTGTAACAGCATGTGCTCCACCAGTACTTTAGTAATCTGTCTGCCACACTCCAGTCAGTGCCAAGTATCAAAATCAGGCTTGCTGTTACTCCTCTGAGACTTAAAATTACAGTTATTATCTGTGATGAGTGACTCACCTGCCAAAGCCTTTTGATCAGCTACAAGACATGAGCCTGTCTCTAGATGAGTGCAGCTCCAAGAACACTAAAAAAATGATATCATCCAAGATAAAGAAGGTGCTAGATACCACCCCATTTAATAACCTCACCACCACTCCTTCTATCATCAGCAGGGCAGTAGCCTACATCATGGACAAGATTCAACTCACCTAACACTTCTTCAACAACAATCTCAAATAACCTCCAGAAGTTCAAGTGTAGCAGGTGCTCAGGAACAGCACCACATGAAAATTCCTCTCCACGTCCTAAAGAGAGAGCTTAGAAGAGCCAGGAGGAGACATGAGAAGTTGTTGGCGGATAGGATCAGGGTAAACTCTAAGGCTTTCTATAGGTATTTAAGGAATAAAAGAATGTCGAGAGTAAGATTAGGGCCAATCAAGGTTAGTAATAGGAAGTTGTGTGTGGAGTCAGAGGAGTTAGGGGAAGCACTAAATGAATATTTTTCGACAGTATTCACTCTAGAAAACGACAATGTTGTCGAGGAGATTACTGAGATACTGGCTACTAGACTAGGTGGGATTGAGGTTCACAAGGAAGAGGTATTAGAAATCCTGCAGAGTGTGAAAATAGATAAGTCCCCTGGGCTGGATGGGATTTATCCTAGGATCCTCTGGGAAGTCAGGGAGGAGATTGCCAAGCCTTTAGTATTGATCTTTAAATCGTCATTGTCTACAGGAATAGTGCCAGAAGACTGGAGGACAGCAAATGTGGTTCCCCTGTTCAAGAAGGGGAGTAGAGACAACCCTGGTAATTATAGACCAGTGAGCCTTACTTCAGTTGTTGGTAAAGTGTTGGAAAAGATTATAAGAGATAGTATTTATAATCATCTAGAAAAGAATAATTTGATTAGGAATAGTCAGCCTGGTTTTGTGAAGGGTAGGTCGTATCTCACAAACTTTATTGCGTTCTTTGAGAAGGTGACCAAACAGATAGATGAGAGTAAGCTGGCTGATGTGGTGTATATGGATATCAGCAAGGCATTCGATAAAGTTCCCCACAGCAGGCTATTGTACAAAATGTGGAGGAATGGGATTGTGGGAGATAAAGAAGTTTGAATCAGTAATTGGCTTGCTGAAAGAAGACAGAGGGCGGTGGTTGATGGGAAATGTTCATCCTGGAGTCCAGTTACTAGTGGTGTACCGCAAGGGTCGGTGTTGGGCCACTGCTGGTTGTCATTTTTATAAATGACCTGAATAAGGGGGGAGAAGGGTGGTTAGTAAATTTGCAGATGACACTAAGGTCGGTGGAGTTGTGGATAGTGACGAAGGATGTTGTAGGTTACAGAGAGATATAGATAAGCTGCAGAGCTGGGCTGAGAGGTGGCAAATGAAGTTTAATGCGGACAAGTGTGAGGTGATTCACTTTGGTCGGAGTAACCGGAATGCAAAGTACTGGGATAATGGTAAGATTCTTGGTAGTGTAGATGAGCAAAGAGATCTCGGTGTCCATGTACACAGATCCTTGAAAGTTGTCACCCAGGTTGACAGGGGTTGTTAAGAAGGCATACAGTGTTTTAGCTTTTATTAATAGAGGGATCGAGTTCTGGAACCATGAGGTTATGCTACAGCTGTACAAAACTCTGGTGCTGCCGCACTTGGAGTATTGAGTACAGTTCTGGTCACCACATTATAAGAAGGATGTGGAAGCTTTGGAAAGGATGCAGAGGAGATTTACTAGGATTTTGCCTGGTATGGAGGGAAGGTCTTACGAGGAAAGGCTGAGGGACTTGAGGCTGTTTTTGTTGGAGAGAAGAAGGTTGAGAGGTGACTTAATAGAGACATATAAGATAATCAGAGGGTTAGATAGGGTGGACAGGGAGAGCCTTTTTGCAAGTATAGTGACGGCGAGCACAAGGGGGCATAGCTTTAAATTGAGGGGTGATAGATATAGGACAGATGTCAGAGGTAGTTTCTTTACTCAGAGAGTAGTAACGGTATGGAATGCTTTGCCTGCAATGGTAGTAGATTCGCCAACTTTAAGTATTTAAGTTGTCATTGGACAGGCATATGGACGTACATGGAATAGTGTAGGTTAGATGGGCTTCAGATTGGTATGACAGGTTGGCGCAACATCGAGGGCGGAAGGGCCTGTACTGTGCTGTATTGTTCTATGTTCTATGTTCTAAGTCCCTCACTAGTTGGCCCAGGACATGTATCACCATTCCTACTTTGTTGCTGGGTCAAATTCCTGGGACCATCCCTCCCTAACAACACTGTGGCTACAGGACCAGGATAGTTAAAGAAGGCAGTTTGTAATCACCTTCTCACAGATGGGCAATAAATATTGGCCTTGCCAATTACTCCTACATCTTGAGAATAAATAAAGTTAATTGAATAATGTACTTCAACCTCATTCAATGGTAATTAAAATGTTCACCCTAGATTTAAAGATGATGTCTCTTTCACCAGGCTTCAGTCAAATAGTTACTTTTAAGCTTGGGATGCTCAGCAGTGGACAACGTTAATGCAATAAAACTCAAAAATGCAAATACATTAGTGAATAATTGGCATATAAAACATGCAATTCATTTGACTAGAGAAATAACTTTACATCTGACAGCTTTTGAAGACCAAGATTTACAGAAGGTCTGTGCCTGAAATGCAAATTAGCAATTGTTGCGTTTCTAAGCTTTAAATACACTAACATCTGTGTAATTTCTCCCTCCGTACCAAAAAAGCTAGCCCAGGTGCTTTCCATTCTCCTTACATCCGATAATACATCAGTCTGTGCAATCTTCATCCATTTTACATCAAGCACACCAATATGTATGTTTTTCCTACTCTCTTCATCCTCACTGTGTTTAAATCAAAGATCATTGCAGTATCTTCTCTCTGACTCATTCTTTCCTAGAACTATAAAAAGATGGATCTCTTTATCCCATTTGGTCTTCAACACCCATCCAATTTACAGGATTTTCAAAAGCTAACTTGATTGCACTAATTGCACTTCTAGATTTATTTCATCTTCTCCTGGTACTTATAAACTTCACTGATTTCTTCCAGCTCACAAATATTTCTCAGAAATAGACGAAAATGACTTTTTCCAACAGACTGATGTTCTAAAGTAAGGACGCTAAGTGCACCTGGTTATTAAACAATGAAACAATATTGCAGGAGAAAATGGAAACAAGATTTAGAATTGACATCATCATTTATAGATCAGATATCATTTCTTTTGAACACCAGCAAAGTATCCACCGGGCAAAATCAGTTCCAATCACTCAACCCTTTTTTTTAACTTAATGTGGTTTCTTGGGTCTGCCATGCCCCTGAGATTATAAAACAAAACAATTGCCTGTTATTGTTCCTAATTAACACAAGTTGTGCACACAAATGATTCCATTTATCATTCAGCATGTCAGTTCAGTTAGTTGTTTCTGCATTACAAAATAAAATGCACTGTACTACATATTAGATATCTCGCCTTCAGAATGCTCCAGTCACAATCTTAATCTACCACTTTTTTTCACCAGTGCTATTTCATTCCCTCACACTTTTCAGTTAAAGTGTTTTGCTTTCATTCCCTTGTATCTAATCAGATAGAGACATTCATTTCCTAATGTGAGCTTGTGACATATTCTCAGCTAAATCTGCTTCATACTCTCGAAACAAGTACTATAGTGGTTCCAGATGTAGATGTTGTTCAGCGTCAGAAGTATTTAATGCACATAATGCATTATTCTTTGTGAACCACAAGTGTTTGTGTCTTTTTATAACATCCATCTCCCTTCCCATAAACAACTTTACTGTCATCGTCCTGGTTGGAGTGTAAATCATTTTGTACACTGTTCATCTGAAGATCGTCTTTAATGTAACTTATATTTGTTTAAAGTTTAAAGAAAATACCACTGAAGAGTGTCGTGGGGTGAGGAGGTAGAACAGGAGGGGGAAGGGAAGTTGTACTAATGTAAAGTATTTCCTTCAGGAACAATTCAACAATGACCTTAGAGAACATGTCCTTTCTCTGTAATATTAATTTATTGAAAAGGAGAAAGGATTTTATTTATCCAATAGTAGGTTTATTATTGATAAATCTAGCAATAACTTTAATGTCACTCATCTGAGGTAGCATCGACAACGTGGCCCACATTATAACAATATCTTTCTCAGTTTAAGTCACATAACATCAGAGAAACACATAACCTTTTTAAACTTCATCTGTGGCTTCCTGCAGTATTTATTTTCTCTAATAACATTGCCCGTTTATGAACTATAACACAAAACTTACAAATAATCTGATCATAAAAAAAAAACAGTTTTAACTTGTAAGAAAACTAAGACAGAACTGATAAAATAATGAAAACATCTTAAAGTAATGTTACGACGATTAATGAATGTTGTCTTTGGTTAACAGAAGTTAGCAAACATAAATTTTGTAAATCTTGGCATATAACAGAATTTAATAAAAACTAAATTTTTTGCAACTTATAAAAGGAGACAATATTATAGATATTTTCAAATCAACCTCTTCAGAGGCGTTTTTTCAGACCCTTGGAACAGGGTGGACCTAAAACCAGGCCTCCTAGCTCAGACATAGGGACACTACCACCGCACCACTACTGCTGAAGAAGCAACATTCCTTTTAGGATTAATTGATTAAAATCACACTGTCTGCCATTAATAACCCATAAATAACATATTCAATTAAAATCCGACTACCGTGTACTCCTTTCAAGAACTAGCCTATTCATTTTTACCTGCTTGTTGTTATCGCAGTCAAATGTGGCTGACTGTAAAGAAGTTTCTCTTTCATAGCGCACAATTTCAACCTGAATACAAGACTCTAAGGGACGGAGACATGTTCTATTAGGCTAAAATCTCTAATGAACTTCAGCTTCATTTCAGAGGAATCCCAAAGTCAGAACCTTACTTGCTGACAAGATTTCAGAACGGCAGGTGACATTAAAGTTATTTCCTTTATTCTATCAAAAAGTAGTAAATGGAGAAAATTAATTTCTGGGTTCTTGCACTCTGAATGTCATGACATTATTTATCTAATTGTTAAACCATCAACAATGTGTCTTTTATCTTTCTTCTAGTATATCTTCGTAAGGGTTTGGGAAGAATCATGATTAGCTTTAAATAGCACTGGCAATGATGGCACTTTGTGACCATAATTGACCCGCACTCATGCAACATCAGAGCAATTGCTTGTGGGTGAAAGGTAAATGCATGAAAACAAACCACCGGCCAACAGTTCACATGTGCGGCATAAAGAATGTTACAAGAAAAGCAGCTGTGTCCTTGCAATCAAAACATTGGGACCACAGGCAGCGTGAATTTCACACACAAGTATCTTCCACAGGATGGTAACTTATAAAATCATATTTCTTCATGTCTTATGCATTTTGATTTATACTATTGTTCTTTGCTTGTCTACAAATTACTGCACAAATGTAGAAAATGTCTATTGTGGGTGTTCAGATCAGTATCTTCAATTAAAGACTAGCCACGAAATGACATGACCAGCTATCCCTAGTAGCCACACACGCAGACTACAAGCAACATGAATTGGACTGGGACAACACTACCATTATAGGGCAAGCGAAACAAAGAACAGCCAGGGAATTCCTAGAAGCATGGCACTCATCCACAAACTCCATCAACAAACACATAGACCTGGACCCAATATACCGGCCACGACAGCGGACAGCTGAAACTGACAACCGGAAGCGGCAGGGACAGGCCACTATAAATGCCGGAGGAAACACCACAGAATCGCTTCACAAGAGGCTCCCAAGCACTGAGGATGTCACCTAGACAGGGGACGAAACGTTTTCAACAAAAACTTCCAGCTCGGCGAACAGAACCACAGCAACGAGCACCCAAGCTACAAATCTTCTCACAAACTTTGAAATACGTAGTCACTTTGGACCCTTGAATGTAGACAGATCCCTCTAGACAGCACTCAGTTTTCCACAGACCAAAACGGTCCTCATGAATTATAACATCTTCAGAATCAATGTATAAAACCTAAATGAAAGATGTTATAATTCAGGAGGACTGTTTTGGTCTGTGGAAAACTGAGTGCTGTCTAGAGGGATCTGTCGATATTCAGAGAGTTGCTATCCCAATGGTTAAACTTTGAAATATTTAAAGATTGTGAGCAGATGCATTGATAGCCTCAGACCTTTTAAAAGGTCTACTGAACATTTAGGGGACTGTCTGGGTGAAGTGTGAAACTGACTTTGACAACATGATGGCAATTAATTCTGTGCAATTGACAAGTCCACGCTGACTAAGCCTATCTCCTGGATGTTTTTGATCGACCGTTCTTATCTAGAGTCAGGTGTGACCCAGCTCCAGTTTTCTGTTTTGCTTTTACTGCTATGCAAAAGCTTTGGTACTAAGACTTAGAATTGAAATAATTTTCTTTGATGATGGGGAGAGGGGCAATTCTCGTGACTGACCATTGCAACATTGCAACTCCCTTATGAAAGAACTCTTGGTAACAATAGTATTCGTGAAAGTTGTAACTAGCTGTCACAGTTCAATTAAGTAAAAATCTGCAGTGTTCACATGAATACTTACTTTATGAAAGCAAAGTACTGCAGATGCTGGAAAAACTGAAACAAACACAGTGAATATAGCAGAAACTCAGCAGGTCTGTGGCAGGTGAAGCAGGATTAATGTTTCAATTCCAGAGACTCTTCTTTCGGAACTGTTTCTGAAGAGTTGAACAACTTCTTCAGAATCAATGTATAAAACCTAAATGAAAGATGTTAAAATGTTGTCAAAGTCAGTTTCACACTTCACCCAGACAGTCCCCTAAATGTTCAGTAGACCTTTTAAAAGGTCTGAGGCTATCAATGCATCTGCTCACAATCTTTAAATATTTCAAAGTTTAACCATAGGGATAGCAACTCTCTGAATGTAGACAGATCCCTCTAGACAGCACTCAAACAATCCATCAACTCCATCTACACTTCCCGATGCCTTGGGAAAGGAACCAATATCATCAAAGATCCCTCCCACCCTGATTATACTCTCTTCCACTCTCTTCCTTTGGGAAGAAGACATAAAAAGTTTGTTTACATGTATGAACAGGTTCAAGAACAGCTTCTTCCCCATTGTATCAGATTCTTGAATTGACCTCTCAAATGTTAATTCTGATCTCTCTCTCTCTGCGCCTTCTCTGTGGCTATAACACTATTATGCTCTGTATTCTGCTACCTTGATGCACTTTGTATGGTACAATCTGCCTGTATAGCACCCAAAACAACACGTATCTCGGTACATGTGACAACAATAAATCAATCACTCACACCCGGCCCGAAGGTTCCAGTTCACAACCTCCCCAAACAGGTAAAAACTGCGCCCTTGCTGGAACAGCTCCTGGCCTTCACATGATACTCCCCTATGAAAGAGCCCTTGGTAACAATTGTACTCGTGAAAGTTCTGACTAACTGTCATAGTTCAAATAAGTAAAAATATGCGCTGTGCACATGAATGATTATTTTATGAAAGCAAAATACTGCAGATGCTGGAAAAACTGAAATGAACATAGAGAAGATGAAGCAGGGTTAATGTTTCAAATCCAAAGACTTTTTCTTCAGAACTGTTTCTGAAGAACTGAACAACTTCTTCAGAATTATTGTATGAAATCTAGATGAAAAATATTATAGTTTCAGGAAAATGATAGAAAATCAGCAAGTTGTAATTTGATTTTAACTGCACAGCATCTGAGCTCATCTGTCACTGTCATGCACTTTAGACAGAATATTCCAGTTCAATTCACTACTTGCCAACATAATCTTGGACGCAGTTTTGGTACAGTACAGTATTGAGGGAATACTACAATTTTTAAAAAATCCATATCGAGAAGTGGGCGGCATGGTGGCACAGTGGTTAGCACTGCTGCCTCACAGCGCCAGAGACCTGGGTTCAATTCCCGCCTCAGGCGACTCTCTGTGTGGAGTTTGCACATTCTCCCCGTGTCTGCATGGGTTTCCTCCGGGTGCTCCGGTTTCCTCCCACAGTCCAAAAATGTGCAGGTTAGGTGAATTGGCCATTCTAAATTGCCCGTAGTGTTGGGTGAAGGGGTAAATGTAGGAGAATGGGTCTGGGTGGGTTACACTTCGGCGGGTCGGTGTGGACTTGTTGGCCCGAAGGGCCTGTTTCCACACTAAATCTAAAAAAAAAGCATTCAGCAGGTCTGAAAGCATTTGTTCAATCCTACAATCTACCTTGTGGCAAGTTTGGGAGTGAGGGGGCAGTTAATCAGGCAGAAGTGGGAGTGGGCTGGCCTTCCTGATTCAACTCTGATGAAGTCTATGATCACAAGGCCCACCCACGTCAACTGGCAGCAACCCAGCAATGGGCAGCGACACACCATGAAGAAAGCAATGACAAGTGTTTGTGGGATCACTCAGTGCCTGATCATGAGAGTCAGCATCAAGAAGAGGGTATGGTCCTCTGGGAGTCCTCTCCCTGCCCTTTCTGCCAACTGTCCTCATCTGTGACCCTCACCACACAATCTCATTCCCATCATTCTGCCCTGGTCTGGCATCAGTGATAACCTTAGAGCTTGGGAGGGGCAGCAGCTGCTGACCTCTAATTGGCCAGCAGTTCTCAGTGGGTGTGACCTCCTGGCCCACTATGGCCTTGTCATGTGTCTGAATGGTACATGATGCACTGGAATTCTCCCGCTTCCCTCCAGCTGTCTCATCACCTCCACAAGATGCTGGCCACAAAGTGAACATTCCAGGTCGATGACCTTTTGTCTGAAGTATTATTGACCTGAACCTTTAACTCTCCGCAGATGGTGTCAGGCGGGTTGAGTGTTTGCAGACTCTTTTCGTTTTTAAATTTCAGATTTCCAACATCTACACAATTTTGTTCCTGAACTGAAGGAATGCTGCATTGCAACACCTCTAAACTGGGGCATCGACTGTTTTTGTGGTTAAGATAGATTTTGAAGATCCACAGGCATTTTTTGAGGAGCAAAGAGTCCTCCATTTGACCAAAGCAAGTGTTGTCTGTGTGGAACCTTATTAGGTCTAGGCCGACTGCTTGCCAACATACCAACACTGTCTGGATTCAAAGTTTTATTTCTATTTTGCATTTGAAAAATTGTGCAGATAGTCTATAAGATGTAACTTGCACTCTATAAGTTCAAGTTTTCCTTTCAGTTCTGTGAGTTTTCATATACAGCTAAACCTTTTTATCTATTTAAATCCAACAGTGGCTAAAGTTATTTCATCTTGTTTCATGTGCACAGATTCCTTTTTGGCTACAATCAGGACACAAATTTTAGTATCAGTTTCTGATTATGAATCAAGAAAATACAGCACCATGGATGACAAAATCTTCTCTAACACTCCTGCGCAAATTAAGATATCACTATAATGTCCATTACCATTAAAAAGGCCTGTATGTGGAAAAGAAAAGGCAGAAAGCTGAAGTGGGATGAAGAGGGTTTACTTATGTATAATATCTGGAGGAATGGGACCGAATAGCAAATTACATCATTCTGATGGCAATGAATTATTCTGAGTCAGTGACTTCATATAAACTTTGTGAAGGAGGCCTCAAGCAATGTTTGAGTTTCAAATGATGCAATAGTTTTGCTTTGTTATTCATTAGTCATATTATTATCACAGGAAAGGAGAACAGAAAACTTGCTTTAAGTACGTCAGAGCAGCATATCAGGTTAAAATACTTATTGTACTTCAATACAGCCTCTTGTACTCTTCTCAATTTAGAAATTATTACAAGCAATGAGGAACTTTTCAAGTGCAGTGGAAACTCTCATATACAGGACAAGGGTCCCCCAATATGCCATGTGAGGGTTTGCTACCTTTTTCATGACAGTAGACATTAAATTGGAACCGACATGTAGCCGATGGCAGGTTTAGGGGAGGGGTTTATCATTCATGAGTAAGATGAGTTCTTAGTCATCTTATTAAGACAAGTTCTGTGGTGGGTGTGCCAAGCAACAGTTGAGCCCCTGAACTGGGTAACTGATGTCCATTGTGCTGGCACTGGTGTTTGACCAGCAGGAGGTAGAGGAACCATCACGTGGGGAAGCCTGAAGAACAACCCCTGCTGGTGTTTGTTTGTAAACCCTGGAGTTGTGGGGAGGTGGGGTGGTTGGGGGGTGGTTTACACTCACTTGTGGCGTAAATATTGCTGACGGGTGATGTTGAGGTGCTGGTCTCTGTTTGCCTGGCAGCTCTTGAGGTCAGGCGGGGAGGATCTAGGGTGGGGGTTTGGAAGAGGGATTGTTACAGTCAGGATCCTTTATCCCAGAGAAGGAGAAGGCTGTGCTCTACAATGTCAAATGTTCATTTAATACAGAGGGCCTTCTCCAACAGTGGACAATCCATCATTGTCTTTTTCAAATTCACTCATGGGACATGGGCAGTGTTGGCTGGCCAGCACTTATTGCTTGTCCTTAGTTGCCCTTGAGAAGGTTGTGGTAAGCTGCCTTCTTGAACCATTGCAGTCCATGTAATGTAGGTAGACCCACATTGTCCTTTGGAAGGGAATTCCCTAAGCATCGGACTGTGGTAGAGAGAACATCAATCTGATGCCCACTCTGCCCCATTGTCTGGTCCTATCTCCCCCAGTCCAATGTCCTCTTTACCCCAGTCCAATGACCTCTTCCCCCACCCCCAGTCTGATATCCTGTCTCCCACAAGTTTGATATTTTCTCTACTCCCATCCTCCCAGCAAACCAACCTCTCTCTCCAGTCCTTTCTTCAATTCTAAGACCCTCCGTCCTATCAATTTTAAAATCCATTTTCTCCCTACAAACTGGAATGTCCAGTCTCTCTTCCCTGTCACAATGACTCACTTACTCCCACTAATTACTGCTGACAACCTCCAAAAAGGGCCTATGTGTGACTCACTCGCTGCCTTTCTCTCCAGATGTGCCAGTCAGGCTGTCAACTTGGCCAAATGCCAGGTGATAAGGAGAATGAAAATATAATCAGGAATCTGTGCTGTTCCATTCTAAGAACCTCCTCAAGATCAGTCTTGTCTGATCGTCTGTTTTCAATTTCCCTGCACTGTCCCCCTACTTGGTCCCTGTTCCGCTTAAATATTGAGGCTTTGTAGCTCCCTTTGACTAATGGGAATAAGCTAAGGAAGTAAGGGTGGAATTAAAATGGAGTAGCTGGACTTGTTATTCTGTTATTGCTCTCGCACCACATTTCCCAGGCCTTTCGGCTGTGCAGCTGAGAGAGCAATCAGGAGCAAACCACAGTAATGTATGCAAATTAGTTTCCTATAATTGCACTTAGACTGAGATGCTATCCTAACTGCCTATTGTGAGAGCATTTTGGTCAGTAAAAAGCAGCTGTTAAGCAGAGAAGGCCCAGAAAGTTAAGTGCTACAATTATTCTTACAGTAATAGAAAGTAGTGCACTTCAAAACTTTTAACGATTGTTAAAAATCACACAACACCAGGTTATAGTCCAACAGGTTTAATTGGAATCACACTAGCTTTCGGAGTGTTGATCCTTCATCTGGTGATAGTGGAGGGCTTAATCCTAACACAGAATTTATAGCAAAAAATTTACAGTGTGATGGAACTGAAATTATACATTGAAAAATTGATTGTCTGTTAAGTCTTTCATCTGTTTGAATACCATGATAGTTTCACTTCTTTCATGTGTAAATCACAAAACCTTTTTTTAAAAAGTTGCATTCTCGGGTTAGCTGTTAACAATGGTGATAGCTAGACAATATGTTGCAGTGTTAGCCCCCTGTGTTCTCTGTCTATGCCATGATGTTTAGATTGACTCTAACTGAGTCAATAAATCCAATAACCTCTAACTGAGGTTTACATTAATTCATGCAGTTTTTGAGGAAAGTACCCTGCAAGTACAAATTCACCCCACAAAGTGTGTGTGTGTGTCTGTCTGTCTGTCTGTGTCTGTCTGTCTGTCTCTCTCTCTCTGTCTGTCTCTCTGTCTCTGTGTGTCTGTCTGTCTGTCTGTGTTGGGGGTCGTGAGTGTGAGAAATGGTATGTGTGTGTGTAGTGAGTGTAGAGTGTCGTAAGTCTGTGAGGGGGTGCATGCGGGAGTGTGGGAGTGTGTGTGTCTGGGTGTCTGTGTGCGCATCTGTGTATATGTGTGTCTGTGTGTATAGAAGTGCCTGTGTGTGTGTATAGTGCAATGGTGGTCACCTGTAATGTGACATGAACCCAAGGTCCCAGTTGAGGCCCTCCCTATGGGTACTAAACTTAGCTATCAGCCTCTGCTCAGCCACTTTTCGCTGCTGCCTGTCCCGAAGTCCGCCTTGGAGGATGGTCACCCGAAGGTCTGAGGTCAAATGTCCTGGACCACTAAACATCATGGCATAGACAGAGAACACAGGGGGCTAACACATTCAACATATTGTCTAGCTATCACCATTGTTAACAGCTAACCTGAGAATGCAACTTTTTAAATAAGGTTTTGTGATTTACACATGAAAGAAGTGAAACAATCATGGCATTCAAGCATATGAAAGACTTAACAGACAATCAATTTTTCAATGTATAATTTCAGTTCCATCACACTGTAAATTTTTGCTATAAATTCAGTGTGTTAGGATTGAGCCCTCCACTATCACCTGATGAAGGAGCGACGCTCCGAAAGCTAGTGTGCTTCCAATTAAACCTGTTGGACTATAACCTGGTGTTGTGTGATTTTTAACTTTGTACACCCAGTCCAACACCGGCATCTCCGAATCAATTTTAACCATTGTGGTAGCTAAGTTGATGTCTGTACCCTTCAATATTGCCCTGGTGCAGACTGAGTGAATTGCAGTTTGATTCCGTTTGGGGCATGGAGTTTACCACCCATTTTAAGACAATGAAGCCTAGCCCACAGAATTGGCTGGGCCTTACACTGACCCTGTTGGGTGACTTGTCAGTACTCCCCTCTCGCCAACTAGCTGACAATCAAAACTTAACCTGTTGTTTTTTTGTTTGCTGAGCAGGAATGGGATGGGAAGCCCTGTTCCAGATGAATTTTGCTGCCTTCAACTGTAGGAGTGTTGTCATTTTACAAAATTACAGCTGATTACTCCATTGCTTTAAGAAGTAAACATGGGGGCAGATATCAGCCCATCTTCTTACTTGACCAGGAGTGCTTTGCACAAATGGATACACATACATGCATCACATTTCCGTGGTAGCAATGGAACTTCTCTGCATTCTGAACCATGCAGGTTGAGCGATACATTCTGGGAAAATGTTAGTAAACAAACAAACTTTTCTTAAAAACCATCAAAACGTATTTGAATAAATCCTGCAAAATGACAGTATTTAAATTAAATGTTTTTGCTCCACCCCTGGCCCCACCCTTGAATTTAATACAACCAAACATGTAAATTTTGTGGGATTTGAATGAAGATATGTTCTGGCTTACATTTCCTTAAGTGAAACTGCTTTTAACCTCTTATAGGCAATTGCAGGAATAATGAAACCATGTTACATCTGAGACAAAAAAAATGCTTCATTTTGTCACACTAGTGTAGCCTTGCCCTGCAGACTTCCGTTAGGCATTTACTGTAGAATTCAAATATGCAGTAAACTTCAGAGAGCTAAAGTACTTGAGGTCTTGCATCTGTTCACCTTCAACTTTAAAATAACTAAATTTAATATTTATTATTATTCCCAGATGAGCTTCAGCATTTTCAAAAATTGCTTCTGGCAACATTCTGTCAACATTTGCTGACACATAATAGCTAATTACACAGAAAGGAACCAATATTGGGCCGTTATCTTTCGAAACACAATACATCTGTGAAGTTAGCAGCAAAAGTATTTTCAATACTGTGGCAGTTTTATGGCCTCATTACCTTTTCTGTTGTCTCCTTTCAAAAAGTTTGAAGACGAGCTTAAGTAAATTAAGCAATGTTGACTCATTTGATGAACCTAAAGGGTGGACTGAAGAAGCTCCAAAAGGACAACAAACGTTTTAAAACCAAGGAAGGAGAGGAAATAACTTATGAGGTGGAATGCGAGGTGTATTAATTTGCAAAATGTTTCTTTTTGTTTAATGCTTAAACATGTTGCTCAGAGTTGGATATTTACCCCCTAGGGGCTGGCTGATGACATAACCCACTTCACTGGGATTTGCTGCAAGAGTTCGCTGCTGAGATATATTATTGGGGGTTATGGGTCAACAAAAAATCAAAAGGTTGATCTTGTCTCTTCAGCGACATGACCATATCAATCTTCAATTTCCTTGCCTATGCGGGTTAAATAAGCAATCTTTTAAAGTGGTTTTACCACCAGTGAAGTGAATAATTTTAAAACATGGTACTTGTCCTGAGTGGATAGTAGATTAAGGTTCTGCAAAATTAGCCAAGTTTCCTTCTCAAGCTTTCCATGTGCTGATAAGCTACTCAAATTAGTTAGCTGGATTCCTGGTGCAAACTCTAGCACAATTCCCTCTCTGACTGAGTAAGTATGGACTAATTTAACACCAATTTTCTACATGCACAAAATTAAGGATTTTGTTTTCTATTTATTGATTTAGTTGCAAAATTCTGTTGCAAATGTTAATAATAATCTTCCTGCATGAAAGTCCCTGATACAACACCTTGAACATCACAGAATGTGCCCTGTCTGACTGATGCCTCGGTTTCATAGTAGACATTATGGTGGCATTGCTCACAAAACATAGTATTTGACACATGTTTAATGGATGTGTAGACTGCAGACTGCCTGATGTGACAGAAGTGGAAGCTTGGAAGGATCTAATAGCAAGAATATTTGGCTTATCATTGCACCGTAGGAAGACTGTTACAACTGCCATTGCTGTGTCCTTCTGCAGATGATACAACCTGCATTCTAAAGCTGACATTAAAGACACATCGAGTAGTCCAAAAACGTATAGAGCAATCTATAAATGCAGAGCACAGCATAATGTGAAGAATTTTGTCACAATGTCCTGACAATATATAGAGATTTACCCCAAACGCTTAAGTGTGGTTATATGCCTGCAGTGAGCTACCTGACCTCTTCACAAAATGAGGGCAGGCCGGGAGATCCCTAAATAGACTAGAGGTGCAAAATGGGGCAGAGGTGTAAAATGGGCATCGGGTCCAAGTTGCCCATTTCTCACTCAGTCAAACAGTTGAAACGTTATGATTTAGTCCACACCTCATTGTAGCATTGTTATCGAGCATGATGTCCTCTTCAGTGTTTGATTAGCTGATTCTGTTGGGACATACTTATTGTCTGGGAAACTATGTGCTTCAGATCATCTACCTTTGATGCCATTTTCATTCTTGGGTTGCACTCTTCCCCTCTTGTTCCATTGCTAAAAGTGCTGTCCTAATTGTGTATGATTTCAATATGAAATTAAGGAAGGCAGTAGGCAGAGGCTGTATACATCCCGAGAGGGAATAATGTAAATGAAGAGTGCAAATTGACCCTTTGCACAATCATAAAATTCCTTCCAAGGGATCCCTTCCCTGGGTAGCATTGACAGTGACCTGGAAATATATCATTTGCCAATTGGCGAGCAATGCAAGGTTAAAGATGGGGAGAAATATAATGTTAAAAATTATGACATTAAAGATTCATAAGTAGGATCTGGCAGTGAGTCCTGTATGAGTGTTAAGGTTTTTCATTATATCCACAAGATGCAGTCTTAATAGACATCATTATCTAGTCAGGTATTTCCATCTGGTTTGACTTTATTTCACCTGTGCAGCCTATTTCCTCTATCTTGACAGATGGATCAAATCCATCTGTTCAGGTTACTGTTCAATAAGCTATGAAATCATACAGATTCAGTCAAGCTGCTGGGTAACCTATTTTAGCAGAAAGATTATTGGATACTGACAAGCATTACATTGTTACAATCCAGATTTTGAATTTCAGCCCCCTTCTACAAAAAAATGCATACAGTCTGTTTACAATGCTCAAGTCAATGATACTCACTTTTTACCAAGTGCCAAGCTCAGAAGCTTATTAGCTCAAATCTGTGTTCACTGAAACTTTTGGAACCATCCAATGGCTTTTATCATCTTCCAAAGCCATAATAAATCATCAAATAACTTTATCTTCCTAATTAAAATTATTTGCAGTCTTCCAAATTCAAAGGGTAGCTCAGAAGTTATTCAGAATTTTCCAAATTGAAAGAGTAGGATTTTCAAGAAAATGCCAAATAAATCAGAGACCCACCAAAATTTCGCATGGCACATTTCCAGAACCACAATTGAGGCAAAGACAGATTTCATGACAGACTTTCTTGTGTATTTAAAGTTGCTAATTTTATTATAAGCCACGATCAAACTATTTATTTAGTTTCTTAACCAATTACTTTTTACTGACATCAATAATTACAATTTAATTTTGCAGAATTTGTTTTCTTTGCGTATGATGTCATTTTCTGCTGCAATTAGCGAATAAGGATGGAATGTGTTGATTATACTTTACATGCTCCAGCTTCCTTCATGTTATTTCTATTTTTTTGTACACTTTAAAACCGATGCTCAGGAATAAATAAGCAATATCATGCATTACTTTGATGGACTGCTATCTTTTAACATCTCGTGAAATGCTGTTGCCAACAGCATCCATTTTTAAATCTCTCCAAGCCCACAAAATTCAAAAAGACTGATAGTGAGCAAGAAATGAGTTAACCTAACACTGAGTTGTCTTTGCTCTGTGAATCAGATTGCTAGGGTTTAGTATCACTGTTTGGGCAAGTCTGCTTCAAAAGATGGTTGGATCATAGAGCAGCTCATTATGATATATGAAGAGGTCGATAACACCACTATATTTTCATACTATTCTTTATTTAGGTTAGATTCATTTGAAAATTGACAGAATTGAATTTTGTCTCAGGTTACAACTACAGAAAACCAAGATATTTTAATTTCAATTCATTTATCTGAAAAACCACTTAGAAGCATAGTGAATTGGTTGCTGGTATGGCGCATGAGCTGAGCTCTCAAGTTTAGTCTCATTCTTGTTTTGAAAAGGATCACTAACGTTATACATATTGAATTGTTAAAAAATACAATATGAAGAATTGCTTTAGACACTAGTTATCTTAAATAACTTGAGAAAAGAGATTTTAAAATAAGAGTATTTTTTATGACTCAATATTTATTTGCCAAAAGAATTGAAGTCTGGTATGTTAATTTGTCTCAGGTAGGATGGTAAGGTCCAATCAGTTAAATTTTAATGGAAATTTTGTGTTTAGTGAAATTTGAAGAAAGAATGTGGTGAACTAAAGTTGATGTTCTTGCATGGACCTCCGCTCCTAAGATCTATGGAAACGTAGAGCTGTTGTTTGGCATTGCTAAAGGTTCTTTCTGCCATATTTGGTTCTTGAAAAATAAAGTAATTTCATACATATTTGCATGTACTTATTTGTAAAACGCATGTAACTGCTTGTTTGAGTTAGCTCTGGTTCATTTATCCACTGGTTCACTGATTTAAGGGCAACATATTTATACAATAACAATTTCTAATGTCTGCTTTTTAGATGTGCCTGCTCAGTTTTCATGGCAGCTCACAGATTTTTTGTTAACTGCATATACTAATACTGAATTTCAGTGTGGCACATAAACTACACAAAGGATTGTTACTTCTGGTAACTTATATAGGCTTTAAGGCAACATTGTTTGGATGAGATTCAAAAGAGCATAATGGTTGTGATTGAAATATTGTCAGCAACTAATTTCATAGAATCAATGCATTCATCAAAGGAAAATAGAATACATACCATTTTTAAAATTGATATAATAGAGAATAATTTACCAATGCTAAAGTGAGCAAGTCTTTTCTCCTGAAAATGTTTGATCCCATCTGGCTTTTACCATGAGTTGAAGCCCATGACAAGAACATCTGATGAACTAGTTTACGATATGGATGCTACTTATTGCCCCCTGAATGGATCATGCTGGACTTGTCTGTGAACATGTAAAATTGTACAATTTAATAATAATATAACAGGCACGTGAATAGTATATGACAGAACTGAGTATTGCATAATAAATGGGTCATAAAACCCTCTTCTTTCTCACAACTGAAATTTTGGATTATGTCTTTGATAAACATCTATCTTGCTCATGGAATCCAATAAAAGCTTTAAGGTGGTTTAAGCTTATTTGTGCAATTCTTATGCAAGGCTTTCTTTAAATCCGGTTTTGTAACCTTTTGTTGAACAAATATATATTAAATGCTCCTTTAATAAAATTAGCTACTTAAAGAGATTAGTTCATCTTTTTGTGCTTTTTGTGTGACTGTATGGAACTAATCATTGTATAAATGGAATACTAATCCATCTAATAGCATTCCTGATAAAGCTGGTGTTGATTTGGGAGCTATTTACTCTACATAAACCCAGTCTTGGCTGATCAACAAAGAGTTTGAAACGTGCAGTAGGAAAGAGTAAATGCACCCCTGCTGTTTCTATGAACAATATGCGTTCCCACCAGTTATTTCAGGGATCCAGAAACTACACCTTATTGTTGGAAATAGGGTATGCAATCTGAGCCACAATAAACTTTCGACCCTGTTATTATTAGAAGAATTCCAAGAGGTCTCATCCACCAGCACAATCACTTTCTAGATAAAATTCACTGCCTGATAAATAAATTATTCTGAAGGCAATCCTACAGACGATTTCGAAAGAGGTGGTAAAATACAAAGCAACAAAAAGATTAGTGAGTCTCTAGGCACAATGCCACATAGCACGTGAATAATCCTCTGTGTAATGGCATTTAACATTAGAGAACACTGCAAATGGACACTAATCACTCCTGTAGTACCCAGGAGAAGGACAATTTCATAAATTCTGGTGAAAATTCATCCTCATTTGGAAACAAGTGTTCTTTAATGAAATTGGCAATATTCCCAAAAGGTTTGAATACACAAAAAGCAGTCCTTTAAAGCACTCTTAACTAAAAGGCTTACAACCAATTGCAGAGCAACTCAAAATAAAGACAATATACGTGTACCTACTGCATACAATTTATAACAAGCTTTAATGAAAAAGCAGGAATATTTGCATTTAGTATCTTCTGTGAGGTTAGAATGTTCAAAACCAAATTAAATACTATTAGAAATGTCATCATGATGTAAAAAATCATTGTTCTTTCATTCTACAATGTACTGCAGAATTCAGAAAGTGTACTTTTGTGTTTTGAACACATTCAGTTTTATTTGCTGTATTTCAATATGAATGCTTTTCATAACCTTTTCTGTTTTAGATACTAACCAGGCAGCTGTGCATTTCCAGCATTCTTCATTTAAACCGTTCCAGTTTAGAATTGAACTGTATATGTTATAATAGTATAAGTTCATCAAATTATTCCAACATTGAGTGCATCTTCTGGGAAGTTTAAATACTGATTCATAGATCCAAATAAACAGAAAGCATTTTTGCAAACTCTTTCTGCAAAGAAATTAATTTCAACTGATATTCTCCGCACACATACATATTTGTGCACGCACGCACACAAACAACTTGCTTTCAGTGGTGAATTAAGTGCAAATAAAGTATGATGGATGGATAGGCCTCTGTGCCCTCCCCCGCAACCCATTCCACATAATACTATGGGATTATAAGACATTAGGTCACCCTTCCATTGGTCTATTGAGGCTGTTAATAGCTCAATGAAGTGACCACTGAAAGGTTGGATAAAACAGGAATTATACATCTTCATCATCTGAGTTGTAAAAGTGGGCCAAAGAGGGTTGTTTCCTTCAGAGGTAACTTGTTTGCATCAGGAACACCTCCTGAGATGGTATGCCCCTTCATATTTCCAAAATGCAATGTTTCCACACCTCCCATTAAGCCTCCTACGGTGCCTGATCTCTCCCCTGCCAAAAACTAGGACTTACCTTTCTCTGGAACCCATAGTGCCTTTTCTCTGGGCCTCCTTCAGGTCTTGGTAGCAATGAATTCTAGAGCTGCAAGTGGGAGTGCAAGTATTGCAAGTCAATCGGACTGACCTGCACCTCTCGAGTGCAGCAATTCCTTCTGTATGAAGGGTGAATGTTTCATTCATGGCTTGTTAGGTCACCTGCAGAGTATTTTGCCACCTCTTTTTAAACCCTACAAATTAATATTTTACAATCCCTTTTGATATTAATACCAGGCAAGTCAGATCCTAGACTGAAATCTGGCTTGATAGATCATATTTTGTCAAACTGTGGATGCTGGAGAACTGAAACAACGGAAAACAGAAATTACTGGGGAAACTCAGCAGGTCTGGCAGCATCTGTGAAGAGAAAACAGAGCTAACATTTCAAGTCCAGCGATCAGTCTTCAGAAATTTCTTCAGTTCTAAAGAAGGGTCACTGGACTCAAACCATTAACTATGTTTTCTCTTCACAGATGCTGCCAGATGACATTTTGCCGTGTTTTTATTTAATGAGGTAGTCTTTCACTGAAACACAAATTGCAATGCTGCAGATTTAGTATCAGGATTTTGGTATTTATTTTATTTTATCTTAATTTCTTTTGCACTATAAGCCTAAAACCAAATCTGCAGCTTTGTAATTTGTGTTTCAGTGAAAGACTGCCTCATTAA
Source organism: Chiloscyllium plagiosum (assembly GCF_037043375.1). NCBI lineage: Eukaryota > Metazoa > Chordata > Chondrichthyes > Orectolobiformes > Hemiscylliidae > Chiloscyllium > Chiloscyllium plagiosum. Next base: position 42,256,374 of record NW_028270139.1, read on the forward strand.
ATAAAAATGAGGCAAAATGTGATCTGGTAGCATCTGTGAAGAGAAAACATAGTTAATGTTTGAGTCCAGTGATTAACTGCTTCTTCAAATTCCCAGTCGTGAGAGTTTGATAGCCTCTTCTTCACTTAGTCACACAACAGAGTTTAATCTTTTTCAGCTTCAAATAACCCATTTAAGATGCTAATAAAACACTTTTGGTGTGGAACTTTTAAACTAAAATCCTTGCAACTGTTCTAAACTATCTCCTTTCTTCAGGAGAAATGGTGTTCTTACATGTAACTAAACAGGGCTTTTGTGAACTGAAACTAAAAGCTTTCCAAGCAAAAGTTTATCCCCTAAGCAAAAAGAAAATCAATTCCTGATTCTCCTACACTGATATTAAGCTAATGCTTTTCAATGTTTATTCTGTCCAGTAGAAAGACTCTCCCAGAGCAAACAAATTCCCATTAAAACTCGAGAGACATTCTATCTCTTTCTGGTTTAAAGGAAAAAAGTGGCTGCAGAAACATCGACAAGTTAATCATTAAAACACTTCATACACATTGACAGAAACCCACATGTCACTAGTTCAAAATCCAAATACTAAAACAACGATGTTAACATAGATATAAATCACACACCGTATATGACATAGATCACAGTGGGGCTGCATTTTTCAAGGTGGATTGGTTTGCAAACATTTCTTTAATGAGGGTAGAGCAATACATACCATCCACCATAAAATTTATCCCACGAGTGTTTAAACAAAAGTTTTTGTCTCTTTTTATCTGTGCTGTCACCCATATATATTTCTATTCTCATATATGTTTCTGATTCTGCTGGTCAAATTGAACTGAATCTTATGATATTTTAGCAAACTGTTAATTTTGTAATGTTTAATGGAAAGTTTCTCTCTGTGAGGCATAGTGAGACTCCCCAGCAACTCCCCCCCACCATCCGCTCATATCTCCAATCTTGCCCTCTGCACTGCCTACTCAATTATTCATGAGACCTCACCACCCTTCCCCAAAAGCATCAGCACCAACATCAAATCTCATTGTGTCATCAAATCTCATCTCTTTCTGAGAGAACAGCACAATAGGGCAGAAAGGATCTGAATGGATGATGGAGTATTTAATATCAGGAAGGTAAAAACAAGGACGCAGATGCTGGAAACCAGAGTCTAGATTAGAGTGGTGCTGGAAAAGCACAGCAGGTCAGGTAGTATCTGAGGAGCAGGAAAATCGACATTTCAGGCAAAAGCCCAAATTGATGTTTCCTGATGAAGGGCTTTTGCCCAAAACGTCGCTTTTCCTGCTCCTCGGATGCTGCCTGACCTGCTGTACTTTTCCAGCACTACTCTAATCTAGACTCGAGTATCTAATATTGGGCTCCTCAACCCTCACAATGAAAGGTCCTTACCCTTACAGGAGAAGCTGCTTCAAGGATACCAGGACACCAATGTCCCCTTAACATGTAAGCCCCACTGTTGATTCCAGTGCAGCTCTTACATTAACCAGAACATCACATTCATTGCAGACAACGTATAAACATTGGTCGCGATGCCTATTCTAGGTTTGGTGGCACATCCACCGTATCAATGGTCAAGTAGACCAGCACAACATGAAAGGCATTCCAGCACTTTTCAGGAGGAAGGTTCAAAGGCCTCAGAAGAAGTCTTGACAAGGCTCCCTTCTGCTCCCCCCACCCTCTCATCAGTTTCAATATTGAGACCCTCAGTGGGAATTTAAGTGAGGTTAGAGTTGTGAGAGCATCTACTGGTGAGCACATCACTGTCTCTGTGGCAGGCTGAGAAAGAATGAGCCCAGGACGTAGATACTCAGAGAGAGCTGCAAGAGACCAGGTACCTGTTCAGCCCCAGGCAGCACAGGACTCTGGTGTCAGCAATTAGGGATTTTACACACACACATAAGCAGACATAGGAGCACCTGGTTGGAATATGGGAGACAATGGCCCTCATTGCCTAGAGGCTGCAGGATTGGTGGTTGTCTGACTGCTTCCAGGCAGCTGCCATGAGGAGCCAGACCTAACCCCCTCAGGGTCTGCTGGATATGTGCACAGACCTACCCTCTAAAAGGGGCAATGGAGAGTTTAGGCAATAGAATGGACTGATAGAGGGAAAAATAAACAGTCTAGGTTTTCTGTAACAACAGACACATCTTATATTCTGAGATGTGAACATGTACTGATGTGATTGGATAACATAATCATGACTATTAGTTTGAATATGTTTGGGTAATATAGTCATGTATACTAAGTTGAAGTGCAAACTATGCCAACACAATTGGGTAGAGATATAGGTGAGTAAATGTGCAACCTGTTGGCTGGAAACTATTGTCTGCAGGAATAGTAGTTTGAAGTTTGTTATCTGTACATACAATATAACACCTTTATTTTTGGAATAAAGATTTGAGTTCAATGCCATTTTCTTTGAAGTGTACATCTCTCCCAGGGGGTCTGTTAGCTAGGTAGGCTGTGATCTAGAGTGATGCCAACAGCTTGGGACCAATTCCTGCACTGGTTGAGGTTACCACAAAGGACTTGCCTTCTCAATCTCTCCCTCACCTGAGGCATGGTGACCCTCAGATTAAACCACCACCAGTCGTCTCTCTCTAATGAACAAGGAACCCTATGCTCCGATAGGACTGTGGTACCTTTGCTGGACCTTTCTGATACATTTAAACAAAGGAATCTGAAGCTTGTTTGATCTAAGAAGGTTAAAGGGTTAAATTCACCCTTTTGTCATGCTCACCATTGGTCCTTAGTTCCATTGGCAAGTCGACGGGTAGGAGCCACCTTCATTTCACTCCAGGTGTCCCTTCCTCACCACGAGATGGGTGGTCCCAGTCAGAGGGGAAACCAAACAACAGCCCCTCCATAGCCCTCCACCTCCAACCTGCCTGAGACTCTCACATGTGGGAGAGTTCAAGTTAAAAGGAAGTGCTTGCCCACTCAGGGGCATACTCAGCACATCTGGCCCCTCCACACTCAAGTGTACCGGGGATCACCCTCAAAGCCCAATGGGCTCTCCTGTAGGGCCGGCTCCCTCCGCTCCAGCTGCTTGAAAACGCTGAAGCGTCTCCAAGTCGATTGGAGAGGTGCCAAGAGGGTACGAGGAGACTAACAGTTGTCCAATGCCATGGTCTGTGGATGTGGAGAGTGTATGGTTGGTGCCCTACAGTGTGCCTGCGATGTTGTTGCTGTCTATCTAAGACAGCAGCCTGGAGGCACCGCTTGCAAGCTGAATATGCTTGCGAACCTCCTTTGAGTTTCATGTTGGGGATAGTTGATGTCCAGTTTCCCTGGGACAGAAAGTAGACCAGGAACTTGCATATAAATGAGTTGAGACTCATTTGTTAATGAGGTTGTAACGTTCTATAATTTTCCTGCTAAAAGCAGGTTATATGGAGTTAGGCCACAGATCAGCCATGACCTCAATCTTTGACAGAACAGGCTCAAGAGGATGAATGGCTGACTCCAGTTCCTACATTTCTATGTCTCACTGGTCCCTTGTGGGAATCTCATTTAGATGCCTGGAACTCTGTTTGAAAATTCAACAAATCACTCCCAACATCGAGAAAGGCCTCTTTCAACTTCCATCACGATTCGAACAAATCTTTCACCACAGCTGACGTCATTCAGACTTTTATAAGGTTCTCCCTACCGTCTCAAATGGCCATAAGACCATAAGGTATAGGAGCAGAATTAGGCCATACAGCCCATTGAATCTGCTCTGGCATTCAATCATGGCTCTTATGTTTCTAAACCTCACTTCTGTCTTCTCCCTTTAATCTTGATCCCCTTACTAATTAAGAACCTATCTATCTCTGTCTTAACTACACTCAATGACTTGGCCTCTAGAGCCTTCTGCAGCAATGAGTTCTATAGATTTACCTCCCTCTGGCTAAATAAATTTCTTCTCATCTCAGTTCTGCAGGGTCGTCTCTTCACTCTGAGGCTATGCCTTGTACCAATGGAACCATCTTCTCCACATCCGCTCTATCCTGTCCTTTCATTGTAAGCTTCAATGAGATTGTTCTCATTCTCCTAAGCTCTATCGAGTACAGAAGCAGAGTCCTCAACTGCTCCTCATTTGACAAGCCCTTCATTTCCAGGATCAATCTTGTGAAACTCCTTTGGACCCTCTCCAAGACCAGCATATCTTTCCTTAGATAAAGGGATCAAAACTGCTCACAATATTCTGAACGTGGCCAGAGCCTTATATGGACCCAGTAGTACATCTTTGCACTTATATTCCAGCTCTATTGAAATGAACGCTTCAATCCCATTTGCCCTTCTTACTGTCAAAAGAACCTGCATGTCAACCTGAAGAGAATCTTGAACTACAATTCCTATGTACCTTTGTGCTGCAGATTTCTGAAGTCTTTCCCCATTTAGAAATAATTTCTGCCTCTGCTCCTCCTAATAAAGTGCATAACCAGGGTCCTGGTTAGAGTCATGGTGCCTACAGCAGGGGTGTCCTGGTTATTGGTGAGGCAGCTAAATAAGAGTCAGGCACTCCTTGTTTCTGGGCAAGTGTAGGTTCAGCGTGGGACTTGGAGGCGGCATTGGCGAGGGGAGCACCTAAAGAGTGGTGAGTCTTACATTGGTGGGTCCTGCGAGACGGTGGCGAGGTGGGAAGGAGGGGTGGTGGTACAGTGTCACTACTAAACCAGCTCAGGAACCATGGCAGAGGCAGCGGAATGAAATTAGACTCTGTTTCAGTATATCTTTATACTCTTTTTATTCTTAAGCTATTCAAAATGGTGCCAGAGTTTGGTGACAGTTGAAACTTTTCACTGTAGTTTACTGTATTTTCCCTGTAAAATGCAATTGACAATAAATCATTCTATTCAATTCAATAACCTCAGAATTTCCTGCATTATATTCCATTTGCCACTTCTTTGCCCACTCTCCTGGCCTGTTCAAATCTTTCAGCAGCATCCCTTCTTCCTCAACACTACCTGTCCTTCCACTTATCTTTGTGCCACCTGTGAACTTAGCAATAATGTCCTCAGTTCCTTCATCCAGATGCTTAATGTATAATGTGAATAGTTGCGGTCCAAACACGAATACCTGCGGAACTCCACTCATCACCGATCATCATCCTGAAAAATACCCCTTCAGCCCTACTCTGTGCCTTTTGCCAGTCAGCCAAATCCACTATCTGTGCCAGTACTTTGCCCCTAACACTATGGGCTCTTATCTTATTTAGCAGCCTCCTGGGCGGCATCTTGTCAAAGGCTTTCTGGAAATCCAAATCAATCACATCAACTAGCTCTTCTGTAACATGTTCATTATCTTCTCAAAGAATTCTAATAAATGTCCCCTTGATGAAGCTGTGCTGGCTCTGCCCTATTTTAACATGTACTTCCAAGTATTTTGTAATCTCACCCTTAATAATGGACTCAAACATCTTTCCAATGACTGATGTCATGCTAACTCACCTATAATTTCCTGTCTTCTGCTTCCCTTCCTTCTTAAATGAGGTGTTACATTTGCTATTTTCCAGTCCTCTGGGACTCTCCCTGATTGCAGTGATTCCTGAAAGATCACCCCCAATGCCTCCACAATCTCCCCAGCTATCACTTTCAAAACTCTGGGGTGTAGTCCATCTGGTCCAGATGATTTAGCCACCTTCAAACTTTTAGCTTTCCCAACATTTTCTCTTTCTCTCTTGAAGTCCTGGTATGCTGCTGGTTTCTTTCATCATGAAAATTGATGAGAATTATCTGTTCAGTTCCTCCATCATTTCTTTGTTCCCCGTTACTACTTCTCCAGTTTCATTTTCCAAACGTCCAATGTAAACTCTTGCCTCTTTTACCTATTATATATCTTTTTAAAAAACACTCTCACAATCTTCTTTCATATTACAAGCTAGTTTACCCTCATACTTCAAGTTCTCCCACCTTTTTGCTTTTTAGGTAGTCCTCTGCAATGTTTTCTAAGGGTTCCTAATCCTTTGGCTTCCCATTAATCTTCACTATACTGAATGTTTTTTCTTTTGCTTTTATGCTGTCCCTGACTTCGTCAGACATGGTTGCCTCATCCTTCCCTTAACATGTTTCTTCTTCCTTGGGAAGATTTTCTGCTGTGCCTCCTGAATTGCCTCCAGAAACTATTGTTGCTCCACTGTCTTCCCTGCAAGGCTGCTCTTGCAATCACCTCCGGTCAGCTTCTCCCTCACGTTGTTGTAGTTACCTTTACTCAATTGTGATACCATTACATTTGATTTTAGCTTCTTCTGCTCAAACTGCAGGGTGAATTCCCCCCTTCTAATAGTTATCCCCTTATCTGCTGTGCGTGAAGTTAGATTCCTGACCCTTTCCATACTCTCTGTCCTATCACTTGTTCTGAAAACGTTAATAACCTCTCCTGAGCCAAGTACCAAGAAAGCGAAGAATAATCAAAAGTACCAATTTTTGGGTGGAGGGTTAAAGTGGAGATTTCCCAGATGTCCTGTTCAACTTTGCTCTCTCAACCAAACAGCACCAAAGCAGATTGACTTGTCATTCATCTAATTTGTCATTACAGGGATCTTACTCTGCAAAGTCCAGCTGCTCCATATGCTTGCAGCTAAAGATAACTGCTCAAAATGAAATACTAAAGTAGGAGTGAAGTGCTGTGGGAAATCTTCTGACCACAGTGAAAATATTTAATGGGAGAAGTTGCTGGGTCTGCCTCCAGGAACAAAGATTTGCCTTGGTGCTCTAAGTTATGGAAAACAAAGCAAGTCAAAGTGCATGCTTGTAAAGATACCTGTCTGATTTGCCATTGCTGAAAAAAAAATAAGAGGTAAGTTTCCTTCACAAGAATACAACCCAACCTGTCCCAATCTTTCAATGTTGGTTGCTCTAAGGTAATCAAATTAACTCCATTTTAAGTTTTAACTGAAGGAACTTGTCTCCGAGGTCAGGTAACTGAGTTTTAAACCAGGGTGAACAAGGTATGACTTGTTTGAATTACCGATCAGAGGCAAGTAATACCAGTATAAATGTAGTTATTGATGCTCCTCACATAACTTTTAACTTCAATTTTACATTATTGGAATCAATGTAAAGCTGCAGGTACTGACACAAGCCTGATGAGTGAGAGCTCTTGCCACACAAGAGCCAATTCAGAAATTTGCATATGCGCATCCTCAATCTCCAATCTTCACTTTACCCTATTGTTTACAGTAGATGGATGGTCATTGCTTGTGAGAGGGTACATGGGGTGTATGTAAAGTGGACCCAGATTCCTGATAGGAGATCATGGATTATAAGTTTCTGCACCAGGAATACAAACTCCTAAAAACATAACGTATAGTGAGCCTATAAACCTATTAGGTCATTTCTACATACCTTCCAGACAAAACACTACACTATCAGAATTATTGTGGTGACCATACTATAATCCACAAATAATCAGAACACCAAGTTTGCTATACTGTTTCAATGTTATTTCAGCTCAGACATTCAGAAATAAAGCAGTTCCTTTTCCCTATCAAAGTTCATTTCCCCAGAGGGATGGTTATAAAATATCAAACAGTTACAATAAGTGAAAACTTTAAAAAGTGGAACAGTCCTCACAGTTCATTTCCTATGTTTCTGTTATTGAATGGACAGAATCCACAAAGCAGTTTGATGCTTTGAGACGTAGCTAGAGAAAATGTAGCATACTCGATTGCAATCCAGTGGGAAATTAGACAAGTAATTACTATACACAATGTAACAAAGCTTAAATTCACCGCTCTGTTACATGAACTTCCTCAATACATATTAAATCTTCTCTGGTCATTGTAGCCAAAGCAAACTTGCTCCTAGATTTTGTTTTTATTTATTAATATACTTATAGAACACATAAATATTAGATTTTTATATTAGATTCGCAATAGTATGGAAAGAGCCCCTTCAGCCCAACAATTCCACATCAACCCTCTGAAGAGCAACCCACCCCGATCTCCTCCCCCACCACATATTTACCCCTGGCTATTGCACCTGACCCTTTGGGCAATTTAGCCTGGCCAATTCACCTGACCTGCACATCTTTGGATTGTAGGAGGAAACTGGAGCACCTGGAGAAAACCCACGCAGACATGGGGAGAACGTGCAAACTCCACACAAACAGTCGCCCGAGGCAGGAATCAAACGCGGGTCCCTGGTGCTGTGAGGCAGCAGTGCTAACCACTAAGCCTCCCCATGCCCACAAAATTCTTTCTAGTATACAATACATTTGAAAATTATTTGCATGTCACAAAAAGTGTTAGTAACTTTTGGAGAATATATTACATAATCTGACTTGCACATTTATTGGCTTTTCAAATTCACCATTTTCATTGTTCATTTTCTATCTACATTGAAGTTAGTCATTAAAACTTGAGAATATGTAATCCAGAAAAAAATCATTGATCCTTTCTAGCACAATCTCATTACCTTGCTCCATGGTGAGATTGTCATTAGGTGACAGAGAGAAGAATATTAAGCAAACTCAGTGGGAATGAGTTCTTTGGTGAATTCGAGTATTCAGCTTTCAACAGTGGCAATTTTTGTTGCAAGGTAAGTCAAACAGTAATAACATCCATCTGACTTTTGCCTTTAAACATTTGCTCTTAAGTTTCCTGGTGCTTCTCCAGCTGTCTTACGATCTGCTTCATCGAATTGGACACTGATTTCAGTTTAATATGTCAACTTGAGGGAAACGTGCTGAAGCCTCTCCAGATTTACTGGATTTGGACTGCTGCTGCGATCGTGTTAACTTACACTCAGTTCAATGAAGCACACCAGGCACATCAGACTATGTAAGCCTCTAAAAACTACACATATACAAGGGGTGGATGGCAAGCATGTCCTGCAAAAACTGTTGAAAAAAGTGACAGTAAGACTAGCAGTAGCAGGTTTAGGAGAATTCAAGTAAAACGTTTGGGCTACAAAAATAGTAAAATGGAAGAAGGGCTTTTAATTTTGTACATGTAAGGCTGTGATGTGAGGAAGGCTGCATGCCAAGGAAGCAAGAGCTAGCCCTGATCAGAAAACACAGTCGGGGGTGAGTTGACTAAGGGCACACTTAATAGGAATGATGAGTGTTATCTTTGCTGCCCTGTAGAAGATGTGGAACTTTTTTGCATCTCTGTTCCTTTTTTTGTAAGTGAGCCAGTTGGCATTAGTGTTAGTGCCAACTTACTTAGGTGGTTTGGGAGATATTTTAAGCAGTTTTACATGATTTGATGCTCTATTTTCTACTTTAGGCCACTGATGAGAACTTGGAGCTCTGGATAAGTGATGTTATATCTTCATCATAGGGCTGGCACCATGCTCTGTTGCTTTTGGGTCCAGATGGCCCTTGTGTGATCATAATCCTGTTCAAGATTAAAAAGAACTATTGGTAAGGTAAGCTATGAAATGGTGTTAAATTGAAAAAGCCAAACACTTTTACTCCTAGACTCATTTCCCTCCACCTGGTTAAAGTAGCCAGGTTAAGCTGTCTTTTTAAAGTTTATATCTGTATTTCATGGTTAAGTTAGCTGTTTGCAACCATTTTTAACAGATTTTACACCAATAACCAATGGAAATGAATAGGACCAGGAAATCTGTATGTAACTCCCTCTAGAGGCTACCAGCAGATGTAGGAACTTTTGAAGAAGTGTAATGATGTACAGGTTGTTTTGGAGATTTACTATCTAGGCCATTTTATCAATAATATTATTCTTTGATTTAATTTTTCTAAAGTAGAAAATGCAAATAACCAGTATTAAAATGCACTTAATAATTCTACTGGATGAATAATATTGTCCTTTTTTAACTTTCAATAGCTTAATTTAAAATTCTATATTGCAAATTGACAAATATATTGATGCTCTGCTACACTATACATGCTATGGCTGTGCCATTACAAAATTATAAGAATACTACATTACACATTGTTATGTGTTTCATCCATTTCCCATTTTAAAAACATGTTCAAAGCATTACAATTGAAAAGTGTGACTGTGCCTCAATTCTGTAATTATTGCACTTGCTGTTAAAATCTGGTGGGGTACTTTTTCATGAATTTTGTCAGATTATATAGGCCCCTTAAAGATACATCTTACATATCTGTTGTCAGCGAAAATAACTCCCTTTTCGAAGCTCGCTGCCCTTGACTATATGTGACCCACTCAAGAGTCCCCAAATGCCTTTGCTATCAACAATAAAACAGTGATGACCATTTAATTTTGACAATGCTGTGGAGCCAAAAAGTGAACAACTCATTACTGACCCACCCAAACCCTCTAATCCTGCCATTTCTTCCCTCACCCCCAATGACACTTTTTTTTCAAATGTTTAATACACATGTTGCTTGAAAAACTCCACTTAATAAGCCACATCTGAACTGGAAGGTGTCTTGCCAAACCCATGTTTCAGTACACAGATTTTATTTCACTGTACAGTTCCAAATATAGTAAAGTACCATTTCTTCACCAGATTATAACTTAAAACAGCATAATGTGACATGCTGCATCATTCAAAACAGTATCATTCTACATCACGACAATAAAATCATTGACTCTCTCTAACCGTTTACATGACAGTTTACTAGATATTACTGCTGTTACATGCAACCATCTGGGCAGCTTCTCTGTGATTTCTTTATTACATTAAATCCCTTCTTTTGCTTTCTCCATAAGGTACAAGCAAAATTCTTCTTTCCCATTAAATGGAAAATAACCCCAACTACTCGGATAGACTTCAATGAAGGCAGTAACTGGGGAACTATTAATTCTGGCAACTAGATCAACGAGATACAATAATAAAAATAAAAACATCACAGGCCAGATTTTTCTCGAGTCCAAAATGATTCCAGCACTATTTAAAAATAGTTGGTGGGACCTGATTCCTGGATTTCTGCTTCCATTTCCTGATAACGTAATTTTTATCAACTTGGGATAATGTGGATAATGTGCACTTCAGAGCTGGCTTACTCCACTTCAGAGTTTGGCATTTCTTAGCACCCCCACAATGATCATTGAATCAGGCTATCTTCTCCAAAACCTGTGGGTCATGGCCTCTCAGGGACTAAGAGTCGTGAACAGTAAGGCGTTCGACAAGGGAGACTGGTTAGCAAGGTTAGGTCTCATGGAATACAGGGAGAATTAGCCATTTGGATACAGAACTGGCTCAAAGGTAGAACACAGAGGGTGGTGGTGGAGGGTTGTTTTTCAGACAGGAGGCCTGTAACGAGTGGAGTGCCACAAGGATTGGTGCTGGGTCCACTACTTTTCGTCATTTATATAAATGATTTGGATGCGAGCATAAGAGTTATACTTAGTAAGTTTGCAGATGACACCAAAGTTGGAGGTAGTAGTGGACAGCGAAGAAGGTTACCTCAGATTACAATGGGATCTGGACCAGATGGGCCAATAGGCTGAGAAGTAGCAGATAGAGTTTAATTTAGGTAAATGTGAGGTGCTGCATTTTGGGAAAGCAAATCTTAGCAGGACTTATACACTTAATAGTAAGGTCCTAGGGAGTGTTGCTAAACAAAGAGACCTTGGATGCACGTTCATAGCTCCTTGAAAGTGGAGTCACAGGTAGATAGGATAGTGAAGAAGGTGTTTGGTATGCTTTCCTTTATTGGTCAGAATATTGAGTACAGGAGTCAGGAGGTCATGTTGCAGCTGTACAGCACATTGCTTAGGCCACTGTTGGAATATAGCGTGCAATTCTGGTCTCCTTTCTATTGGAAAGCTGTTGTAAAACTTGAAAGGGTTCAGAAAAGGTTTACAAGGATGTTGCCAGGGTTGGAGGATTTGAGCTCTAGGGAAAGGCTGAACATGCTGGGGCTGTTTTCCCTGGAGCGTCGGAGGCTGAGGGGTGACCTTATAGAGGTTTACAAAATTATGAGGGACATGGATAGGATAAATTGACAAAGTCTTTTCCCTGGGGTCGGGAAGTCCAGAACTAGAGGGCATCAGTTTAAGATGAGAGAGGAAAGATATAAAAGAGACCTAAGGGGCAATCTTTTCATGCAGAGGGTGTATGGTTCATGTATGGAATGAGCTGCCAGAGGATGTGGTGGAGGCTGGTACAATTGTAACATTTAAAAAGCATTTGGATGGGTATATGAATAGGAAGGGTTTGGAGGGATATGGGCCGGGTGCTGGCAGGTGGGACTAGATTTGGTTGGGATATCTGGTCAGCATGGACAGGTTGGACCGAAGGGTCTGTTTCCGTGCTGTACATCTCTATGACTATGACTCTATGCGTTGAAGCCATTGCGATTGTACCTAAATGGGGAATCATGTTTTTCATCTTTCAGAAGCCTTTTGAAATATAAGCTAAATAGACCTTACCCTTGCCCTCTTAACCTTGTCCAAAGAAACACTGAGAAATTAACAAGACATTCATAGTAAGGACAATGTCCATTTGCCCTTGTCATGCATGCTTGGTTGAGAATCTAGCCTAATGAAAGCATTAATTCAGCAGGGAATCTATTTTCACAAGTTAATTGAACTGTTGATTTTGTTTGATTGATATCTTTAAGAGCCTATAATAAGTGGTCCTTTCAGTGATCACTTTTATCAATGCCTCAATGTTTACTGGGAAAGATTAGAGTTGTGAAGTGTTGATGAAATTGTTATTGTACTTTAGTGGCTTGCTTGTTAAACACGTTTTCAGGGTTTTAGGAAAAGCTGCTTTCCTGTTTCAAAAAATGTTTATCAATCTGATTTTTTGTCATAGCATTTCCAAACTTGCTATTCTTATTATATAGCTCCTTAGTTACCTACAAACTGGGTGAAACGTATGTGAAAGGGCAATGAGTTGGCATTCAGTCAGGAAGGAGAGTATGAGGGACCCTGGGATGTGGTAACTGCTGATTGGTGTGAGTGATGAGGGCCAGAGGGCCAAAGTGCTTTATTACAACTGGGCAAAGCCACCGAGAACTGAGACATGTCTTCTAATTACGTATGTCCCTGTTACTGCTAACGATCTGGTTACTGGGTCAACAACATGGATTATTCTACACATCCCACCGCAAACACGAGTGAAAGTTGTATGCGACCAGGTACTTGAAACTGAGATGGTTCAAATGAGGTGGGAGATTTCCTGACTTGAGCTACCCACTTCAGCAGGGAAAATCCATCCTTCCATCTTGGAAATAAAACACATCCCTCAGCATCCCAAAAGAAACAAAGGTTGAGAAAGGCATTTGGAGTATGGATCCTGGAATAATTCATGAGGTAATTGGATATAGTGATTGGGTCTAGCTGTCCAGTGAATTATAGGAATCTATGGAAGAAGTAGCTGGATTTTTTTTTCTTTCATTTTCCCATACAGCAAAGACATTCAAAAGAGATTGAGTTCTGACACTTCTGTCTGACTAGTTGGCTGCCTTAAATTCCCAAATGCTCTTTTTTATCCAGTTGCAACCAAAAATGATTTGGGTGATTCAAAAAGCTCATTGATATTCATGAATTCCAATCTGAACTTAATTAATGTCACTCATAATTTCAAGCACAATACATCCTAGGGACCTCCGTACAAATTCTCAGACAAAACCAACTTCTGAATATTTTTAACTGGAGCTAAACTTTTCCCAGAGCTGTAGAACCACAAGAGTTAGTGAAGAAAATATACACTGTTAGTTGAATGTATTTCAATAAGGAAAACCAACTCGCAGTCATCAGTTCTTCAGTTCAATGAAGATGAAACCAGAACTTTTGTTCTATATATAATATATATATTAGTTCCATTCTTTGGAAGCAAGCCAAATTACTTTCTCCAAGTGACCACATTAAGGTCCCAACTCACAACAGAAAAGAGAATGAATTCTAGTTACAATCTCCTTCATTGTAAATTGTTAGAAGTCTACATTTAAAGATAATCACAACTCAGACTGACATAACATTCTTTATTGCATATATCGCAGTCAGGTCAGAAAGTTCAAAGTATTTAAAGCACGTTCAGTCAGAGGAGATGAAATGTCTCAGCCACTACAGAAACCGACCATTATCTTTATTTACTGAACTGGAAAAAAATGTTTTGCAGCAGTCAAAATAGACACTTAAAGCACAACTATATCATGGTGGCTGAATCATCACTTGCCATTCAAATATTTTGATGCTTGAATTTAAATTAACTCTTTTTAACTTTTGATTAAAACGGTGATGGATAAACACCTGCACTTTACTCATTTAAGAGTTGCCCCAATATAAGTTTTTGGAACTGAACATTTCACAGAAACTATTTATATATAGTTTTTTTAATTTTATAACAGTGTTTCAAATGACATGAGATCCTGTTCATGCATTGACAGCCAGTTTGCCACCACATTAAAAGCCTAGTTAAGCACAAGGCATGGGGGATTTTATCAATATGTTGGAGGAAAACACTACTATTTTGCTCATTTCTTTTTGGCAGTATTTTTTTTCTGAAGGACGGTAATGAAAGAAACACAAAAAGCAGAGCCTTTGGGGGGTGGGGGTAGGTGGTATGGGGAGGGAGGTTCAGTTCCAGCAATGCTTTCACAACTCAGAGTCTCAGAGTCAGAGCAAGGCTGACCTGTGGGCCAGGAGACAACTCAGCTTTAAGACAAGGATGGGGTTGCAGCAGCTGGTTCTATGCAGTCAGTCAAGGAAACAAAAGTCAATGCTACCAGGCCCAAGAAATCTGTGAGACAGAAAGGGACTGCTCATTTCTACATGGGGTGTTTGGAAGCAATGTCCCTGGAGTCAAGGGAGGAAAGCAAACAGCTGACAAGTATGGTTAAGATTGGTCGTGCCAATAACAGTGCCAGTCGTGGGCAACATAAGAGTGTTAGTGATGCTAACTGAGAAGAATTTAGTACACTCAAATGGGCCTGTATGCTGGTGTAACTGATTAAGAACAATACTCTGACAGAATCTCCCGTGATTTTATGCTGAATATGAACTTTGCAGCACAGTTTCTCAGCATGATGTGTGTGATTCTATCAAAGTCTTAAGTGGAACAGTCACTGGAGCAGTTGTTCCAGAACAACTTAATAACAGGCCTGGATTTACCGTTCTTCTAGTCAAAAACAAACCACCCATGGGCAAACTAATTGGCTATTGGTGACAAAACCACAAAGCAGCTTGAAAAACAATCGATTGGTTTTCCATCCAGGTTTGTGTCACTCACTGAGGAGTGAAAGCCATTGAGTAATGAAATTAAAGGGAGTGGGAACTTTCTTCTAACAAAACCCTTCAGGAGAAGTACTTGTTGGAACCGTGCCAGAAGTACCTCACACAAGGTCTCCTCAAACTGGTCGTCCCAAAGGTATGTCCTTTGATTTGGGAAGGCTTGAATCATTTGGTCTACAGTTTGGACAAGAAATCTCAGAGCTTTCCAAGGGCTTTTGAGGGGATGATCATGGAGCTCTTGAACTCTACAAATGGTGCTATCCTTAGTGAGACCCAACCAGATGATATTGCTAGCAAATGCCAACTTTGAACTTAATCAATTTGGGAAAGAGCTAAAAGATTTCAACCCAAGATCCGTACATTTGTGCAAACCGATTGTAAAGATAACGCAGTAATTGTTTGGAGATGATCTCCTTAAGACATGAAAGAAATGGATGAAGGACAAAAATGTTCATTTTTTAATGAGAAGCCCCATTCAGTTGAGAACATGCTGTAATCCATCCTGCTCTGCAAGCGGGCCTTTTCCTTATCAGATACAGTAGGGTGCCGAATGGGTGTCAGCCAAGGGGAAAGAACCTTAGGCTCTTTTTAAAAATGAGACAATCCCCATTTTATTCAATCTGCAAGACAGACCCCGACATGAACAAAGACTGCCAGCCTGAAAAGCTGTCCACCATCTCTCGGCTATTAGGTATCAGTTGACCAGAATTATCCTGTACTAATGCATCTCAAAGCAATGAAAATATGCAGCCTTGGTTTCACATCACAATTAAAACTGAGTGTATCAGAGACTAACTGAGTAACCACAAAGATGATTGGGAAGGTATATCATTGGTTGAAACCATTCCGAATATCGTTTTTGAATATGGATTAGAATCTGAAGTTAGTTACGCAGCCAAATAAGTTCTTTTTTATTTAAGCCATACATCCTGAACAGCAAATAAATTAAAGCTGTTGATGAATGAAAAGACTCTGCCTGAGAATAGACTTCTTGTTTTAATATTTCTGTGTGACTGAAAGAAAAGTTGGCTATTGCATGACTCTAGATCTATCTGATTTGAATAAACATATTGTGGTTTTCCAATGGCTATATTAGAAGTTGTTATATAATTTCTCTCAATGGGCTGTTTTATGCCCTTAATAGATCTCAAAGATGTACACTGTTATCAATTGCTGGACAACTTAGAAAACGTGAAAATTTGAGATGGAAATCATCACGGCAATTTAGAGCTTCATCCCAATGGGGTGAGCTGAATGTCTACTATGTTCACAAACTTGTTACAGTTGCATTTGCACTATGAAAACAAAGGATATATTGCAGTAGCATATAAGATTGATGTTGTCATGTTAACAAAACAAAGTACTGAACAATGGATGCAGTAAAAGAAACTAATCTAATACAATCTGTCCTTGGTTACATCATACACCTACATAAATCCAATCTTGCTGCAGTCCATAAAATTATTTCTAGGATTTATACTGAACTCTTCCACAATGCATGCCAGTCTCACTGAAACAAAATCTGGAGACATATATTACTTCTGCTAACGTTTGTTGGCCTCACACTCAGTATCAATACGATTTCTTTCTTCTGTGATTGGTAAATTAGTGGCTGCTTTCCCTGGTGTACAATATGGGTCGTTGAATTACAGAAAACTTGAAAAGGAATAAACACAAGTTTTATAAGAAAATAAAGGCTACTTTTGCAGAAAAAAATGATTTGCTCTCCTGCAACTTGCAATGAGCTAACTTGTTGAAATGCCAATCTATTAGCTGCAGTTAATAACATTGATAAGAGGTCACCAATATTTTACATCATCATTATAATGGGTTGCACCAAGTGATACCACACACATTGAAGAAAGGTGGAATCCTGACAAGACAATACAAGCCAAAAGAAATGGAGCCACTCACAGCTAAAGGCTCCTTTATTTGCCTTGAAAGCTATCTGTGCGCATAACAGTTATGTTCACATCTATATGTAATGAAACAACTCAACTGTCTTTTATCGTGTGGAGTGATGCCCCATTATGAGTTTGGTTTCGAGACAGGCTGGTCGAGCAGAAGGCAAAGTCAAGGACTAGCTTCAGGCTTAGACTTCAAAGCAACACTATTTTGTTCAACAGTCAGTTATCGTTATCTGCTGATTTGCTACTTGCGAATCCACACTCTCATGAAGTCAGCTCCAGATTCCTTATATTTCCCCATTGTCTAATCTGGTCTGCAATGGTAAACACTGCCCAGTCCTTCATGGTACACCAGAGATGTACATAAGAGTTACACATGTTTTTAGTTATCCACAAGATGTTCTATGCCTTATCCCTTGTGAATAAGAGGAGCAGCCATGGTGGTTCAGTGGTTAGCACTGTTCTCGCACAGCGCCAGGGATCTACGTTTGATTCCTCTCTTGGATGACTGTCTGTGTAGAGTTTGCGCAATCTCCCTGTGCTTGCTTGGGTTTCTTTGGATTCTCCAGTTTCCTGCCACGGTCCAAAGATGTGCGGTTTAGGTGGAATGACCATGCTAGTTTGCCTATAGTGTGCAGGTTAGGTGCATTAGCCATGGGAAATGCAAGGTTACAGAGGTAGGGGGGTGAGATGTTCTTCAGGGTGTCAGTGTGGACTTGATGGGCCAAATGGCCTACTTCCACAGTGTGGGGATTTTATAACTAATTGTCAAATAAATTAGTGTCAAATACTGCTATAAATAGCATTCATAGATACCTGCATATGAGGATCTAATGTATGGTTACATTAGATAAGGGCTAATCTATCTTCAAATCCATGTTGTAATAGAACATAGAACATAGAACATAGAACATAGAACATAGAACATAGAACATAGAACAATACAGCGCAGTACAGGCCCTTCGGCCCTCGATGTTGCGCCGATCCAAGCCCACCTAACCTACACTAGCCCACTATCCTCCATATGCCTATCCAATGCCCGCTTAAATGCCCATAATGAGGGAGAGTCCACCACTGCTACTGGCAGGGCATTCCATGAACTCACGACTCGCTGAGTAAAGAACCTACCCCTAACATCTGTCCTATACCTACCCCCCCTTAATTTAAAGCTATGCCCCCTTGTAATAGCTGACTCCATACGTGGAAAAAGATTCTCACTGTCGACCCTATCTAAACCCCTAATCATCTTATACACCTCTATCAAGTCACCCCTAAACCTTCTTTTCTCCAATGAAAACAACCCCAAGTGCCTCAGCCTTTCCTCATACGACCTTTCTACCATACCAGGCAACATCCTGGTAAACCTCCTCTGCACCCGTTCCAGTGCCTCCACATCCTTCCTATAGTATGGCGACCAAAACTGCACACAATACTCCAGATGTGGCCGCACCAGAGTCTTATACAACTGCAACATGACCTCAGTACTCCGGAACTCAATTCCTCTACCAATAAAAGCCAGTACGCCATATGCCTTCTTCACCGCACTATTTACCTGGGTGGCAACTTTCAAAGATTTGTGTACATGGACACCAAGATCCCTCTGCTCATCCACACTACCAAGTATCCAACCGTTAGCCCAGTACCCCATCTTTTTATTACACTTACCAAAGTGAATCACCTCACACTTAGCTACATTGAACTCCATTTGCCACCTTTCTGCCCAGTTCTGCAGCTTATCTATATCCCGCTGTAACCTGCCACATCCTTCCTCACTGTCTACAACTCCTCCGACTTTCGTATCATCCGCAAACTTACTCACCCAACCTTCTAACGCCTCCTCCAGGTCATTTATAAAAATGACAAACAGCAACGGTCCCAAAACAGATCCTTGCGGAACACCGCTAGTGACGACACTCCAAGATGAACATTTGCCATCAACTACTACCCTCTGTCTTCTTCCAGCCAGCCAACTCCTAATCCAAACCTCCAACTCACCCTCAATGCCATATCTCCGTATTTTATGCAGTAGTCTACCATGGGGAACCTTATCAAACGCCTTACTAAAATCCATATACACCACATCTACTGCTTTCCCCTCGTCCACCTCCTTAGTCACCTTCTCAAAGAATTCAATAAGGTTTGTGAGGCACGACCTGCCCTTCACAAAACCATGCTGACTATCCTTGATCACATTATTCCTATCCAGATGTTCATAAATCCTATCCCTTACAATTCTCTCTAAGATTTTGCCCACAACAGAAGTGAGACTCACCGGCCTATAGTTACTAGGGTTATCCCTACTCCCCTTCTTGAACAAGGGAACCACATTTGCTAGCCTCCAATCTTCTGGCACTACTCCTGTAGACAACGAGGACATAAAAATCAAGGCCAATGGCTCTGCAATCTCTTCCCTTGCTTCCCAGAGAATCCTAGGATAAATGCCATCAGGCCCAGGGACGTATCTATTTTCACCCTTTCCAGAATTTCCAACACCTCTTCTCTACATACCTCAAAGCCATCCATTCTACTTAATTGTGACTCAGTACTCACATTGACAACAATGTCCTGTTCCTGATTGAATACTGACGAAAAGTATTCATTCAGTGTCTCCCCAATCTCTTCAGCCTCCACACGCAACTTCCCACTACTATCCTTGACTGGACCTATTCCTACCCTAGTCATTCTTTTATTCCTGACATACCTATAGAAAGCCTTAGGGTTTTCCCTAATCCTACCAACCAAGGACCTTTCATGTCCCCTCCTTGCTGCTCTTAGCTCTCTCTTCAGGTCCTTCCTGGCTACCTTATAACTCTCAATCGCCCCAATTGAACCTTCACGCCTCATCTTTACATAGGCCGCCCTCTTCCATTTAACAAGGGATTCCAATTCCTTATTAAACCAAGGCTCCGTCACACGACCCTTTCCTCCCTGCCTGACGGGCACATACTTATCAAGGACACTCACTAGTTGCTCCTTGAACAAGCTCCACATATCAATTACACCCTTGCCTTGAAGCTTACTTTTCCAGGCCACACATCCTAAGTCATGCCTCACAGCATCATAATTTCCCTGCCCCCATCTATAACTCTTGCCCTGTAGTGCACACTTATCCCTCTCCATCACTAGAGTAAAGGTCACCGAATTGTGGTCACTGTCCCCAAAGTGCTCACCTACCTCTAATTCTAACACCTGGCCTGGTTCATTACCCAGAACCAAATCCAGTATGGCCTCACCTCTTGTTGGCCTATCTACATATTGTGTCAGGAAACCCTCCTGCACACATTGGACAAACACTGACCCATCTAACGAACTTGAGCTATAGCTTTCCCAATTAATATCAGGAAAGTTAAAGTCCCCCATAACAACCACCCTATTACTTTCACTCTTCTCTTGAATCATCCTCGTAATCCTTTCTTCTACGTTTCTAGGACTATTAGGAGGCCTGTAAAAAACTCCTAACAGGGTGAACTCACCTTTCCTATTCCTAACCTCAGCCCAAACTACCTCAGATGGCGAGTCTTCATCCATCGTCCTTTCCACCGCTGTAATACTATCTTTGACAAGCAATGCCACACCTCCCCCTCTTTTACCCCCACCTCTGACCCTACTAAAACATTTAAACCCTGGAACCTGCAACAGCCAATCCTGTCCCTGTTCTACCCATGTCTCCGTAATAGCCACAACATCGAAGTCCCAGGTACCAACCCACGCTGCAAGTTCATAATCTGGACTGGTGCAGAGTTCCAGACTGTTCTTACTCCTTGTAAACTGCTTGATTTATGCTCAGTGATTTGCAGCTCCATAACATCATTGTATGATATTGTCAGGGTTCTGATGCTCTTACACAATAGTTGCATGCATAAACAATATAGGAGGAGTTAAATCTCAAAATAGTCCATACTTAAAGACAACTGGTGACTGAAAAACATTTTCTGGTCTCTTTAATCAAATAGCTGATGATCAATCAAGGAAATTGAATTACAAATTTGATAACAAGTAAGTTGCATGAGAGACAGGAGTTTTTCAAAATGTTTAACTAAACAAGTAGAACGCTACATTTGCTACCAGAACCCAATGTCATGGCAGCACATATTTCTCAGTCACCTAGCAAAAGAGAACATTTTGCTATGCACTTATTCCAATAAATAGATGCTTATAGAAAATTGAAAGGATGGAAGCTGAAGAATTCTTCGTAACACCACAATAGCAATTACAGCCATAGTTTACAAGGTATTTACATTTACGTGCAAGAACCAGAGATATTTCCAACAATGAAGCAGTGAATTTTTCAACACACTTCAGTAATATGTCACTGGTATTATGAACATCTTAAACATATGTCCAACTGATTATCAGAAAAAAATACTAAATGATGAGGGCTTCTCAGTAGATACTGATGACAATCATCCTATTTGGCTGGTAGCCGTTGACCAGGAAGTAATACACTACTTGCAACAATTAATGAATAGGTTTTTTGCAAGAGACAGTAAATTACTCCAGTGCAAACACCATGGAAGCAGTCTGGGGATTTTTCACATTACTTCACAGACTACTACAGTCTGATCTCAGCATAGTTAGCTTGGTCTTCAGTGGTTGTATTGCTGAGGGAAGATACTTTGGGCTCATATTCATTGGTTGCCAGTTTTACACGAGGTGGGCATTACTATTTTCAAA
Source organism: Chiloscyllium plagiosum (assembly GCF_037043375.1). Taxonomy (NCBI): domain Eukaryota; kingdom Metazoa; phylum Chordata; class Chondrichthyes; order Orectolobiformes; family Hemiscylliidae; genus Chiloscyllium; species Chiloscyllium plagiosum. The sequence continues at coordinate 42,278,073 of NW_028270139.1, forward strand.
ATATGACAAAAGCCTCTGTTAGAATACCCTGAGATTATCCTCCAGTTTCTTCAATTTCTCTTTAAGAATTGGCAATGATGATATACATCTTATTTGTTTTGGTGTCTGCACAGCATGAACTGTCTACACGTTATTGACATGCATATACAAAAAAGATCCTACATCTTTTGCTTTTCAAGTAAAAAGACTTTTTGAAACAAAGCAAACCAGGATGCAAACTGATGCTGAGAGCTAACCTATCAGACCCATGTTTATTGCCTATAAACATCTGTGAGAATATTTTCTCCGTAGGGAGAACCCATAAAATGACCTTTTTGGAGCTTCAGAAGATAACACAAAAGAGTGATTATGTATACGCTCGATGGATACTTCACATCATGATTAAAGCTAAAAGCACCATCACAGAGATTAAACCTCATTCTACAAGAACTGCAGCTGCATGTAAGGACCATTTAGCCATGTACCTGCTAGTGGACTTGATGCCACATGTAGGAAAGAGCAGTGAAAAAACTTTTCAAACATTCTGCAACAAGCTCATTAAAGACAAACAAACATACTTGTAACGGTACACTCAAAGAATTTGAAAGCACACTTGTGTCTGATTTAATTGAGATGCATTTGTTAGAATGTCATTTGTTTCAAAATGGATGAATTGTAGTTTTTTTTGTTTTTTGAATGAGAAACAATTTAAATACTTGATCCTCATGAAAGAGAAATTACCTAAGATATGGGTCATTCTGCTACGATGTGTGTTTTGTTAACACAAATTTGTTGTAATGCAATTGACATATTGAGGAAACTGTTTCTAAAGAGCAAATTTCTAAAACACGTGCTGGCTATAACGTGATTACATCGCTAACACTTTAAGCACTGTTTCTAAAGCATGATTTTTCTATAATGCGGGCTTGCACAAGAACATAACTATCACGTTATAGAAGAACTACCTATACTATATTTTATTTATCCATATTTACCTGAATTTAACAAGATATATGCATGTTAAGCATGTTGGGTATTATTGCCTCTGTTTTCTTGCATATACAAAAGGTAATGCATTGCATTAAAGTCTTACGGAAGTCTTAAAGTTGTCAGCTCAACAAAAACAAATCTAGAGCTTTGCTTTGAAATTCAAAGACCATCTGAAATAAATTGGAAAAATGAAACAATCACTTATCTGTTTGAGGTTTAATATTGATGTTATGGTTAAGAAATAACATGTTCTCCACTCCCATGATTTTTCTTGCAAGTTAACATGGGATTGTCGTGAACTACATAACAGGCCTGCATGTTTTCATAAATGCTTCATTACTTGTCACATGCATTACTGCCAAGTGCAAAACCAATGTAAACAGTTTTAGAATAAATAGTGTTAGAATTCATCACTTCCAGATTCACTTTTAGGATTGGCTGTGCACATGAAAACATAATCTCACTTTATTTCTCACTCCACCTACTTTTTAAAATAAGACTGAACTTCGAACAAGCAGACTTTCACGCAACCTTTTCATTTTCTAAGATCAAAGAGTTACAAGATATTGAGATTGTTTACTTTCTTTTTTGCAATTTGCTATTTGTAAAACATCAGAAACTGCTGAACGTTCTTGAAATTTGTAATATAGCTTGGCATTTACCCAGTCTCAAAGTAGTTAAAAAAACACATTTCATTGGATTGAAATAAATAAAAGCCATCCATAAATTACAAGGTGAATTAAATTTGTCAATGTGCCAGGTATTGGACTACATTTCTGTTGTTGTTCTGCTTCGGCTCATGGCATAGGCACCAAATCTGATATAAAAACTTGGAAAACTGAATGGTTCATCTTTGAAAAATTGGTGTACTCAGTTAACACAGGCAATATCCCTCCACCAATACCTAATGTTTAATGAGAAATCGCATCATGTCAGCTGCAGGTCTGCACTTGGAAAATGTTAACAATCCACTTATGCAGTCACGAGCTGTGAGTTAGACATTCAATCAATACAAGTTCAACTCACAGTTCATCATTTCCAAGCTTAATAAATGCAATACAATGCTGCCTGTGATTAGCCGTCAGCATTCCAGCATTCTGTCTCCATTTTTTTTCAGAAGTCAGATTAACCAAATGTTTATCAGTTGCTTGTAAATTCAAGCACATAAAATATGCTTGCAAATACTATTGATGTTGTACTGGTACAACTCCAATAATTGTACTCTATAAACGCTTGGGGCGATGCTGTTGAGGGATTGGGGATCTTGTCTGTCAGCTGGAGAGCCACTGAGAAATCTGGCCTGCCTCTTCAGGGGATGCCAGCTGAATCATGTACCAAGTAAATAGTATGGTGAGACACCAGTGGGCCTTTCCCTGGAATCAAGACCAAATCAGGGATTAGCAGCTCCCAAGTTCAGTAATGCCATAGAGCAGGCCCTTCAATCCTGAAGGCCCAGGATTGTGGAGAATGGGTAAAGGAGAGGTGGGGTTCTTTGGTTGGTGGTCATGGGGAAAGGGGATGCAGAGGGGACAGAAACAAGAGCAGGGAGTTGCTGCCTAAAGGCAAGCTCCTGCCTCATATCCCAGTCCCTCAATCAGGTGCTAATTGCTTTTGATTGAGGGACTCAGCTCCCAGATGTCACAAACTGCCCACAGGGTAGCAGGTATAGTAAAGACCGACTGGCAACAGGCTGAGGTCCTTGTGATCCTGAACTGACATCTTAAAGGCCCTTAGCTAGTAGCTGTATTGGAAGGTCAACCATGTGTCTTCCAGGCCAGGACTTTAGGTGGCAGTGTTTTGAGTACAGTGCCACATTGCCTAATTAAGTGTCCTGCTTCCACATTTGTCACTTCCAGGAACAGACATAGAGCACTCTATCTATCTTTAAACAACATTATTCAGTATAAATTAAAGAAACAATCATTTGAACTATGCCTTGTTTACACAAGACCACACTGATTCAAAAATATACAATGGGTGGAGGGAGGTTACCTATGTAAACTGAACACACTAATTTATCCTTCCATTATGCTGCACGTGTCCTTGGACTCTCAGGGATAATGTTGCTTCATAACCATTCAATAGGATTTGCCACTTTTAGCAGAGTACAAAGACAGATATATTCACTGCTAGAGGAGGTATTATCCTCCACTATCACAAGGCCCTCTGCAATGAATCCTGGCTGCTGAGGCTACAAGACAAACTTACCCAAATGAAAGCTACGAAAGAGTAGGAGAAAGTCCAAATACTTTTGGATCTATACATATCAGATTGGGGGAATATAGAATATGGGGTTCTAAACCATTTCACATAGATGTATATGTAATTGAGAGGAGATTTAGAGGGAATGTAAGGGGAAATATATACCGCCAGAGGGTGTTGGGGATCTGGAGCTTACAGCTTGAAAGGGTGGTGGGTGCATAAACTATTCTAAAATTCAAAAACAAAACTTGGAAATTCATTTGAAGTAGCTACAAACCAAAAGCTGGAAAGTAAAATTAAGCTGGATAGCTCCTTGATGATTGGTGTGGATACGGTATAATGTTATTCTCCCATACTGTAAATTTTAATGATTCTACAAAATCTGTGACATGAGTGATGCTAAATCAACTGAGTTGTCAGAATGATTTATTTTCATTGAGTTGCCTGTTATTAATTGTACACAATTGTTCCCTTGGAACTTTCAGAAGTATATCACACATTTTTTAGATGTGATAATTACATAATTAGTCCATTTACATCATGTAAGATATAACAAAATATCTACACAGTTACCGAAATCAAAACATTATTTATAACTCTCCAGAGTACTGGATAAATTACACCTAACAATATTACCCTTTTTGTTTGAGGTTTTTGAGATGGATTGTTAACATGTTGTCTCCTTTGTTCATGTTATGGCTATGTCTCCAGGGACATAAATATGACAGGCTTTCTTACAAATCTTGCTCTTGCCTTTGACACTACTCACATCTCTGTAAGTATTTACAGTCAGCAATTAATTAATTAATCAGTGGATTTCTGTTCCTCAAGATTAAGTTATGGTGATTATGGAACTCCAATAGACAGTATAAGTGTTATTCTTTAATCTGACATGCATGACCAGATGACTTGCAGAGTTTTATGTAATATTTTGAAAGGGTGGTGGAGATAGAACTATCCTAAAATTTTCATGTTTTATCTTTATTATTTATGCTTGAAGCCACGTCAGAGAATATAAATCAAAGCCCGTGTGTCTAAAAAGCACCGCCAGGAACTATCACCTTTCATTAGAAGGAATCGTACTGATAATGAATACTTTCAATGCTTCTGAATTTCCACAGAAAAACCTTTTTTTTACACATATTGACAGTTTTCAGATAAACGTATTCAATTTTTGCTCTAGCACTCAGGAATTACATTGAGAAAGCTGGGTTTGTGCCTGCCTACTGCATGGGTATGTTTGTGCGAATGGCAGAGAGGACTGGGATGTTGAAAAATTGCAAGGTTGGTACCAGCCATTAAATGCAATATGTGCCCAATGTATGGAAAAGAGACCACCGAAGCTAATGTTTTTTTCATTACTTAGGCTGACAAAGCTAACATTTATTATGTATCCCTAAATGCTACACATGTTAATACACAGGGCCTTGTTTCATATAGAGTCAAGAGTGGTGCTGGAAAAGCACAGCAGGTCAGGCAGCATCCGAAGAGCAGGTGAATCGACATTTCGGGCCGGAGCCCTTCATCAAGATTCCTGATGAAGGGCTCTGGCCCAAAATATTGATTCTCCTGCTCCTCGGATGCTGCCTGACCTGCTGTGCTTCTCCAGCAACACACTCGCGACTCTGATCTCCAGCATCTGCAGACCTCACTTTCTCCTTGTTTCATAGAGGCAGTCGGAATTTTTATTAACATTCCATCTTTTTCCCTTGGAAAATAAAGGGGTTATAAAGACTGCTGATCTCTGCAACACTCCCATGGAAACACGCAACCAATCAGAATTAAGTGACATTGAGAAGGTGCTAGTGAACTTCCTTCATGAACTGTGAGAGTTTGAGTGATGAGACACTCCTACAGTATTGTTAGAATGGGAATTCCAGGATATTGCTTCAACAGCAGTGAAAGTATTGTAATATCTTTCCGAGCTGGGTGATATGTGATTTGGATAGAATGTACAGGTGGTAGTGTTCCCGAGCACCTATTGCCTTTGCTTTTCTAGAATTCATGGATCCATGAGGGGCTGTTGAAGAAACCTTCATGAGTTGTTGCAGTACATCTGGCACACAAAACAGGCATTTTGTACCAATAATGGAGAGAGTGAATATTTATGCTGGCGGATTGGTTCCCATGAAGACTGTTACTATATTTAGGTTGGTATTGAGCTTCTTAAATGTTAGAGCTGCAATAATCCAGGCAGAGAAAGAATATTCCTTCACAACATTAATTTGTATCTTGTACACACAGGAAGGACTTGAGGGAATCAGGATGCGAGTCAATTGTCACAGAGCACCCAGTTCCTCAACTGACCTTCTAGCCCCAGTGTTTATGTGGTTGATCCATTTAAATTTGTATCCAGCTGGCTACCACTAGGATGTTGATGCTAGGACACTCAATGATGGTAATGCTATTGAATGCCAAGGAGGAGTGATTAGACTCTCTCCTATGGGAGATATTTATTGCCAGGAACTTGTTGCCAGGAACATTACTTACCAGCCCAGGCCTGAACATTTTCCAAATCTAATACCATGTGGGTAAAGTCTCTGTCACTATTGCAGGAGTTGTGTATGTACCTGAATATGATGTAACTGTTAGCAAACATCCCCACTTCTAACTTCATGATGGACTGCAGATTATTGATGAAGCCAGTGAAGATGACTGGGCATATATCAATGTCTGAAGAACTCTCATCTCATTCCAACAAGCTTTGTACCAAGGTTGAAATGAGATATGGAGGCAAATGGACCCAAATGTGTGTGCCACCATGTGACAGAAAAACTGATGGGCATTTAAAAAAAATTTATCTGTGTGATGTGGGCATCACTGTAGACCAGCATTTATTTCCCATCCCTAATTGCTCAGAAGGTGTCTAAGAGTCAACCATGTTGTTATGGGTCTAGAGTTGCATGTAGGCCAGACCAGGTAAAGATAGCCGTTTCCTTGCCTAATGGACATTAGTGAACCACATGCGTTTTCCCAACAATTGACAATGGTTTCATCATTAGACTTTTAATTCCGGATTTCTATTGAATTCAAATTCCACCAGTGCTATGGCGGAATGTGAATGTCATCCCTATGGTTGAATATACAGCTGTGGATTATATACTAGCTGATCAGACAGATGTTTTCTGTCATGTCTTAGAAGGATCCAGTGATGTCAATGGTTTATAAGTCTCCTCTGACATGCCTGAGTATAAATAGCAGGTTCAGTACATGTGAGCTCTGAGTCACTAATGAGTATGAACATAAGACTGCAAAATGCTTGGAGAAGTTCTGTCCATCTATTGACTACATCTCTGACCCCCTCTGAAATCTCGGGGATAGGCGAAGTTACATCCTTTGGTTGGGCAACCCTACTGTTTTGGTGTAACATAAGTTCCTGTCCTCAAATGGCAGGATATGAAAATCTTTATTTCAAGTATATATTGGGCAGTCTTTCTGCAAATGTACAAGGTAAGATCACATCGAGAGTACCATGGGCCATTTGGGTCCCCTTATTTAAGAAATGATGTTATATCATTGGAGGCAGTTCATTGAAAGTTCCACTAGGATGATGCTTGGTACAGAGGGATTGTCCTATGAACAAAGGCAAATTAGGTTGGGACTCTGTTCATTGCAATTTAGAAGAACGAGAGGTGATCTCATTGAAATACATAGGATCCTTAGAGAGCTTGACAGGGAAGTGGTAATAGTATGTTTTTCCTCAAGGATCAGAGGCCATAGTTTCAGAATAAAGGGCGGGAGGGTACAAATTTAGACTGAGATAGAAAGAAATTTCTTCTCTCAGAGGGTTGTGAATCTTTGGAACACCTTGCCGCAGATAGATATGAGAGGAGACTCCTTCTGCATGTTAAGGCTGAGATAGATAGATTCTTGATCAGTCGGCCAAACAAGGGTTATGGGGAAAATGTTGACAAGTGGACATGAGGAATGTTCGGATCAGCCCATTATCCTAACAAATGACTGCAGTAGGCTCAAGGGGCAAAATGGACTATTCTTATTTCTATTTCTTACCATCTTCTGTCTTATCTTTGGATTTTGTCTTTTCCTGATTTAGGCAATGCATTTGATCAACAATTGGCATTGAACTTTTATTGGTGCCACCAACATGACTCCAGGGAAGTGTTACACTGGCACCCCAGTGCCCATTATCACTGAGGGTTTAAATGAACAAAATAAGCTGTTTATGTGTCTCTCTCAGTCTTACTTCATTATAATAAGCCTGTCCATATCTATCAGCAACAGTCATGATTTGGAGATGCCGGTGTTGGACTGGGGTGTACAAAGTTAAAAATCACACAACACCAGGTTATAGTCCAACAGGTTTAATTGGAAGCACACTAACTTTCGGAGCAACGCTCCTTCATCATATGATTGCCTGACAATCACCTGATGAAGGAGCGTCGCTGCGAAAGCTAGTGTGCTTCCAATTAAGCCTGTTGGACTATAACCTGGTGTTGTGTGATTTTTAACTTTATCAGCAACAGAGATGTGTAATTTTGTGTCGTGTGTCTATTTGGCTGCATTCTTAGTCGGGAAGATTGGATCGATCACTATTAAGGGAGGGAAAATTAAATATCTTAATAAATTTTGATGCAGAAGCAAGAAACAGAAAGAAAATGAAAGAAAATTTTAATATACTAATGTACCTTTTTTAAACAAAAGCATTATCTTCACACAAAAACGTTTACCTTACAATTTCTTTTGGCTCAGAAAGTTAGAAGAATTATGTTTTAACTTCACCTCAAAGTTCCAAGCTAAGCTCCAAGAAGATGGTGCCTCTTTAATATTAATGAAAGAGCTCATTATTGCAATTATCCTAAGCTTTACTGCAGCAGTGCAGACAAATGGCATCTGGCTCAGTGACAGGACATAATAATGTCCTTAAATTATAACTTGTTGCTCGGTATCCACATGAGACTCAACATATTTTAAATCTTCCCCATTTTAAGAACAGTCTGGGACAAACAGGAAGACTGGTCACACAGGAAGTACAAATCATGCAGACACACCCGTTGCTAACACAGTAACAGCAAAACATTTTCAAATTTACTACTTATTTCAGTACATCAGTACAACATGTCTTTTGTTCTGAATAAGTAAATCAACCATTTTCTTTTTTATAGCGTTCACAGAAAGTCGGCATGTAATATAAAATATTAAACAGCAATGATTATTAAACAGTAAACAGTATTCCCAAGCGCTACCATTTTTGTTGCTTTGATTATATTTCCTATTTAACTGTTTGTCTATTAATCTTAACTGTCATAATTAATTATTTAACTTCCCTGTTAAAAAATGTTTTGCTATGCTATGGGCCAAAATTTCATCAGGTTGACCATAAATAATTTACATTTCACAGTTCACTTTATAGATTTGCAACATTACTAGCTGTATGGCATTTAGTAATGAGATCAGTGAACCTCCTACACAGTGTGGAGTTGAACTTCCTGTGTTTCTCCAGCATGAGGCAGGTTAATCAGATGAGAAATAAACTAAAAGCAGAGATTAATTTTAAGAGTGCATCTAATTAGATCAAGTTACAATTAACATTAAAATATAGAAATGCTAACTTACTGTATAAAAATGATAGTCCGCCTGGATCATAGGGCTCTCTGTCATTCGACAGAGAGATGGCTGGTGGTAGTTTAACCTGAGGGTCACCACAGCCCAAGTGAGGGGAGAGGCTGAGAAGGAGTGTCCTTCATGGTAACTGCAGCTGGTGTGGGAATTAAGCCCACACTATTGGCATCACTCTGCATCAAAAATCAGCCATCCAGCCAACTGTGCTAATTTTGTTGTGTAAATCATCACTGCAATCCACAAATTGATTGAAGTACAGAATTTTTATGTGCTAATCTGGTTTTGATATTTGGATTTCATTGAAAGAACAATTTTAGTGTGATTCCATACAATTTGAAAGTTTTGCTGAATCATACAAATGGCACAAAAGTGGTGCACTTTGAATCTTTTATAATGAATATTGTTGTTTAGTCTTGCCAAGTATTTGCACCAACAACAGGCTGAGAGAATTAAAATGATGTGCCGTGATACTGAGGTTAAGTCAGGCTTATTGCAAGAGAACATGAGCTGTTATTCATTTCTATTATTATTGCTAGATTCTTGGGAGATCCGTTGAACTCTTAAAGTGGATTAAAATGAGTTATTTTCTCTGCTAATCAACCACTGTTCACAATTATTTTACACTACCATGCAATGGTCATCTTAAAATATGTCTTAACACATTTGAAACAGATCAGTACTGTTTCTCAACTAAGTGCTGTATAATGAAGTAATAGCAAGATACTATACATAGTATAGTTTAATATATATAGACAACACAATACAGTAAAGTACAGTGCAACAAAACAAAGGAGACTTGTGAGAATTCAACGAAAGGGTCTGGTTAGTCATTGCCGCAAAATGATATCATACATTCCAAAGTATTATGGGCAGTACCCCAAGTCGCAGTGTTTTGCACTCACTAACTGAGATTATACTCTCACTACATCAAGGCATGACATGTTTACACTTAGTTGCTAATTTCTTTGGAGACTCTTATTGAGCCACAGTTAAAGTTGCGAGAATACCCAGGGGACATGGCAAAAGAATAAAGGTTTAATAGCTCCAGGAAGGCTGCCAAGTCTATCTCAATAGTTGGGTAAATTATGCACAGATATTGGAGGATTTTTACTGCCTCCCCCCAACTAGTGTGTGTTTGCAGTTGGGATGGAGGTAGGGTGGCTATTGGGAGCAGGTAAAATATAACAGGTGGCTTACCATAAAGTATCAGCAAGCCTCTCTACTCGTAGGCCTGTTCAGACTCTTAACAGGCTGCCAACAGTTAACTCTTAACTGTGGGCAGCATAGTGGCACAGTGGTTATCACTGCTGCCTCACAGCGCCAGAGACCCAGGTTCAATTCCCGACTCAGGCGACTGACTGTGTGGAGTTTGCACGTTCTCCCCGTGTCTGCGTGGGTTTCCTCCGGGTGCTCCAGTTTCCTCCCACAGTCCAAAAATGTGCAGGTTGGGTGAATTGGCCATACTAAATTGCCCGTAGTGTTAGGTGAAGGAGCAAATGTAGGGGAATGGGTCTGGGTGGGTTGATCTTTGGAGGGTCGGTGTGGACTTATTGGGCCGAAGGGCCTGTTTCCACACTCTAAGTAATATAAACTAACTGACCAATTCTGGGCCAGTTACAAACGTATTTTTACCTCAGCTCCAGCACTGTGTGTGAATGGAGCGAGTGGATTGAAGAAGACCACCTTGAGTTCTCAGTAACATTGGTTATAAAATGGGAAGGATACAGGGGTTCCTCCTTTGGAGGAGTGCCACGTGCCCAAAGATAGAATCCATTCCCCGTACCTCTTTGTGCCTCTCTTCCTTGGCTGCTAGAACCCAAACCCCATACCTCGCTTCCTCTCCCCTCCCCTCCCTAGGGTCCCTGATCCCTTCCTGACAAAGCAGCCCAGACTCACCTCTAAGTTTGAATCTATGCTCTTCTTTTTGGGACCTCAATTATCACTACTGTGCTCTGACATTGCTGGAGTTGATTGTCAATCAGATTGGCTGGCAGTGCTCAAGGGCAGGACTTCATTCTCCTGAACAGCTTTTCTACAGTACATCAACTCAAGACCTTTTTTAAAAGCTGAGGAACCAAGCATTATGCCCCCATTAACCCTCTCGCCACCCTCCCCACCAACCTCACATCCCATACCCCTGGTGCCATAAATGCGTCCTCTTATCTGAGATAAACCCACTGAAAACATTGCAACTCTTTTCCTGTTCAATTACAGTGACCATTGTGACTTATAATCGAAAACAAATGAGCTACAAAATAGTGATCACTCAATGATTTGCAGGATAGGCACATATCTCCCTCTGTGCAAATACTTCTTTAACTTACAATACCTTAAAACTATTTCTCTGTTAACAAGATGCCAAATGAAGCCAATTTTTAAGGCATTGGCATCAATTCCCTGTAGTGGAGACTAAATGCCCTGTCCTAGATAGAAAAGGAAATGTTTGTTTAATGCTCAAGTAATACCTAACAACAAAGCACGATTATATATAACAGCAGCCGTTAATGTGCCAATAGCAATGGTGTTTTAATCGCGCAGCAATTTACAGGCTGCAGTGTTTGAAGGAACAGCACTGGGTAGTTGGTTGCTATGAGAACGGGGTTATTGTCTGCTAATGCCACAGGGAAACAGATGAAGAATGGAGGAGCATCTTTGACTGGATGCCTCAGCACATCACCATTGCTCCTTAATTAGTACCTCCACCTAAATCAAAGTGCATTCAGCTAAACAAATGAAAGGTGCACAAGGGTCAATTGGCTATACCTGATACTTGATCCTGCAGACAATGAGCTATCTGTCTGAGTTAAATCCAGAAGTTCCACACCCAGCATTTTAAAAGGCAGAAATGATGGTGGATACTCATTTACACATCTATGCTGATGAACATGTGGAAGAGCAACTGCTTTAGTGAGATGTGCTCTTCACTAAAGTGGTGTCCAAAACATAACTTCTGCACTTTAGACCTAGTAGGAGCAGGTATAAAGCAGCTAGAGATCTTTGGAAAGGTAGGGTGCCTTTTCAAAATTATAAAGAACCAATTTGGATATGGTCCTGAGTCATCATTGAGAGGGGTCATGACCCCTTTAGGAGAATTGTGGTATCCTTTGGGGTTGTTGGAAGTAGACATGATGTCTGTAAAAACTCATTGGGACTCCCAAGATAATTGTTGAGAGGTTTTGAGATGACTGCGAAGGCAGTTAAATATCCTGAACTTTTAATATTTGGAGAAAACTGTCTGCAATATTATAACAATCATAGAATCAGGTAGGTCTCATGGTACAGAGGGAGGTCATTTCGGCCATCATGACTGCACTGACTCTTCAACTGAGTGCCATTACCTAGCACCAGTCTTCAGCTTTTTTCCCATATCCTTGCATTTTATTTGTATCCAAATAATCATCCAGACCCTCTTGAATGCCTCAACTGATCAACCACTGCTCGTTATTTCACTCTATCTGTTGACATAAGCTGAGGGTTAATATTATAGGATTAGTGCTGCCTGACTTTCACAAACTTTCATTACATAGAAACATAGAAAATAGGAGCAGGAGTTGGCCATTCAGCCCTTGCAGCCTGCACCACTGTTCAAAATGATCATGGCTGATCATGCAATTTCAATATCCCACTCTTGTTTGGTCCTCATACCCTTTGAATCCCTTTAGCCACAAGGGCCACGTCCAGCTCTCTCTTGAACACATCTAATGAATTGGCCCCAACAGCTTTCTATCGTAGAGAATTCCACAGGTTCATAACTCTCTGAGTGAAGAAATTCTTCTGCCTCTCAGTCCCGAATGGTTTACTCCTTATTAGCACAGTAGGAGTGTCCATCAGTTTACAGTTTATTGTGAATTCCCAAGTGGTTATAAACCCTTTGAAATGAAACTGTAAATGCTTGTTTTTGTAAGAGACTAGGGAAAGTTTAATATAGTGACTTCCTTTCATCAATGAGATTGTTTCTTTGAAATATCAAATAAGAACTTTATTTAAACTCAGCATGAATCCTGAGGTCTGCACATGGTGGATACTGGGTGACTTGGCATGGTAGGTATAATGCTAATGGGGGTCATGGATTGACATAAATTGGCACTAAGTTGATTAAGGGGCTATGAAGGACTCTGGGGCAGGTGGTTGGGGTATAGGTTAGCATGGAGCGTCATGGGGTAGATAACGTGATGCAGGTTGATGTGGATGGTATGGGTTGGAAGCATGAAGAAACATGTGCTGGCATGGATAAACATGGCGAATATTCAGGAAGTGTGTGGGGTTGTGAGGGGTGAATACTTTAATGCTGCATTTTGTTTTGTTGCTTTTCAACAAGGTGCTGGTGCACCGAGACTGGCCATTTGCCCAGCCTCCATCTTCACTGCAGTAACTGAACACCTTCCGAAGTAACCTGCCATGACTCCTATTTTCAATTCCTCGCACTCCCCGCCCACCACACACACACACACACACACACACACACACACACACACACACACACACACACACACACACACACACACACACACACACACACACACACACACACACACACACACACACACACACACACACACACACACACACACACACACACTTGCCAACTCCCTCATCGCAACGCAAATATTCCATCCCAAAGTGAACATCTATGTAGCTTGAAGTGGTATCTCCCAGGAACACAGTTGTTACTTAACCCTGGGTTTGTGTAAATAGTTTGCATACAAAATATTTTCAAAATTCTTTATTTATGCATGGGATGTGGGTTTCAAAGCCAGTATTTACTGCCCAGGCCCAATGGGCCTTGATCAAATGTATGTGAGTCACTTTCTTGAATTGCTGAATTTCATATTGTTGTTGATATATCTATAATAAAGTTACAGAATACTTTTAGGTCTTTTCTCCAGCAATAGTGAATAAATGTAAATTGCCACTGAATTCATAGACTCTGACCTGTTCTTGTATTTAAACTGTTAGTCCAGTTCAGATTCTTGACAATGGTTACCCCAAGAAAATTGTTAGTGGAGGATACAGTGATGACAATGCTATGTGAACTCAAAGAGAGAAGGTTACATTCCACCTTGCTTGAGATGGTCCTTGTCTGATACTTGTGTTGCAGAAATGCTATTTGCCATTTACCAGCCCAAGGCTGGATATTATCTGCGTCTTGCTGTATATGGACACAGATTGCTAAAGTAGCTGAGGAGTCATTAATGGTGACGAACACTGTTCAATCATCAGTGAACATCCCCACTCCTGTCCTTATAATGAAGGAAGGTCATTGATAAAGCAGCTGAAGACTACCCTGACAATCTTCTGAAGGGATGCGCTGGAGTTGAGATGATTGACCTCCAACATTCACAATCCCTATGTGTTAGGTATGACTCCAATCAACAGAAAGTTTTCCACTGCTTTCCACTGATGCTAGGCTTCTTGATGCCATACTCAGTTGAATGCTGCTTTGATATCAATACCAGTCATTCACATCTCACATCTGGGATTCAGCCTTTCTGTCCATATTTGAACCAACGTTGTAATGAGGTCAAGAGCTCAGTAGTCCTGGTGGAACCCAAACTGAGCTACAGTAAGCAGGTTGATGCTAATGTTAGTGATGTGCAATGTGGAGGCATGCTGATCCATTCACTGAGATACTGTGATCAGTATTAATCTACCAGTGTTTTTCTTGCTCAGCTTTGACAATTACAAACATACTCCATAGCATAAATATTTAAGTTTGAGCACTCTCTCTCAACTTTATACCACTCTGTGTCATCTTTGGAATGTTAGCTCTACTGGTGGGAGAGGTTGAACCCAGAGATGGTAATGGGGCATTCATTGTAAGACGTGATTTGGAGAATATGATTATGTCATTCTGTAACTTGCCTCGACTGGCTTCTGGGATGAGGTGATTTTCTTATCTTCCATGGAGTTTAGTAAATTAAGGATTACCTAACAAAATTTGAATGGAATTTGATAAGTGTAGATACTGAGAAAATCTTACCACTGGCTGGGAAATTAGAACACAGGGTCAGAATCTCAGAAATATGGATTGACCTAATCACCTGGATAAGCATTTTAAAATCAGAAGCCTTTGTTATATCACTTGGTTATGGATTGAACAGATGGCAGAGTTTTTCTGCTGGAGATCCAAGTGGATTTTAGAGTCACTATGACTGACTGCAAATTTTATAGGAAGCTGTCAAAATGGTCTAAAGAATCTCTATGCCACATCTTTATTCTCAGCTAGTTACAACAGCCTAACTCTAGCTTTTTCACTGATGTCAGCACAGCAATCAGTGAGTAGATGACAGACCAATCGTTTTTCAGCATAATTCCAAATTCATTTTGTTGTTCTCACTAAAAGATGACTTGAAAAATAATTCAGGAATAATTCAAGTTCAGGGAGTATGCCATCTATGCAAAGATGGGATCTTATGTGCATGACTAAGAACACTATAAATGTTTTATATGGTATCAATTACTGCACTATTTTGATGCTTCATATAGGGCTTCATCTGTTTCAACTTAAAGCTATTAAACTTCAGACATTGCTTTGTAATGCAGAAAAATTGGTACAATGTATTTTATCCATATCAGTTTCCAGACAATATACAACATATATTTTAATTGGCAACTGTTCCCTAATGAGCATATACCTCTCAGTCCATATGCAGTACTCATTGCTGGGAAACATATCAGTCACCAGACAGCAACAGACAAGTCATTACTGTAGGTGATTTCTAAAGATGCTTCCATTTTCCAAAGAGCTCCACATAACTGATGGCTAGTAAGATAGACTCAGTTTTAATTCTGCACGTAATTCCAACCTATTCAGGGAAAGTGATTTATTAATAATTTCCTAAATAATCGATTCCAACAAAATTGGTTACCTTTATAATTACCTTTGTAGTTTTGCTATAAATTAAAAAATATGACAGCTGCTTTAATGCTAATTTCTATTCTGTATTGAAAGAGCAGCTGCCCCTAGTGACAAACAAATGTCAATTCCAACAGTTAATGTTTTAGTCCTGTCTGTAAAAACTTAGTGTAATAAGGCGCAAAGCAGATTGTTTAATGCCTTGGTGATACTGCATTGCTTGCTTCACGCTAACACCACTTTCAGCACTGAACCCGAATTACGCTGATTGCATCATTGTTAATTACTAAAGAAGACAAACTCCATGCTCCAAAGAGAAAAAAAACAAATTATTGATATCCAGCTGTCAGCAGTATAAATGGTCGACTATCCACATATTATCCCTTGATCTTATCATTCTCTACTGTCGCACTGTACTATTCTATCTTAGTATGTCGTGATAGCAAGTGTCTGCCACTATCTGAATTAAACAATAACAGGTTCCAAGACTTGATTTTCCAGTGCATTTACACTTCATATTGTTTTATAGTTGATGATGCTTATTAACTTAAATCTAAATTCAGAGTAACAATGCCTTCCATCTGATTATGGCTTAGGGCTGGTTGAGAAGCAGCATGACTTAAATCAGATTGGTGTACATATTCTAATTTTATTTCCTCCTCACTTATCGCTAGAAAAAAGCTGCACTGTACAAATCAGACTGGTAATTTGACATTGCCTGGTGTTTGAACAAGCTGGAGGCTGAGTTTAGTGTAAATAATGAAATATTCAACTTGACTGGGCTGAACTTGATTTGAAGCATGCAAATTTTTTACCATATAAATTGAGAGCCAGTGTTAAATGATATTTTATTTTACAAAAGTATCTTGTACCACTTCATTTAACCTTTCAGTTTTTTAATGAAAATTGATTAGTTTTGCAGTACAGAAATGATACTGTCACAAGATGAATGTATTATTAAATAGTAAATGGCGTTCTTTCTCTATATCTTACCAAAGCAAATGCAATTTAACTAAAATTCATGGGTTAATCTGCCAAAATAAACATAGGTTTCTAGAACCACGCAGCACAGTTGAAAAGATATACCAGGGATTGCTACAACAGATGGCATACTAGGAAAAGTAAATTAAATAAAAGACACATTTTGTGTGTACGCCTTCAAAAACAAAACAATCTTTGCAAGCTCAGATAGCGTTGCAATTTTTCTGAACATGCTCCACACTTTGGGTAGATGTGGCACTTTGATGCAGAGATTTTGCACAATTTTGCAGTCATAGAGTCATATAGACGTACAGCATGGAAACAGACCCTTCAGTCCAACCCATTTATGCCGACCAGATATCCCAACCCAATCTAGTCCCACCCTCCAGCATCTGGCCCATATCGCTCCAAACCCTTCCTATTCATATACCCATTCAAATGCCTCTTAAATGTTGCAATTGTACTAGCCTCCACCACTTCCTCTAACAGCTTATTCCATACACGTACCACCCTCTGTGTGAAAACGTTGCCCCGTAGGTCTCTTTTATATCTTTCCCCTCTCACCCTAAACCTATGCCCTCTAGTTCTGGACTTTATCTGATAAATGACAAATTTGCTTCTTGGAAAAGCTGATGATCTCATGATACTTCTGATTATTCTGCATATATTGCAGTTATTTGATTTTTTCGCTTGCCTGATAATTTACCATAATCTTGAAAGAAATGTCAGAGTGAAGCAACAGGGATATTAAAACATGCTTTGTTAGGATACTATTCAATTATGCATCGGATCCTTCGTGACTTTCAATGGGACAAACAAAAACGATGACAAATTCCACAACAATCATTAGGTGACCCACATAAACAAATGTAACAAAATAAAGCAGAAAATTAAAATCACTTCTGTTCAAGCATTTATAGGGATTCATTTTCAGTAAAAATTTACTCTGTTTTTTTAGTTTCAGAATACACTTTGATTGTTATCATTTGTTATGCATTACTGAATTTTACAAAACGCAAAGCATAAATGACTTGAAAGCAGGTTTAACCTGAGGGTTTTGACATTTATAATTCAATACAACAAAGGGGAAACTTTCCAAGTTTCTACTCCTGGCAGAGAAGTCATTGATTTAGGCATACACTGGATGTGATATCCTTAACATTCAAATGAATGGTCAGAAAGTCATGTGCAACATGCACCTGAATGTGTAGTTTTGGTAGATTAGACTCCTTGCCCTGAGTGCAAAGACAGGCATTTAACTTTAAAATACATGCCCAATATTTTAGTTTAATGTTAATGTCAGTGATGAGTTTATGAGCCCACTTTTAAAACCTTTTTTTTGCCAGTTTACATGGCAAAAACAAAACAATCTTTGCAAGCTCAGATAGCTTATCGCAGAAATGTAACCAGACAAGGAGAGTTTCAAAATTGGAGAGATAGGTGGCAAGTTGAAGGTTTAAGGTTAGAATTCCAGTCTTTTGGAAAGTTTAAGGATAGAATTCCAGTGTTTAGGACTTAGGTGCCTGAAAGCTGATGGTAGGACAAAAAGGCTGGGGAATACGCAATAGGTTAGAGTTGCAGAAATGTGGAGCTCTTGGAAGGTTGGAGGACTGGACAGGGTTTTGGAGATATAAAGAGCAAAGAAAATTTACAGCCCAGGAACAGGCCCTTCAGCCCTCCAAGCCTAAGCTGATCCAAATCCACTGACTAAACCTATCGCTCAATTCGTAAGGATCTGTATCCCTCTGCTCCATACCTGCTAATGCATCTGTCCAGATTCACCTTAAATAAATTTACCATGCTTGCCCCTACTACCTCTGCTGGCAATGCATTCCAGGCACCAACCACCCTCTGTGTAAAATACTTTCCACATGTATCCCCCAAACCTTTCTCCTCTCACCTTGAACATGTGACCTCTCGTTATTGAATCCCTCACCCTGGGAAAAAGCTTATCTCTATCCACCCTGTCTATACCCTTCATGATTTTTTGGACCTCAATCAGGTCCCCCCTCAATCTCCCTTTTTCTAATGAAAATAATCCTAACCTTCTATCCCAAGCAACATCCTCATAAACCTTCTCTGCACCCTCTCCAAAGCGTCCACAGCTTTTTGGTAATGTGGCGACCAGAACTGTACACAGTATTCTAAATGCAGCTGAACCAATGTCTTGTACAATTTTAACATGACTTGCCAGCTCTTATACTCAATACCCCTTCCAATGAAGGCAAGAATACTATATGCCTTCTTGACCACTGTATCCACCTGTGCAGCCACCTTCAGGGTACAATGGACCTGCACTCCCAGATCTCTTTGTTCAACAACTTCTCCCAAGACTCTTCTGTTTACAGTATACTTTATTCTACAATTAGACCTTCCAAAATGCATCACATCATGTTTGCCTAGATTGAACTCCATCTGCCACTTCTTCGCCCAACTCTCCAGTCTACCTATATTCTCCTGTATTTGTTGACAGTCACCTATGCTTTCTGCTATTCCACCAATCTTTGTGTAATCTGCAAACTTACTGATCAGACCACCAATGCCCTCTACCAGATCATTTATGTATTTCACAAACAACAGTGACCCCAGCACTGATCCCTGTGGAACACCATTGGTCACCTTTCTCCATTTTGAGAGACTCCCTTCAACTACTACTCTCTGCCTCCTGTTGCTCAATTAGTTATTTATCCACCTAGCTAGAACACCATGTGACGTCACTTTCTCCATTATTTTACCATGGAGAACTTTATCAAATGCCTTACTAAAGTCCATGTATATGACATCTACAGTCCTTCCTTCATCTATCAATTTAGTTGATAAGGCACAATCTCTCCTGCACAAAGCCATGTTGCCTATCACTGATTAGCCCATTCTCTTCCAAATATAAATAGATCCTATCCCTCAGTACCTTCTACAACAACCTTCCCAACACTGACTTCAGGCTTACTGGTCAGTAGTTACCCGGAATATCACTACTACCCTTCTTGAACAGGGGGACAATATTAGCAACTCTCCAGTCCTCCGGCACTTCACCCCGTGTTTGAGGATGCTACTTAGATATCTGTCAGGGCCCGAGCTATTTCCTCTCTCTTCTCCCTCAGCAACCTGGGATAGATCGTATCTGGTCCGAGGGATTTGTCCACCTTAATATCCTTTAGCCTACCCAACACATTCTCCCTCCTTATATCAATGTGATCCAGAGTAAACAAACTTCTATCTCTAATCTCAGCATTCATCATGTCCCTCTCCTCAGAATCTCACCCATTCTCTCAGGTTTGACACACAACCTTCCTTCCTTATCCTTTAGTGCTCCAACCCTTTCTCTAGTTACCCTCTTGCTTCTTATATATGAATAAGAGGCCTTTGGATTCTTCTTAATTCTGCTTGCTAAAGTTATTTCATGACCCCTTTTAGCCCACTTGATTCCTCGTTTAAGATTGGTCCTACTCTCCCGATATTCCTCCAAGGCCCATGCTGTTCTTAGCTGCGTGGATTTTATGTTCGCTTCCCTTTACCTCTTGGCTAGTTGCACAATTTCTCCTGTCATCCACGATTCACGAACCTTGCCTTTCCTGTCCCTTGTTTTCAAAGGGACATGCCTAACCTGCACTATCTTTGAAAGCCTCTCACTTACCAAATGTGCTGGCGAGGTTTTACACCACAGCCACAGTGCATGAGCCTGGGCTTCGGGATTTCTAGATCAGAGAGGTGCTGGAAAAGCACAGCAGGTCAGGCAGCATCCGAGGAGCAGGCAAATTCAGGATTTCTAGCCCAATGACATTGCCACAACACACACTCTGCTTGTCGCAACCAATTAAAGACCGATAGCTTTGTGAGTAGTTTTCACAGAGGTGAGCGATGTCTGCGAGCTCTTATGGATGAAGGGTAAAAGCAGCTATGTGCCAGGTTTGATTCAGCGACTGTACGCCCTCCTGTTAAAACCAGGAGACATGAGGGACTGAGCCAGGGGGAAAAAATAGAGTGAGAGAAATATTCTGTTTTACTGTGGATGAAAGACTGAGCGGAAGGATTTATTAAGGAAATTGACTCAGGAGAGGTACCTGTGATAAACTTTGGTATGGTTTTCAGCGAGGAGGCGGTGGGGGACATTGTATGCTAGAATCATCTCTGGTACTAAGTGCTGTGTCCTAGAATCATTTCTGATGTTAATAATTATTCAGTCCGAGTATAAATCCCCGTTATTCATCATTACTGTGCTCTAGCATCATCCGAGTTATTAGTAACCATTATGTCCTGGCATAAATCCCTGTCATTCATAATCATTGTGCCCTTGGATCATCCCTGTGATAAATACTCTCTGCAAGTTTGGGGAGTAAATTTAAGAGAATGCAGGTGACGATATTGGCGGGCTCACCCTGATCACGTTCTTGTCTATACTAAATGAACTCAATCGTGTCACCGTTAAAAGTCGCTGCCGTGAGCACGCCATGCCCTGACTGAGAGTGCAGCCTGATTGCTGTGATCCAGGACCGTGTCCTGCTCACCAGCACAGACCCCCCCCAGCCCACGGTCCCTACCTGCTGGGCAGTCGCAGGCAGTCGGTGCCTCTCGGGCAGTTCTGCGTTTCCCCGCGTCTTCGTAAGATCCCTACGGAGAGACGACACAAGGATTGACTTGTCAGTGAACCATGGGAGTGGGCGCGGAACGCTTGGGGTTTGAACGAAAAGGGGGGGGGGGGGGGGGGGTCTGGGGCAATTCTGGCAGAGCCCCCGAGTTTCCCCCTCTCCCCTCCTGCAGCCAGACAGGGAGAAAGTGAAGGCAAAGTGCCCACTTCTCTCAGCTCCCCTGGCAGAATTTGCATTGGCACGTTGCTGTTTGGAATCGGGATGGTACCCAGTTTGGGGAGGACGGGCACCTGAGCGGTGCGGGTCCTCTCAGCCGCTACCTGGTTCAGAAGTTGCTCCACTCTGTCCTGGACGAGCAGCCGCATCCGATCGGCCGGGAGGCTGGCGCTTCGCTGAGGCAGGGGCTCTCCCTTGGCAGTCTCCAGGTGCAGGATCCTCTCCTCCAGCTGGGACGTCTTCACACTGAGGCTGACACAGAACGCCAGCGAGGCGGCGGAGAGCAGGAGCCAGAGCGCGTTCCCCAGGCACCATGAGCAGCGGCTGCCCTGGCTCAGCCCCGCGGCTCCAAGCTGCTGCTGCTGCTGCTGCCCTGGCACACTCCGCTTCGGGCTGCGCTCCGCCGACATCTTCGGCAATGTCCCGCCGCAAAACAGCAGCAGCCACAAAATAACACCGCCCTTCAGAATCACCGCGAGAGATATCCTCAGTTGACAGGGCAAGGCAATAATTCCTGATCTTCACACGCAGCCTTCCTCCTCTGGTTTAAGTGAGCAGGATGATCCCGGTGTCTCTGCTAAATGTAGCCAGCTCCAATCAACAAGCACGCTGCTCTGACCTGTTGCTTCTACCTGACGCTTTGTGTGGGTGCTGACTGTCCACTCTCTCTTTCTCTCTTCCCTCCCTGTCTCTCTCTCTCTCTCTCTGCCTGCCGTTTCCCAGCGATCTGGTATCCTAGTCTGGTTTGCCGCGTACCGACTGCAAGCGGTAAATACGCCTTCAGTCCCTAGTCCCAGGCTGATTAGCATAACCCTCTTCAGATATGCAACCCCCCCCCCCACCCCCTTCCTCCTCCGGCTCAGGGAACAGCGCACCGTGTTCTCTGAGACAGCTATCGTACACCCCCCAGTCCCAGGGTGGGACACACTCAAAGCAATGAGGCACACACGGCACATTTAGTACGACCGGTTGCAACACAATCCACATAAAAGCTCAGTTTGCCCCACATCACACTGACATGAGTAATCAGGTTGAAATGGAGAGTGATGTGAGCACAGACTCCAGGCAGGTAGCTGTGGCCCCATCCAAGAGCTGTCTGTCACACAGTAACCCCTCAAAAAGGACAAGAGGCTGATACAAAGACTGTGGAGGGAGTTCGGATGGTGGAAACACTCAGCAGGTCCGGCTGCTGCATCGCTCCGAATAAACAAACTCCGTTTTTCAGATGCCTTCTAAGCATTTCCAGAACTTTCTGAAGAGAGATTATTTTATGGCACTGTAACTCATCTCCGGGCAGTGAAGGTGCTTTCTGAGCTAGCGACTGTGATTGAGCGGGGCAAGAGCTCGCCCTCTCTGCCGAGCCTCATCAATAAAGTGCCTCCCGGTGCTGTGGGTCGTTTTGATATGGAGGTGCCGGTGTTGGACTGGGGTGGACAACGTTAAAAA
Organism: Chiloscyllium plagiosum; assembly: GCF_037043375.1. Taxonomy (NCBI): domain Eukaryota; kingdom Metazoa; phylum Chordata; class Chondrichthyes; order Orectolobiformes; family Hemiscylliidae; genus Chiloscyllium; species Chiloscyllium plagiosum. The sequence continues at coordinate 42,300,909 of NW_028270139.1, forward strand.
TCACACCACACCGGGTTATAGTCCAACAGGTTTACAAGTACCAGCTATAAATTGTGTGTCTTATGATCCTGCCACACTACTTACCTGATAAAGGAGTAAGCGCTCTGAAAGCTGTACCTATTGGACTATAGGAGAAAGTGAGGACTGCAGATGCTGGAGATCAGAGCTGAAAATGTGTTGCTGGAAAAGCACAGCAGGTCAGGCAGCGTCCAAGGAGCAGGAGAATTGACGTTTCGGGCATAAGCCCTTCTTCAGAAAAGCCCTTCCTGAAGAAGGGCTCATGCCCGAAACGTCGATTCTCCTGCTCCTTGGATGCTGCCTGACCTGCTGTGCTTTTCCAGCAACACATTTTCACCTGTTGGACTATAACCTGGTGCGGTGTGATTTTTAACAGAATCTTTTTGTCACTGTTAATGACCTGGAAATAAAACTTCTTTAATCCTGTTAAGGAAATAAAACTTCTTTAATTCTGTCTCCCCTGCGCTCCTCAGTCGGTAGCTGCCTTTCGAAAGTGGCATGTTCTGAAACTGCAACAATAAATCTTTACCAGAGTACCCAGCAGATTCCCTCCACTCAGCCCCAACAGTTATTTCGTTATAAGACCCGACTTCACATGCAAGTGAAGCTTGTGATCTGTAGAATTAGCTTTGCACTGAAATCCCCCCCCCCCCCCCGTTAAAACATGCTGTCCCGAGCACAAACGAATATTGTTTAACATCAGACCTAGAAGATGAATAACCAACAATCAGGATGAGTTTGCTCCCAATAAATAATTACGAAGGACAAGCAGGAATTTTGAGCAGAAGGGAGAGGGGACACACATCCTCAACTGATCAGATACAAGTTGGTTTGTAGTCGTTCGCTAATCTTTCTGCGCGCGCATTGCATGTGATTTTGTTAATCCCGAACCAAAAAGGAAACAAGTTAGATTTAACCAGAAGGTAGCTTTTAAGAATCCGAGAATCAGTTTTGCACACATAAATCTGCATTACTGTAAAGTACACACAACCATGTTGCAAACACAAGCAGCATCTCTCTGGTAAAATCAAACAGGGGGGCATTAACACAACTAGGAGAAAGTGAGCACTGCAGATGCTGGAGATCAGATTGAGAGCGTGGTGCTGGAAAAGCACAGCAGGTCAGGCAGCATCCGAGTATTAACACAGTACCTATTCTTCAAATTATAGAGTCATAGAGATGTACAGCTCGGAAACATACCCTTGGGTCCAATTCGTCCATGCCGACCAGATATGCCAACCCAATCTCGTCCCACCTGCCAGCACCCGGCCCATATCCCGCTCAACCCTTCCTAGTCATATACCCATCCAGATGTCTTTTAAATATATTGGGAGAGGCAAATATATTGACTGTTTTCCCTGGAGCATTGGAGGCTGAGGGGTGACTTTACAGAGGTTTATAAAATCATGAGGGGTATGGATAGGATAAATAGGCAAGGTCTTTTGCATGGGGTGGGGGAGTCCAAAACTAGAGGGCATAGGTTTAGGGTGAGAGGGGAAAGATATAAAAGAGACCTAAGGGGCAACTTTTTCATGCAGAGGGTGGTACGTGTATGGAATGAGCTGCCAGAGGATGTGGTGGAGGCTGGTACAATTGCAACATTTAAAAGGCATTTGGATGGGTATATGAATGGAAAGCGTTTGGAGGGGTATGGGCCGGGTGCTGGCAGGTGGGACTAGATTAGGTTAGGATAACTGGTCGGCACGGACGGGTTGGACCGAAGGGTCTGTTTCCGTGCTGTACATCTCTATGACTCTATGACTCTGCCTCGCATGTTTGTATAGTTGCAGCCGATGGCCCATTTTTAGCACAGGAGTCCTGCAACAGGAACGTCAGGTTTGTCAGCCCTGCTCATGTCAGGGCTGATCCTCAACTGCAAACTGCAGCTCAGCCAGGAATGGCCTCTGTGTCCCCAGACTAAAGGCAGAATACTCAGACAGTGGGTTGACGCCTGGGTTCACTTGTCATTCAGTGCCCCCTGCTGGACAGTGAAAATACTTGCCTATCAAATGTGAATAAGATTGCAAGAAGCTCAAGTGGACTACGTGGGGAAAGCAGGTGTATAAACGGGCGTAATCGCCCACTATACACGGGGAAAGGATGGTCCATTTGAAACCACTTGTGGGACACCTTAACCAAGTTCATATTTCCAGCTACCACGGAGGCTGGCTGGCCACATCTGATAAAGGTTCCCTTGGGCGAAGTGTACCACCAATGTATGTTTTAGTCGTTTAAAGTGAGTCTGGGATGTGTGGGGTGGGGGTTGTGTGGGGTGGGGGGGGGGGGAGGGGGGGGGGCGGAGAAAGAAAAGTAACAAAAGCAGTCTCATTGAACCTCCATCACTGTACTTTAAAGAATAAAGAGATCCGAGCATCCCAAACTTTGGTTCTTAATCTCTGCAGAATTAGAGGCAGGTGGAAATATCACACACATCTCTCAGCGGGTACATATGGAAATCGGTCAATCCATTCCGAGGGGTTGACAGCAATAATAGCGGATTTGGAAACAAAGTGATGCCAGATGCTTCATTCTAAGTGTTGCTGGTCAGGTTGCTTGCGGGATAAATCTCTCTGATGTATCTGACGCTCTAACGTTGTTGATTAGCCCAGAACTCATCCATTCTTTCAAATGCATGTACATGGAGCCATGCTATCCGACTGCAGTGATATGAGGAGATACGCTTTCCCCTCACTTCCTTCACTGTTCCAATGCTGTCACTAGCAGGTAGAGTGCTACACTGCGTGGAGGGGCTGAATTATGTCAAGCACTTGCAACTTCAGCGCAGCACTTTTGCAAAAACACTTATGTACATTACCTCCAAGCTTGCAATTGCTACAGCACTTATATATATTAATTACAAAACAACTTTCCATTTAAAGATGGAAAATATTTGAATTGCAGTTTTAAACAAAATTAAATCCACAATGTAAAAAAAAAGCCAGTATGATTGCATTGTCAATGAGAAAGAAATAGCTGCAGTCTTAGATTGTCATCACTTCATTCAGACTGAACACCCGTTCAGATTTATAACATCTGAGTCAAGATTAGAGTGGTGCTGGAAAAAGCACAGCCGGTCAGGCAGCATCCGAGGATGCAGGATAATTGACGTTTTGGGCAGGAGCACTTCATCTGGAACATCTGAGCCGATCGAGGAACAAGTCAATTTGAATTGAAACTAAATTAAAAGGAAATATATATATATACTCATTTATTTTTAAGTTTGTTTCTATTTGAATAGGATGGTGCAGAGAAAACAAGAATGATGCATAGTAACCATGGTATAATTTTTTTGACCATTAATCAAGATAATACAATCAAAGTACACGTCAGGTTAATATCAGTTACCCAACATTTGATTATCAGCTTACATATTGTCAAGGATGACATGTACAGTTATTTTTAAAAAAAATCAAATTTTCAGATCCAACTGCCAAATACATTTTGCCCATCAACACAAACAATATCCTGGTTTACATTAATTCATTCTAATCCAGATTTTCTCGGCTATATTTAACATTAATCAATTCCATATTATTTTATATCACTGTGAAGTAACAGAAATTAATCCTCCATTCAGGGTCGATCTAGAGGAAATTATCTCAACCAAACTTTCAATTAAAACAAAGTTTAAAGCACGGTTATTTTCACGGTTATATGGATTAAATAAGGCTCCTGTGGTGAAAATTCTCCAAATTAAATACAAAAGGATAAAGTTAAAAACCACACAACACTAGGTTATAGTCCAACAGGTTTATTTGGAAGCAATAGCTTTCGGAGCACTGCTCCTTCATTAAGTGGTTGTGGAGGGTAAGATCATAAGACCCAAAATTTATAGCAAAAGATTACAGTGTCATGAAACAGAAATGATATATTGAACAAACATGGATTGTTAAGTCTTTCATCTTTTAGAATAGGTTGTAAGTTTCAGTTCATTAATATGTGAAACTTGCAACCCATTCTAAAAGATGAAAGACCTGTTGGACTATAACCTACTGTTGTAGGATTTTTAACTTTGCCCACCCCAGTCCAACACCAGCACCTCCACATCACGAAAGGATAGGTCTAACCGAGCTTATTCTAAGCATCTTAATGACACCTAGTGGAACATATTATCACTGCACTTTATTTTTTAGGTTTATTTCTTTGGCATTTGGCTTTGCAAAGTAGTCAGTAGTCAGACATGAAAATAAATTACAGAATATTAAAACACAGATTGCATTCCTTCAAATTTCTAGAAGGGAGGATTTGATTGAAGCTTCCAAGCTTTAGAGCAGATAGATATTTCCACTAGGTAGGGAGTCAAATATTGCAGGGTGTAATCTTAGAAGTAGAGACAGAGTTTTCAGCAAAATCATTAACAAAGAATTTTACCCACAGTGGGGCAGTAGACGTTTGGAGCTGGTTAATGTAAGTGGTCATGGGATAGTAGAATCATGGACTGAAACTTATCAATGAAAAACTACGTGAGTTGGAAGTTCGCAGTAAGCCTCAGTAGGCTGGCGGTAACTGTGGAGGTATACTCCAGTTCGATGTATCCAGGGTTACTGTCCGTATTAAGGATGATGCTCCGCGCAGTTCTCCAAAATGTTACCCAGTCAATCAGAGACTTGGTGGTTCACCAATTACTTCCATATCACCTCCAGCGGCAGCCATATCTGCATCGAGGGTCAAGGGCCCTGGAAGACAGTGAAGGTTTTGGGGGGCTCTAATATAGACCTAGGGTTTGATTGGGAGTTACTTGTGGGTGGGGAATTGTGGGAGCAATAAATGCCAATGTGGAACACACTGGGATGTTCTCTGTGCACGACTGAGTGTCCAGAAAACAAGGCCTCTCTTAAAAGCCTGCTGGAAGGTTGCCAACCTTTACTGAATTATCTCTGCTTGCACTGGCAAGCAGCAGTGATGACAGAAAGTGAGGCTTATGGGACTCAAATGGGCAACGGTGTGGCCAAAGCCAGCACTCCCACCCACACCCCTGTCCCACCACTTTTCCATGTTTTTTGCCAGTTTTTTTGCAGCTTAGCCCTTTGCTATAAGGTCGTTAAAATTCCACTGTAATGTAATTACAGCACCGAAACTGGACCTTTGGTCCTTCGAGTTAAGGGAATCAATCCTATTCCCCGGCTTTGTCTCTAGTGCCCTTAAGTTTATTTCTTTTATTCCCAATCCTTTTTGAATCATTCTTCATATACTTCCAGTCGCATGGACAGCAAATTGCAATCATTACTACTTAGTGTGTAAAATATATTAATTCACTTGTTGCATGCATATCCTACTTAAAACCTTAATCCTGTGTCCCCTCACCTTTGTTCCATCTTGACTACATTATTGATTCCAAATCTTTACCATTGCTAAACTTTATGTTGTGATGATCACCTCATGCCATGTATGCCCACAGGTGTAGAGTCCACCTGAATCTTTTCAGCCCATATCATTGGTTTCAGTAATTCAGTGGAATAATGACACTACACTAGGAATCCAGATCACCGAATTAACTTTCCACATGTATAGGTTTGAATCTAGCTAGAGCAGATAGTGAAGTCTGAATGCAGTTAAAAACAAAGCTGGAATTTTGAGTTAGCCTAAATGAGCACTATATAATCATTGTTGTAAAAACCCATCTGGTTCATCAATGCCCGTCAGGTGAGGGCGATCTGCCATTTTTACCTGGTTTGACACTGTTGTGTCTCCAGACCCATAACAATCCCCTCATAAATGCCTTCTCAAATACCTTAACAAAGCAATCAGTTAAATCAAAAACAAAGGAATGAAACTGGATAGCCAACATGATATCAGCCTAGGCACTGCCAATTGCAGCACCTTGCAAAGTCTGCATTACCAATATCTGGCTGCTTGTGGCAAAATTGGGAGGGCAGACTCTCAGTCCATTCTAGGAACAGCCTATTACAGGCATCCTCAAGGAATCTAAGACTTTAAGACTCTGATTCAAGATGCATAGATATGTCCTGTCCCACCAGCTGCACAGACCCAGCAGACATAGTGGAACAGTGGTATTCAGTCAGAAGAGAGCTGCACCAGGCATTACCAATGACTCCACATCCTACAAAGCCTCACGGCATCAGGTCAAACATGGGCAAACCAATCACTGCACACACACCACCCCCCCACCACCACTGCGGCCCTTGATCGCAGGGACACAGAATGTTCTCTGGATGGGTGCGGGACTTCAGTAACTCTGTAGCACTACCTGGACTGAGCTCACTAAGTCCTGAAGGACGTAACTGCTGGACTGGAACAGCAGGAGATGGTGAAGGAGTTATCTAAACAGAAAAAAAAACAATTGTACTTCATCTCACCAACTTGCCTGCTGCAGATGTATTTATCTGTAACAGTATTGGTAAGACTACAAGACCATAAGAAATAGAAACAGGAGTACCCTGTTCAGCCCTCGAGCCAGCTTTGCCATTAAACAGGACCATGGCTTTTGGAAAGGCAGAGACTGATGAGGAATAGTCAACATGGCTTTGTGTGTGGGAAACATATGTCATTAACTTGAATGAATATTTTGAAGAAGTGAGATTGATGAAGGCAGAGCAGTAGACATTGTCTATATGGACTGCAGTATAGGTTCCACATGGTATACTGGTTAGTAAGGTTATATCACATGGCATCTAGGGGAAGCTAGTCAATCAGATCCAAAATTGGTTTGAAGCTCATTGGTTGTGGTAGCGGGTTGCTTATCAGACTGGAGGCCTGTGATCTGTGATTAGTGATATGTCACAACTGCCATTGCTTTTCGTCATGCATGTAAATTGAAAAGAGAAGGTATGGTTTGTAAGTTTGCAGACAACACCAAAGTAGGTGACATAGTGAAAGTGGAGTAACATGTCTCAGAGTACAATGGCACCTTGATTAGATGGGTCAATAGGAGTAGCAGATAGAGTTTAATGTAGATAACTGTGAGGTGCTGCATTTTGGGAAGGCAAACCAGGGTAGGACAACAATTAATGGTAGGGCCCTGGGAAGTGTTGCCAAACAAAGAGACCTAGCAGGTACAAGTGCATAGTTCCTTGAAAGTGGAGGTGCAGGCAGTGAAGAAGGTGTTTGGTACACTTGTCTTCACTGGTCAGGACATTGAGTATTGAAGCTGGGATGTCGTGTTGCAGCTGTGCAGGACATTAGTGAGGCCACGATTAGATTGCTGCGTATGATTCTGGTCACTCTTCTGTAGGAAGGATGTTGTTAAACCTGAGAGGGTGCAGGAAAGATTTGCAAGGATGTTGCCAAGACTAGTGGATTTGCATTATAGGAAGAAGCTGAATAGGCTGGGGCTATTTTCCCTGGAGCATCGAAGGCTGAGTGGTGACATTACAGGGTGGGGGAGTCCAAGACTAAAAGATACGAGTTGAGAGTGAGAGGGGAAAGATTTTAAAGGGACCTGCGGGGCAACTTTTTCATGCAGAGGGTGGTGTATGCATGGAACAAGCGGCCAGATGAATTGGTGGAGGCTGGTACAATTACAGCATTTAAAAAGCATCTGGATGGGTATGTGAATAGGAAGGGTTCAGAGGTATACGGGCCTACTCCAGATTGGGTGCCGAGTCATCACAAATTAATTGGACCAAGGGGTCTGTTTCGGTGCTGTATGACTGTATCACCAATGGCTGTTCTGACATTCCTCACATCCACTTTCCTGTCTTTTTCCCATAAACCTTGGTTCACCTACTGATCAATAATCTACCTATCTCAGCCCTAAATTTACAAAAGCACAGTGTCCCCTATGCTGGAACCCAAGTCAAGTACCAGTAAGCAGATTATTCCTTTGTCAGTACTGTTTGATAGTATTGACATTTCTTCCATCATGTTGCTGATGGTCAAGAGTAAACAAATAGGGTGGTCCAAGATGGCAGCAGAGTAGCATGAAGACGCTTACCTGCAGCTCATCTGCTCCATTCGCTTTTACTTTGTTTCTCTTTCACTGTTTTCTAATCTTAATCAACATACGTTCCGTGGAGAGTGAATTTGTACAGCGTGGAGGAGATCAGCGCGGAGGACGGTGCGCCCAACATGGCAGTGAGAGAGTTCCCCATTGTGGCGTTGGAAGCCCCTTGTCTGTATGGTATCTGTGGTGATGGTGAGCCCGGTGGGGAATAAACTTACCTTCTGGAGAGAGTTCGGCGGCAATGGCATCGTGGCTCATTGCAGCTGGGAGCCTGGAGCGGGATTTTGATGGTCGGAGATCGACCCCAATGGGAGGAGCGAGTCCAACACGGTGATGAGGCATGTCTCTCAGCATCTGCTGCAGCAATGGTGAGAGCAGGCAGCCCAAGGTCTCTCAGATCGTGGGCTGAAGCGAAGGAGATCAAGCCCTGGTTGAGGGTGAAAGCCAAGGGTGGCTAAGCACTTAACACTGTTGAACTTTTATTTTTCTACTTAACACTAACAGAGACTGCAATATTTCATTTTTAACTTTGTTGTTTTATTTTTCTACTTTGTACCTAAAAGTTTGTACCTAGGTTTCTTTGTACCCAAGATAGCACTGGGAATGGCAACATGTACACTTTTCACTGTACTCATATACTTCTGTACTTGAGAACGCATGACATGGCAAATACCAACTGCAACAAGATGGAATCGAACCGTTGCCTGTTGACATTAACTTGCATTACCATCATTGAACTCCACCACTGTGGGCTACCAATGACCAGAAACTGGAGAGATATATAAATGCTATGGCTACAAGAGCAAGACAGAGGCTGAAAATTCTGTGGTGACTAACCTCTGTGGTGCCTCCTCAAAGCATGCCCACCATCAACAATGCACAAGCCAGAACTGCGAAAAAAATACAGTACATGTCAACTTCCTGGGTTATCCAAAATAAAATTAGAATGAGATGAGAATGAGAAGGTGGATGAAATTTCTTGTTGACTTAATGATTACATGGGTCACGGGTTTTTTAAACGTTTGTCTTAGGCTGGAGGAATGTGTGAATTTGTTGATATCAAGCCTTGTAACTCAGTAGTAACAGTCTGAACTGTCACAGTAACTCTAAAAAAAATGAAGTTTTCCTTAAAATAGACACAGTGAATCAGACACGATAAGGTGGGCTCCTGAAAAGCTCAATTTGTGACTGTCATGTCATTGTGCTATCTGACTCTCTTACAGTTCACTTTCCAAGGAGAAACAAGCATGTCTGAATAAATTACTTGGGCAAACCAACATGGAAAACATCATGCTTGTGCTGTTTGACAGTGGTCCAACTGATCATTCGATGAATGCTCGAGAGTGTCAAAATTTGAATGCACAGCTGACCTCACAGTAAAACATTTGTTAACTCAGAGAGGTCAATAGGTCACTGACAAGAGTGGGTTGCTCACTTGTTCTGGTCTGATCTTTGGACAACTCGGCATAAAGGGCTTCACTTGTAAGCAATGCATGGGTAAGTCCTTGGAAGGAAATTCCAGATGTACTTTGGTTTATGAGTTGGGCATAATCCATTGTTAGAACTGGCTTGGGTTATTGCTATCCAGACCCAGGAAAATGGGAGAAACTTGTTGAGATACTATTAGCGAGCCAGCCAGGATAGCCGACAATAACAGCTGAGGGAATGGAAGAAAGAAACTCGACTGAATGGTCAAATATAGAGGAAAGGGATAACACTGGGGGGAAGTGAGAGCTCATTCCTGAAAACAATGCCTTTTATTTGGACTAATCTGTGGATTCAATGGATGCAATGACTGTGTCAGTGATGCAGAAAGAAGGACATTCAGAATACAATTAAGATGGTCCAGTGACCTGTATCAAATAACATCACGTTCTCAAAGCACATCTTGGCGACCAAGTCAAAAAGTCATCACAACAATGTCACTTAAACAATTTTGATGGCAAGGAGCTGTTGGCAGTCATATTGTGGTGTCATTAGACTGCAGAGCTTGAAGGCTGTTATAAGGAATACCTTTGAACGAACGAGACTTCACAAGTGTATCAGTTATAAAGACAAAGGCTTAATTGGGAGAAAAGGAGACCGACAAAGCACCATGGAAACAAGTTGATAAAGCGCAACTGTGAGTCAGACAGCCCTGGCAGCGATCGGATAAGGCTAGTAATATCAATCTCAAATGTTCATAATTTTGGCGAATCTGAAGAAGGAAATGATTGAATTTTGCAGAATCAGGAATGATTGAGCGAAAGGCTTGAGACTTGAAAGGATAGAAACAAGATTAAGCACACCATGCAGGTACGTTCAGAGAAATTAGAGTCATAGAGATGTACAGCATGGAAATAGACCCTTCGGTCCAACCTGTCCACGCCGACCAGATATCCCAACCCAATCTAGTCCCACCTGCCAGCACCTGGCCCATATCCCTCCAAACCCTTCCTATTCATGTACCCATCCAAATGCCTCTTAAATGTTGCAATTGTACCAGCCTCCACCACTTCCTCTGGCAGCTCATTCCATACATGTACCACCCTCTGCATGAAAACGTTGCCCCTTAGATCTCTTTTATATCTTTCCCCTCTCACCCTAAACCTATGCCCTCTAGTTCTGGACTCCTCGACCCCAGGGAAAAGACTTTGCCTATTTATCCTATCCATACCCCTCATAATTTTGTAAACCTCTATAAGGTCACCCCTTAGTCACCGACGCTCCAGGGAAAACAGCCCCAGCCTATTCAGCCTTTCCCTGTAGCTCAGATGCTCCAACCCTAGCAACATCCTTGTAAATCTTTTCTGAACCCTTTCAAGTTTCACAACATCTTTCTGATAGGAAGGAGACCAGAATTGCATGCAATATTTCAACAGTGGCCTAACCAATGTCCTGTACAGCCGCAACATGACCTCCCAAATCCTGTACTCAATACTTTGACTAATAAAGGAAAGCATACCAAAAGCCTTCTTCACTATCCTATCTACCTGTGACTCCACTTTCAAGGAGCTATGAACCTGCGCTCCAAGGTCTCTTTGTTCAGCAACACTCCCTAGGACCTTACCATTAAGTGTATAAGTCCTGCTAAGATTTGCTTTCCCAAAATGCAGCATCTCGCATTTATCTGAATTAAACTCTATCTGCCGCTTCTCAGCCCATTGGCCCATCTGGTCCAGATCCTGTTGTAATCAGAGGTAACCCTCTTCGCTGTCCACTACACCTCCAATTTTGGTGTCATCTGCAAACTTACTAACTGTACCTCTTATGCTCGCATCCAAATCATTTATGTAAATGACAAAAAAAAGAGGGCCCAGCACCGATCCTTGTGGTACTCCACTGGTCACAGGCCTCCAGTCTGAAAAACAACCCTCCACCACCACCCTCTGCCTTCTACCTTTGAGCCAGTTCTGAATCCAAATGGCTAGTTCTCCCTGTATTGCATGAGATCTAAGGTTGCTAATCAGTCTCCCATGGAGAACCTTGTTGAACGCCTTACTGAAGTCCATATAGATCACATGTACTGCTCTGCCCTCATCAATCTTCTTTGTTACTTCATCAAAAAACTCATCAAGTTTGTGAGACATGATATCCCACGCACAAAGCCATGTTGACTACCCCAAATCAGTCCTTGCCTTTCCAAATACACTTTAACTCCCCCTCCCACTCCGCCAAGGACATGCATGTCCTTAGCCTCCTCCATCGCCAGACCCTGACCACACGATGCCTGGAGGAAGAGCGCCTCATCTTCCGCCTAGGAACCTTCCAACCACACGGGATGAATGTAGATTTCTCCAGCTTCTTCATTTCCCCTCCCCCCACCTAATCTCAGTCCCAACCCTCGGACTCACTACCACCCTCTTGACCTGCAATCTTCTGCCCAACCTCTCCGCCCCCATCCCCTCTCCGGCCTATCACCCTCACCCTCACCTCCTTCCATCGATCGTATTCCCAGCACCCCTCCCCCAAATTCCCTCCCCCCTACCCTTTATCTCAGCCCACTTAGCACACCAGCCTCATTCCTGAAGAAGGGCTTATGCCCGAAACATTGATTCTCCTGCTCCTCGGATCCTGTCTGGCCTGCTGTGTTTTTCCAGCACCAACTCTGGTCTCTAGCATCTGCAGTCCTCACTTTCTCCTTTCCAAATACATGTACATCCTGTCCCTCAGGATTCCCTCCAACAACTTGCCCACCACCGAGGTCAGGCTCACTGGTCTATAGTTCCCTGGCTTGTCCATACCACCCTTCTTAAAGAGTGGCACCACATTTGCCAACCTCCAGTCTTCCGGCACCTCACCTGTGACTATCGATGATACAAATATCTCAGCAAGAGGCCCAGCAATCACTTCTCTAGCTTCCCACAGAGATCTTGGGTACACCTGACAGGTCCTGGGGATTTATCCACCTTAAACCGTTTCAAGACATCCAGCACTTCCTCCTCTGTAATCTGGACATTTTGCAAGATGTCACCATCTATTTCCCTACAGTCCATATCCTTTTCCACAGTAAATATTGATGCAAAATATTCATTTAGTATCTCTCCCATTTTCTGTGGCTCCACATAAAGGCCACCTTGCTGAACTTTGAGGGGCCCTATTCTCTCCCTAGTTACCCTTTTGTCCTAAATATATTTGTAAAACCTCTTTGGATTCTCCTTAATTATGTTTGCCAAAGTTATCTCATGTCCCCGTTTTGCCCTCCTGATATCCCTCTTAATTATACTCCTACTTTCGTTATACTCTTCTAAGGATTCACTCGATCTATCCTGTCTGTAACAGACATATGCGCATTTGCTCACAATTGCTCAGCATCTAAGTCTATCAAACTGAGTTAAACACAGCAAAATCAAACATTGCTCAAAGTCAAGATCACATACTTGGAAAGTCAGACTTCCTATGATTTTCCCTTTTGCAGCTCAGTCCAGTCTCCATTGCAATTTCTGTGTTGTAGTACTGGCCATTTTATTTCACAAGTCTCAACGCAAATCATCACTTTCCCTGCAAAAACTGACAAGTATGGCTTTTATTCCGACTAACCTGTGGATTCAATGGATGCCGTGACTGTCTCAGAACAAACTGGCACTCGTTATGAGTTGACTTTCAACTGCAAAACTTGAAGGCTGTTTTAAAGTATCCCTCGAATGACATAGAATTTACAAGTTTATAAAGCAATGGGCATGAATGAGAGAAAAGGGACCTGCGTTGCAACATTCAAACAAGCTGAGCAGGCTTGTGAGACCGGGCAGCGATGCATAACGTACAAAGCAAAATCTGAAGAGGTGCAGAATCTCTTTGGAAAAACAACAGGATCACGATCTCAGAGGTTTTACCTGGTCACGTGAAGTACCCAAGGCACATCTCGGTACTTGCAACCAAAAGTCACCACAACATTTCGCACTTACAGGATTTTGAGAGCAATGTGCTGTTGGTACTCGTGTTGTGGTGTCTTTAGATTGCTCCATTTGCAGGGTGTCGGAATGAACAGCTTGGAGAAAAGAATCTCATCTGAAGAGTTATACAGATGGCAGAGAGAGGGATAACACAAGAGCGACATGTGAGCTTATTTCTGCTAACCAACGATTCGAGATGAATGCCAAGTGTTCCAGACTATACAGAAGGTGGCACGTGACAACTCAGATATCTACGACCCAAACAGTATAGCACTTAGCAAAGCAAAGGGAACACAAATGCTACTGTTTAGGACACAGTTGTCTGCAAAGCAGAATGTCAAGATAAAACATGTCAAGAGAAAGTGGATCAAAATTGGTCTGCATCTAATTCCATCAAACTGAATTGAACACAGAAAAATCAAACATTGCTCAATGTGAAGATCACATACCTCCAAAGTAAGACTGGCTATGCATTTCCTTTTGTGCAGCTCACTCCAGTCAGCTTCTCAATTCAGAAATGTTGGTTATTTTGTGTACCCAGAGCTGGTCTTTATAAAGTAAAAGTGTCAACATTAGAATACAGCAATTAGCACATCATCGCATCACTTCAAAAAGGTGATAACGATGGCTTTTGATCCTACTACTCTGGATTTAATGGATGGCAAGACTGTCTCAATAGTTTAGAATGCACTAAATGCTCCCTTCTGTAAAAACGTTCAGTCAGTACATGGTGACTCAAAATTATTTTGGAAAAGAGGGATTGATTCAATGTCCCTTGAGGCTGAATTTGAAATAAACCAACATTAAGACACGTGGGCATACACACTCGTAGAAATATTTATAAATATGAGGTATGGTTGATAGAAGAGAGAACCAGTGTCTGGATGTTGTAATATTAGTGCATCAAAGAGCACAACTGTCAAAGTCCGGTTAGATTTCTTTCAGCAGGCAAGCATATTCAATCACTTTCCAGTTATCTTTGCAATGTGAGTTGTCAGAAGGAAACTTCCTTTGCAATTTGAAGTGAAAGAGGCACTGGCAAAACTGTGAATTTAGATGTAGTGACTGTGGAATCAGGAATGATTGAGAAAAGAGCTTGAGAATTGAGACAAGACTAAGCATATCATACATGTCAGTTTTGAGGAGTTGTTGCTTGGCATAACATACAAAGTAAAACTGGGAGAGTTGCAGAACCTCTTTGGAAAAGCAACAGGAGCATCTGCTCGGATCTTTTACCTGGTCACATCAAGCTCTCAAGGCTCATCTTGGTGTTTGCAGCCAAAAGTCACCACAACACGTAGCACTTACAGGATTTGGATGGCAATGTGCTGTTGGTACTCGTGTTGTGGTGTCTTGTGATTGCTCCATTTGAAGAGTGTGGCAATGAACAGTTTGGAGGAAAGAATCTCATCTTAAGCATCATTCATACAGCAGAGAGAGAGATAATAGGAGATAGAAATGTGAGCTTATTTCTGCTAGCCAAAGTTTAGAGATCAGATGCCTCCTGTTCCAGGCTGCTCACATGGTGCCATGTGAAAACTCAGATATCAATGACCCAAACAGTGTAGCACTGATCAAAGCAAAGAGAACACAAACGCTGTTTAGGACACAGTTGTCTGTAAAGCAGAATGGCAAGGTAAGACAGGCACAGTTCATGTCAAGGAAAAACGGTTCACAATTGTTCAGCATCTAATTCTATCAAACTGAGTTAAACACAGCAAAATCAAGCATGGCTCAAAGTCAAGATCACATACTTGGAAAGTCAGACTTCCTACGCTTTTCCCTTTTGCAGCTCAGTTCAGTCTCCATTTCAATTCAGGTGTGTTGTAGTGCTGGTCATTGTATTTCTCAAGTCTCAACACACATCATCACTTTCCCTGCAAAAGATGACAACTGTGGCTTTTATTCCTACCAACCTGTGGATTCAATGGATGCCATGACTGTCTCAGAACAAACTAGATTCAGGCTACTATTGAAATGGTCTGTCAGTAAATGGTGGCTCAAAATGTTTTAGGAAAAGAGAAATTGAAACAATGTCCCTTGACACTGAACTGAAAATACATCAACATGAAGATATTAGGGTCTATAACCACAAAGAAGTATTGAGAAAGAATGTTTCGTTAACATCAGAGAAATTTTGCTGGATTTTGGGATATTATTACATCAAAGAAGACAACAGGCAAAGTCTGATCAGATTTCTTGTCCCAGGAAGCATATTCAATCATTTTGTAGTTGATGTTACAATGTGAGTTGTCAAAAGGAAACTTCCTGCACAGGTTGAAGTAAAAGGAATATTGGGAACCGTGTAAAAGACGCAAAGCATAACGCGAGATGGAATGGCTATAATCCCGACAAGGGCAGTCTGAGAAAAATTCATTCTTATCGACAATTGACGCCACTTAATGATAGTGTGGAGCATTTCCTGGAAGGATGTTGAACTGAAAATGATGATCAAGTCAATACTCTTTTCACTTAGTGAAGCAGTTTCATTGGACGTAACGTGACCAACCATCCTGAGCGAATGATCCTGAACTTTAGGACAACATGGCAAAAACACTCCAGTGACCTGTCTCAAATGTTTTAGTGTTGTCAAGGCACATCTTGATAACTAAAGTCAAAAGTCATCACAATAATACCAGTTATATGATTTTGATGGCGGCGATCTGATGGCACTCGTTATGAGTTGACTTTTATTCCAACTGCAAAACCTGAAGGCTGTTTTAAAGTATCCCTCGAATGACACAGAATTTACAAGTTTATCAAGCAATGGGCATGAATGAGAGAAAAGGGACCTGCGTTGCAACATTCAAACAAGCTGAGCAGGCTTGTGAGACCGGGCAGCGATGCATAACGTACAAAGCAAAATCTGAAGAGGTGCAGAATCTCTTTGGAAAAACAACAGGATCACGATCTCAGATGTTTTACCAGGTCACGTGAAGTACCCAAGGCACATCACGGTACTTGCAGCCAAAAGTCACCACAACATTTCGCACTTACAGGATTTTGAGAGCAATGTGCTGTTGGTACTCGTGTTGTGGTGTCTTTAGATTGCTCCATTTGCAGGGTGTCGGAATGAACAGCTTGGAGAAAAGAATCTCATTTGAAGAGTTATACAGATGGCAGAGAGAGGGATAACACAAGAGCGACATGTGAGCTTATTTCTGCTAACCAACGATTCGAGATGAATGCCAAGTGTTCCAGACTATACAGAAGGTGGCACGTGACAACTCAGATATCTACGACCCAAACAGTATAGCACTTAGCAAAGCAAAGGGAACACAAATGCTACTGTTTAGGACACAGTTGTCTGCAAAGCAGAATGTCAAGATAAAACATGTCAAGAGAAAGTGGATCAAAATTGGTCTGCATCTAATTCCATCAAACTGAATTGAACACAGAAAAATCAAACATTGCTCAATGTGAAGATCACATACCTCCAAAGTAAGACCGGCTATGCATTTCCTTCTTTGCAGCTCACTCCAGTCAGCTTCTCAATTCAGAAGTGTTGGTTATTTTGTGCACCCAGAGCTGGTCTTTATAGAGTAAAAGTCTCAACATTAGAATACAGCAACTAGCACATCATCGCATCACTTCAAAAAGGTGATAACGATGGCTTTTGATCCTACTACTCTGGATTTAATGGATGGCAAGACTGTCTCAATAGTTCAGAATGCACTAAATGCTCCCTCCTGTAAAAACGTTCAGTCAGTACATGGTGACTCAAAATTATTTTGGAAAAGAGGGATTGGTTCAATGTCCCTTGAGGCTGAATTTGAAATAAACCAACATTAAGACACGTGGGCATACACACTCGTAGAAATATTTAAAAATATGAGGTATGGTTGATAGAAGAGAGAACCAGTGCCTGGATGTTGTAATATTAGTGCATCAAAGAGCACAACTGTCAAAGTCCGGTTAGATTTCTTTTAGCGAGCAAGCATATTCAATCACTTGTCAGTAATCTTTGTAATGTGAGTTGTCAGAAGGAAACTTCCTGTGCAATTTGAAGTGAAAGAGGCACTGGCAAAAGTGTGAATTTAGATGTAGTGACTGTGGAATCAGGAATGATTGAGAAACGGGCTTGAGAATTGAGACAAGACTAAGCACACCATGCATGTCTGTTTTGAGGAGTTGTTGCTTGGCATAACGTACAAAGCAAAACTGGGAGAGTTGCAGAACCTCTTTGGAAAAGCAACAGGAGCACCTGCTCGGATCTTTTACCTGGTCACATCAAGCTCTCAAGGCTCATCTTGGTGTTTGCAGCCAAAAGTCACCACAACACGTAGCACTTACAGGATTTGGATGGCAATGTGCTGTTGGTACTCGTGTTGTGGTGTCTTGTGATTGCTCCATTTGAAGAGTGTGGCAAGGAACAGCTTGGAGGAAAGAATCTCATCTTAAGCATCATTCATACAGCAGAGAGATAATAGGAGATAGAAATGTGAGCTTATTTCTGCTAGCCAAAGTTTAGAGATCAGATGCCTCCTGTTCCAGGCTGCTCACATGGTGCCATGTGAAAACTCAGATATCAATGACCCAAACAGTGTAGCACTGAGCAAAGCAAAGACAACGCAAACGCTACTGTTTAGGACACAGTTGTCTGTAAAGCGGAATGGGAAGGTAAGACAGGCACAGTTCATGTCAAGGGAAAGCGGTTCACAATTGTTCAGCATCTAAATCTATCAAACTGAGTTAAACACAGCAAAATCAAGCATGGCTCAAAGTCAAGATCACATACTTGGAAAGTCAGACTTCCTATGCTTTTCCCTTTTGCAGCTCAGTTCAGTCTCCATTTCAATTCAGGTGTGTTGTAGTGCTGGTCATTGTATTTCTCAAGTCTCAACACACATCATCACTTTCCCTGCAAAAGATGACAACTGTGGCTTTTATTCCTACCAACCTGTGGATTCAATGGATGCCATGACTGTCTCAGAACAAACTAGATTCAGGCTACGATTGAAATGGTCTGTCAGTAAATGGTGGCTCAAAATGTTTTAGGAAAAGAGAAATTGAAACAATGTCCCTTGACACTGAACTGAAAATACATCAACATGAAGATATTAGGGTCTATAACCACAAAGAAGTATTGAGAAAGAATGTTTCGTTAACATCAGAGAGAAATTTTGCTGGATTTTGGGATATTATTACATCAAAGAAGACAACAGGCAAAGTCTGATCAGATTTCTTGTCTCCAGCAAGCATATTCAATCATTTTGTAGTTGATGTTACAATGTGAGTTGTCAAAAGGAAACTTCCTGCACAGGTTGAAGTAAAAGAAATATTGGGAACCGTGTAAAAGACGCAAAGCATAACGCTAGATGGAATGGCTATAATCCTGAGAAGGGCAGTCTGAGAAAAATTCATTCTTATCGACAATTGACGCCACTTAATGATAGTGTGGAGCATTTCCTGGAAGGATGTTGAACTGAAAATGATGATCAAGTCAATACTCTTTTCACTTAGTGAAGCAGTTTCATTGGACGTAACGTGACCAACCATCCTGAGCGAATGATCCTGATCTTTAGGACAACATGGCAAAAACACTCCAGTGACCTGGATCAAATGTTTTAGTGTTGTCAAGGCACATCTTGATAACTAAAGTCAAAAGTCATCACAATAATACCAGTTATATGATTTTGATGGCGGCGATCTGATGGCACTCGTTATGAGTTGACCTTTATTCCAACTGCAAAACCTGAAGGCTGTTTTAAAGTATCCCTCGAATGACACAGAATTTACAAGTTTATCAAGCAATGGGCATGAATGAGAGAAAAGGGACCTGCGTTGCAACATTCAAACAAGCTGAGCAGGCTTGTGAGACCGGGCAGCGATGCATAACGTACAAAGCAAAATCTGAAGAGGTGCAGAATCTCTTTGGAAAAACAACAGGATCACGATCTCAGATGTTTTACCAGGTCACGTGAAGTACCCAAGGCACATCTCGGTACTTGCAGCCAAAAGTCACCACAACATTTCGCACTTACAGGATTTTGAGAGCAATGTGCTGTTGGTACTCGTGTTGTGGTGTCTTTAGATTGCTCCATTTGCAGGGTGTCGGAATGAACAGCTTGGAGAAAAGAATCTCATCTGAAGAGTTATACAGATGGCAGAGAGAGGGATAACACAAGAGCGACATGTGAGCTTATTTCTGCTAACCAACGATTCGAGATGAATGCCAAGTGTTCCAGACTATACAGAAGGT
Source organism: Chiloscyllium plagiosum (assembly GCF_037043375.1). Lineage (NCBI taxonomy): Eukaryota > Metazoa > Chordata > Chondrichthyes > Orectolobiformes > Hemiscylliidae > Chiloscyllium > Chiloscyllium plagiosum. The sequence goes on from NW_028270139.1 coordinate 42,320,404, forward strand.
GGCACGTGACAACTCAGATATCTACGACCCAAACAGTATAGCACTTAGCAAAGCAAAGGGAACACAAATGCTACTGTTTAGGACACAGTTGTCTGCAAAGCAGAATGTCAAGATAAAACATGTCAAGAGAAAGTGGATCAAAATTGGTCTGCATCTAATTCCATCAAACTGAATTGAACACAGAAAAATCAAACATTGCTCAATGTGAAGATCACATACCTCCAAAGTAAGACCGGCTATGCATTTCCTTCTTTGCAGCTCACTCCAGTCAGCTTCTCAATTCAGAAGTGTTGGTTATTTTGTGCACCCAGAGCTGGTCTTTATAGAGTAAAAGTCTCAACATTAGAATACAGCAACTAGCACATCATCGCATCACTTCAAAAAGGTGATAACGATGGCTTTTGATCCTACTACTCTGGATTTAATGGATGGCAAGACTGTCTCAATAGTTCAGAATGCACTAAATGCTCCCTCCTGTAAAAACGTTCAGTCAGTACATGGTGACTCAAAATTATTTTGGAAAAGAGGGATTGGTTCAATGTCCCTTGAGGCTGAATTTGAAATAAACCAACATTAAGACACGTGGGCATACACACTCGTAGAAATATTTAAAAATATGAGGTATGGTTGATAGAAGAGAGAACCAGTGCCTGGATGTTGTAATATTAGTGCATCAAAGAGCACAACTGTCAAAGTCCGGTTAGATTTCTTTTAGCGAGCAAGCATATTCAATCACTTGTCAGTAATCTTTGTAATGTGAGTTGTCAGAAGGAAACTTCCTGTGCAATTTGAAGTGAAAGAGGCACTGGCAAAAGTGTGAATTTAGATGTAGTGACTGTGGAATCAGGAATGATTGAGAAACGGGCTTGAGAATTGAGACAAGAATAAGCACACCATGCATGTCTGTTTTGAGGAGTTGTTGCTTGGCATAACGTACAAAGCAAAACTGGGAGAGTTGCAGAACCTCTTTGGAAAAGCAACAGGTGCACCTGCTCGGATCTTTTACCTGGTCACATCAAGTTCTCAAGGCTCATCTTGGTGTTTGCAGCCAAACGTCACCACAACACGTAGCACTTACAGGATTTGGATGGCAATGTGCTGTTGGTACTCGTGTTGTGGTGTCTTGTGATTGCTCCATTTGAAGAGTGTGGCAATGAACAGCTTGGAGGAAAGAATCTCATCTTAAGCATCATTCATACAGCAGAGATAGAGATAATAGGAGATAGAAATGTGAGCTTATTTCTGCTAGCCAAAGTTTAGAGATCAGATGCCTCCTGTTCCAGGCTGCTCACATGGTGCCATGTGAAAACTCAGATATCAATGACCCAAACAGTGTAGCACTGAGCAAAGCAAAGACAACGCAAACGCTACTGTTTAGGACACAGTTGTCTGTAAAGCAGAATGGCAAGGTAAGACAGGCACAGTTCATGTCAAGGGACAGCGGTTCACAATTGTTCAGCATCTAAATCTATCAAACTGAGTTAAACACAGCAAAATCAAGCATGGCTCAAAGTCAAGATCACGTACTTGGAAAGTCAGACTTCCTATGCTTTTCCCTTTTGCAGCTCAGTTCAGTCTCCATTTCAATTCAGGTGTGTTGTAGTGCTGGTCATTGTATTTCTCAAGTCTCAACACACATCATCACTTTCCCTGCAAAAGATGACAACTGTGGCTTTTATTCCTACCAACCTGTGGATTCAATGGATGCCATGACTGTCTCAGAACAAACTAGATTCAGGCTACTATTGAAATGGTCTGTCAGTAAATGGTGGCTCAAAATGTTTTTGGAAAAGAGAAATTGAAACAATGTCCCTTGACACTGAACTGGAAATACATCAACATGAAGATATTAGGGTCTATAACCACAAAGAAGTATTGAGAAAGAATGTTTCGTTAACATCAGAGAGAACTTTTGCTGGATTTTGGGATATTAGTACATCAAAGAAGACAACAGGCAAAGTCTGATCAGATTTCTTGTCTCCAGCAAGCATATTCAATCATTTTGCAGTTGATGTTACAATGTGAGTTGTCAAATGGAAACTTCCTGCACAGGTTGAAGTAAAAGAAATATTGGGAACCGTGTAAAAGACACAAAGCATAACGCTAGATGGAATGGCTATAATCCTGAGAAGGGCAGTCTGAGAAAAATTCATTCTTATCGACAATTGACGCCACTTAATGATAGTGTGGAAGACATCTCCTGAGCATTTCCTGGAAGGATGTTGAACTGAAAATGATGATCAAGTCAATACTCTTTTCACTTAGTGAAGCAGTTTCATTGGACGTAACGTGACCAACCATCCTGAGCGAATGATCCTGAACTTTAGGACAACATGGCAAAAACACTCCAGTGACCTGTCTCAAATGTTTTAGTGTTGTCAAGGCACATCTTGATAACTAAAGTCAAAAGTCATCACAATAATACCAGTTATATGATTTTGATGGCGGCGAGCTGATGGCACTCGTTATGAGTTGACTTTTATTCCAACTGCAAAACCTGAAGGCTGTTTTAAAGTATCCCTCGAATGACATAGAATTTACAAGTTTATCAAGCAATGGGCATGAATGAGAGAAAAGGGACCTGCGTTGCAACATTCAAACAAGCTGAGCAGGCTTGTGAGACTGGGCAGCGATGCATAACGTACAAAGCAAAATCTGAAGAGGTGCAGAATCTCTTTGGAAAAACAACAGGATCACGATCTCAGATGTTTTACCAGGTCACGTGAAGTACCCAAGGCACATCTCGGTACTTGCAACCAAAAGTCACCACAACATTTCGAATTTACAGGATTTTGAGAGCAATGTGCTGTTGGTACTCGTGTTGTGGTGTCTTTAGATTGCTCCATTTGCAGGGTGTCGGAATGAACAGCTTGGAGAAAAGAATCTCATTTGAAGAGTTATACAGATGGCAGAGAGAGGGATAACACAAGAGCGACATGTGAGCTTATTTCTGCTAACCAACGTTTCGAGATGAATGCCAAGTGTTCCAGACTATACAGAAGGTGGCACGTGACAACTCAGATATCTACGACCCAAACAGTATAGCACTTAGCAAAGCAAAGGGAACACAAATGCTACTGTTTAGGACACAGTTGTCTGCAAAGCAGAATGTCAAGATAAAACATGTCAAGAGAAAGTGGATCAAAATTGGTCTGCATCTAATTCCATCAAACTGAATTGAACACAGAAAAATCAAACATTGCTCAATGTGAAGATCACATACCTCCAAAGTAAGACCGGCTATGCATTTCCTTCTTTGCAGCTCACTCCAGTCAGCTTCTCAATTCAGAAGTGTTGGTTACTTTGTGCACCCAGAGCTGGTCTTTATAGAGTAAAAGTCTCAACATTAGAATACAGCAATTAGCACATCATCGCATCACTTCAAAAAGGTGATAACGATGGCTTTTGATCCTACTACTCTGGATTTAATGGATGGCAAGACTGTCTCAATAGTTCAGAATGCACTAAATGCTCCCTCCTGTAAAAACGTTCAGTCAGTACATGGTGACTCAAAATTATTTTGGAAAAGAGGGATTGGTTCAATGTCCCTTGAGGCTGAATTTGAAATAAACCAACATTAAGACACGTGGGCATACACACTCGTAGAAATATTTAAAAATATGAGGTATGGTTGATAGAAGAGAGAACCAGTGCCTGGATGTTGTAATATTAGTGCATCAAAGAGCACAACTGTCAAAGTCCGGTTAGATTTCTTTTAGCGAGCAAGCATATTCAATCACTTGTCAGTAATCTTTGTAATGTGAGTTGTCAGAAGGAAACTTCCTGTGCAATTTGAAGTGAAAGAGGCACTGGCAAAAGTGTGAATTTAGATGTAGTGACTGTGGAATCAGGAATGATTGAGAAACGGGCTTGAGAATTGAGACAAGACTAAGCACATCATGCATGTCTGTTTTGAGGAGTTGTTGCTTGGCATAACGTACAAAGCAAAACTGGGAGAGTTGCAGAACCTCTTTGGAAAAGCAACAGGAGCACCTGCTCGGATCTTTTACCTGGTCACATCAAGCTCTCAAGGCTCATCTTGGTGTTTGCAGCCAAAAGTCACCACAACACGTAGCACTTACAGGATTTGGATGGCAATGTGCTGTTGGTACTCGTTTTTTGGTGTCTTGTGATTGCTCCATTTGAAGAGTGTGGCAATGAACAGCTAGGAGGAAAGAATCTCATCTTAAGCATCATTCATACAGCAGAGATAGAGATAATAGGAGATAGAAATGTGAGCTTATTTCTGCTAGCCAAAGTTTAGAAATCAGATGCCTCCTGTTCCAGGCTGCTCACATGGTGCCATGTGAAAACTCAGATATCAATGACCCAAACAGTGTAGCACTGAGCAAAGCAAAGACAACGCAAACGCTACTGTTTAGGACACAGTTGTCTGTAAAGCGGAATGGGAAGGTAAGACAGGCACAGTTCATGTCAAGGGAAAGCGGTTCACAATTGTCCAGCATCTAAATCTATCAAACTGAGTTAAACACAGCAAAATCAAGCATGGCTCAAAGTCAAGATCACATACTTGGAAAGTCAGACTTCCTATGCTTTTCCCTTTTGCAGCTCAGTTCAGTCTCCATTTCAATTCAGGTGTGTGGTAGTGCTGGTCATTGTATTTCTCAAGTCTCAACACACATCATCACTTTCCCTGCAAAAGATGACAACTGTGGCTTTTATTCCTACCAACCTGTGGATTCAATGGATGCCATGACTGTCTCAGAACAAACTAGATTCAGGCTACTATTGAAATGGTCTGTCAGTAAATGGTGGCTCAAAATGTTTTTGGAAAAGAGAAATTGAAACAATGTCCCTTGACACTGAACTGGAAATACATCAACATGAAGATATTAGGGTCTATAACCACAAAGAAGTATTGAGAAAGAATGTTTCGTTAACATCAGAGAAAACTTTTGCTGGATTTTGGGATATTATTACATCAAAGAAGACAACAGGCAAAGTTTGATCAGATTTCTTGTCTCCAGCAAGCATATTCAATCAGTTTGCAGTTGATGTTACAATGTGAGTTGTCAAAAGGAAACTTCCTGCACAGGTTGAAGTAAAAGAAATATTGGGAACCGTGTAAAAGACGCAAAGCATAACGCTAGATGGAATGGCTATAATCCTGAGAAGGGCAGTCTGAGAAAAATTCATTCTTATCGACAATTGACGCCACTTAATGATAGTGTGGAAGACATCTCCTGAGCATTTCCTGGAAGGATGTTGAACTGAAAATGATGATCAAGTCAATACTCTTTTCACTTAGTGAAGCAGTTTCATTGGACGTAACGTGACATACCATCCTGAGCGAATGATCCTGAACTTTAGGACAACATGGCAAAAACACTCCAGCGACCTGTCTCAAATGTTTTAGTGTTGTCAAGGCACATCTTGATAACTAAAGTCAAAAGTCATCACAATAATACCAGTTATATGATTTTGATGGCGGCGAGCTGATGGCACTCGTTATGAGTTGACTTTTATTCCAACTGCAAAACCTGAAGGCTGTTTTAAAGTATCCCTCGAATGACATAGAATTTACAAGTTTATCAAGCAATGGGCATGAATGAGAGAAAAGGGACCTGCGTTGCAACATTCAAACAAGCTGAGCAGGCTTGTGAGACCGGGCAGCGATGCATAACGTACAAAGCAAAATCGGAAGAGGTGCAGAATCTCTTTGGAAAAACAACAGGATCACGATCTCAGATGTTTTACCTGGTCACGTGAAGTACCCAAGGCACATCTCGGTACTTGCAACCAAACGTCACCACAACATTTCGCACTTACAGGATTTTGACAGCAATGTGCTGTTGGTACTCGTGTTGTGGTGTCTTTAGATTGCTCCATTTGCAGGGTGTCGGAATGAACAGATTGGAGGAATGAATCTCATCTGAAGAGTTATACAGATGGCAGAGAGAGGGATAACACAAGAGCGACATGTGAGCTTATTTCTGCTAACCAACGTTTCGAGATGAGATGCCAAGTGTTCCAGACTATACAGAAGGTGGCACGTGACAACTCAGATATCTACGACCCAAACAGGACAGCACTTAGCAAAGCAAAGGGAACACAAATGCTACTGTTTAGGACACAGTTGTCTGCAAAGCAGAATGTCAAGATAAAACATGTCAAGAGAAAGTGGATCAAAATTGGTCTGCATCTAATTCCATCAAACTGAATTGAACACAGAAAAATCAAACATTGCTCAATGTGAAGATCACATACCTCTAAAGTAAGACCGGCTATGCATTTCCTTCTTTGCAGCTCACTCTAGTCAGCTTCTCAATTCAGAAGTGTTGGTTATTTTGTGCACCCAGAGCTGGTCTTTATGGAGTAAAAGTATCAACATTAGAATACAGCAACTAGCACATCATCGCATCACTTCAAAAAGGTGATAACGATGGCTTTTGATCCTACTACTCTGGATTTAATGGATGGCAAGACTGTCTCAATAGTTCAGAATGCACTAAATGCTCGCTCCTGTAAAAACTTTCAGTCAGCACATGGTGACTCAAAATTATTTTGGAAAAGAGGGATTGGTTCAATGTCCCTTGAGGCTGAATTTGAAATAAACCAACATTACGACACGTGGGCATACACGCTCGTAGAAATATTTAAAAATATGAGGTATGGTTGATAGAAGAGAGAACCAGTGCCTGGATGTTGTAATATTAGTGCATCAAAGAGCACAACTGTCAAAGTCCGGTTAGATTTCTTTTAGCGAGCAAGCATATTCAATCACTTGTCAGTTATCTTTGCAAAGTGAGTTGTCAGAAGGAAACTTCCTTTGCAATTTGAAGTGAAAGAGGCACTGGCAAAAGTGTGAATTTAGATGTAGTGACTGTGGAATCAGGAATGATTGAGAAACGGGCTTGAGCATTGAGACAAGACAAACCACATCATGCATGTCAGTTTTGAGGAGTTGTTGCTTGGCATAACATACAAACCAAAACTGGGAGAGGTGCAGAACCTCTTTGGAAAAGCAAAAGGAGCACCCGCTCGGATCTTTTACCTGGTCACATCAAGCTCTCAAGGCTCATCTTGGTGTTTGCAGCCAAAAGTCACCACAACACGTAGCACTTACAGGATTTGGATGGCAATGTGCTGTTGGTACTCGTGTTGTGGTGTCTTGTGATTGCTCCATTTGAAGAGTGTGGCAAGGAACAGCTTGGAGGAAAGAATCTCATCTTAAGCATCATTCATACAGCAGAGAGAGAGATAATAGGAGATAGAAATGTGAGCTTATTTCTGCTCGCCAAAGTTTAGAGATCAGATGCCTCCTTTTCCAGGCTACTCACATGGTGCCATGTGAAAAGTCAGATATCAATGACCCAAACAGTGTAGCACTGAGCAAAGCAAAGACAACGCAAACGCTACTGTTTAGGACACAGTTGTCTGTAAAGCGGAATGGGAAGGTAAGACAGGCACAGTTCATGTCAAGGGAAAGCGGTTCACAATTGTTCAGCATCTAAATCTATCAAACTGAGTTAAACACAGCAAAATCAAGCATGGCTCAAAGTCAAGATCACATACTTGGAAAGTCAGACTTCCTATGCTTTTCCCTTTTGCAGCTCAGTTCAGTCTCCATTTCAATTCAGGTGTGTGGTAGTGCTGGTCATTGTATTTCTCAAGTCTCAACACACATCATCACTTTCCCTGCAAAAGATGACAACTGTGGCTTTTATTCCTACCAACCTGTGGATTCAATGGATGCCATGACTGTCTCAGAACAAACTAGATTCAGGCTACTATTGAAATGGTCTGTCAGTAAATGGTGGCTCAAAATGTTTTTGGAAAAGAGAAATTGAAACAATGTCCCTTGACACTGAACTGGAAATACATCAACATGAAGATATTAGGGTCTATAACCACAAAGAAGTATTGAGAAAGAATGTTTCGTTAACATCAGAGAGAGCTTTTGCTGGATTTTGGGATATTATTACATCAAAGAAGACAACAGGCAAAGTCTGATCAGATTTCTTGTCTCCAGCAAGCATCTTCAATCATTTTGCAGTTGATGTTACAATGTGAGTTGTCAAAAGGAAACTTCCTGCACAGGTTGAAGTAAAAGAAATATTGGGAACCGTGTAAAAGACGCAAAGCATAACGCTAGATGGAATGACTATAATCCTGAGTAGGGCAGTCTGAGAAAAATTCATTCTTATCGACAATTGATGCCACTTAATGATAGTGTGGAAGACATCTCCTGAGCATTTCCTGGAAGGATGTTGAACTGAAAATGATGGTCAAGTCAATACTCTTTTCACTTCGTGAAGCAGTTTCTTTGGACGTAACGTGACATACCATCCTGAGCGAATGATCCTGAACTTTAGGACAACATGGCAAAAACACTCCAGTGACCTGTCTCAAATGTTTTAGTGTTGTCAAGGCACATCTTGATAACTAAAGTCAAAAGTCATCACAATAATACCAGTTATATGATTTTGATGGCGGCGAGCTGATGGCACTCGTTATGAGTTGACTTTTATTCCAACTGCAAAACCTGAAGGCTGTTTTAAAGTATCCCTCGAATGACATAGAATTTACAAGTTTATCAAGCAATGGGCATGAATGAGAGAAAAGGGACCTGCGTTGCAACATTCAAACAAGCTGAGCAGGCTCACCTGTGAATCAGACAGACCGGGCAGCGATGCATAACATACAAAACACAATCTGAAGAGGTGCAGAATCTCTTTGGAAAAACAACAGGATCATGATCTCAGATGTTTTACCAGGTCACGTGAAGTACCCAAGGCACATCACGGTACTTGCAACCAAAAGTCACCACAACATTTCGCACTTACAGGATTTTGAGAGCAATGTGCTGTTGGTACTCGTGTTGTGGTGTCTTTAGATTGCTCCATTTGCAGGGTGTCGGAATGAACAGCTTGGAGAAAAGAATCTCATCTGAAGAGTTATACAGATGGCAGAGAGAGGGATAACACAAGAGCGACATGTGAGCTTATTTCTGCTAACCAACGTTTCGAGATGAATGCCAAGTGTTCCAGACTATACAGAAGGTGGCACGTGACAAATCAGATATCTACGACCCAAACAGTATAGCACTTAGCAAAGCAAAGGGAACACAAATGCTACTGTTTAGGACACAGTTGTCTGCAAAGCAGAATGTCAAGATAAAACATGTCAAGAGAAAGTGGATCAAAATTGGTCTGCATCTAATTCCATCAAACTGAATTGAACACAGAAAAATCAAACATTGCTCAATGTGAAGATCACATACCTCCAAAGTAAGACCGGCTCTGCATTTGGTTCTTTGCAGCTCACTCTAGTCAGCTTCTCAATTCAGAAGTGTTGGTTATTTTGTGCACCCAGAGCTGGTCTTTATAAAGTAAAAGTCTCAACATTAGAATACAGCAATTAGCACATCATCGCATCACTTCAAAAAGGTGATAACGATGGCTTTTGATCCTACTACTCTGGATTTAATGGATGGCAAGACTGTCTCAATAGTTCAGAATGCACTAAATGCTCCCTCCTGTAAAAACGTTCAGTCAGTACATGATGACTCAAAATTATTTTGGAAAAGAGGGATTGGTTCAATGTCCCTTGAGGCTGAATTTGAAATAAACCAACATTAAGACACGTGGGCATACACGCTCGTAGAAATATTTAAAAATATGAGGTATGGTTGATAGAAGAGAGAACCAGTGCCTGGATGTTGTAATATTAGTGCATCAAAGAGCACAACTGTCAAAGTCCGGTTAGATTTCTTTTAGCGAGCAAGCATATTCAATCACTTGTCAGTAATCTTTGTAATGTGAGTTGTCAGAAGGAAACTTCCTTTGCAATTTGAAGTGAAAGAGGCACTGGCAAAAGTGTGAATTTAGATGTAGTGACTGTGGAATCAGGAATGATTGAGAAACGGGCTTGAGAATTGAGACAAGACGAAGCACACCATGCATGTCTGTTTTGAGGAGTTGTTGCTTGGCATAACATACAAAGCAAAACTGGGAGAGTTGCAGAACCTCTTTGAAAAAGCAACAGGAGCACCTGCTCGGATCTTTTACCTGGTCACATCAAGCTCTCAAGGCTCATCTTGGTGTTTGCAGCCAAACGTCACCACAACACGTAGCACTTACAGGATTTGGATGGCAATGTGCTGTTGGTACTCGTGTTGTGATGTCTTGTGATTGCTCCATTTGAAGAGTGTGGCAATGAACAGGTTGGAGGAAAGAATCTCATCTTAAGCATCATTCATACAGCAGAGAGAGAGATAATAGGAGATAGAAATGTGAGCTTATTTCTGCTAGCCAAAGTTTAGAGATCAGATGCCTCCTGTTCCAGGCTGCTCACATGGTGCCATGTGAAAACTCAGATATCAATGACCCAAACAGTGTAGCACTGAGCAAAGCAAAGACAACGCAAACGCTACTGTTTAGGACACAGTTGTCTGTAAAGCGGAATGGGAAGGTAAGACAGGCACAGTTCATGTCAAGGGAAAGCGGTTCACAATTGTTCAGCATCTAAATCTATCAAACTGAGTTAAACACAGCAAAATCAAGCATGGCTCAAAGTCAAGATCACATACTTGGAAAGTCAGACTTCCTATGCTTTTCCCTTTTGCAGCTCAGTTCAGTCTCCATTTCAATTCAGGTGTGTGGTAGTGCTGGTCATTGTATTTCTCAAGTCTCAACACACATCATCACTTTCCCTGCAAAAGATGACAACTGTGGCTTTTATTCCTACCAACCTGTGGATTCAATGGATGCCATGACTGTCTCAGAACAAACTAGATTCAGGCTACTATTGAAATGGTCTGTCAGTAAATGGTGGCTCAAAATGTTTTTGGAAAAGAGAAATTGAAACAATGTCCCTTGACACTGAACTGGAAATACATCAACATGAAGATATTAGGGTCTATAACCACAAAGAAGTATTGAGAAAGAATGTTTCGTTAACATCAGAGAAAACTTTTGCTGGATTTTGGGATATTATTACATCAAAGAAGACAACAGGCAAAGTTTGATCAGATTTCTTGTCTCCAGCAAGCATATTCAATCAGTTTGCAGTTGATGTTACAATGTGAGTTGTCAAAAGGAAACTTCCTGCACAGGTTGAAGTAAAAGAAATATTGGGAACCGTGTAAAAGACGCAAAGCATAATGCTAGATGGAATGGCTATAATCCTGAGAAGGGCAGTCTGAGAAAAATTCATTCTTATCGACAATTGACGCCACTTAATGATAGTGTGGAAGACATCTCCTGAGCATTTCCTGGAAGGATGTTGAACTGAAAATGATGATCAAGTCAATACTCTTTTCACTTAGTGAAGCAGTTTCATTGGACGGAACGTGACATACCATCCTGAGCGAATGATCCTGAACTTTAGGACAACATGGCAAAAACACTCCAGCGACCTGTCTCAAATGTTTTAGTGTTGTCAAGGCACATCTTGATAACTAAAGTCAAAAGTCATCACAATAATACCAGTTATATGATTTTGATGGCGGCGAGCTGATGGCACTCGTTATGAGTTGACTTTTATTCCAACTGCAAAACCTGAAGGCTGTTTTAAAGTATCCCTCGAATGACATAGAATTTACAAGTTTATCAAGCAATGGGCATGAATGAGAGAAAAGGGACCTGCGTTGCAACATTCAAACAAGCTGAGCAGGCTTGTGAGACCGGGCAGCGATGCATAACGTACAAAGCAAAATCTGAAGAGGTGCAGAATCTCTTTGGAAAAACAATAGGATCACGATCTCAGATGTTTTACCAGGTCACGTGAAGTACCCAAGGCACATCACGGTACTTGCAACCAAAAGTCACCACAACATTTCGCACTTACAGGATTTTGAGAGCAATGTGCTGTTGGTACTCGTGTTGTGGTGTCTTTAGATTGCTCCATTTGCAGGGTGTCGGAATGAACAGCTTGGAGAAAAGAATCTCATTTGAAGAGTTATACAGATGGCAGAGAGAGGGATAACACAAGAGCGACATGTGAGCTTATTTCTGCTAACCAACGATTCGAGATGAATGCCAAGTGTTCCAGACTATACAGAAGGTGGCACGTGACAACTCAGATATCTACGACCCAAACAGTATAGCACTTAGCAAAGCAAAGGGAACACAAATGCTACTGTTTAGGACACAGTTGTCTGCAAAGCAGAATGTCAAGATAAAACATGTCAAGAGAAAGTGGATCAAAATTGGTCTGCATCTCATTCCATCAAACTGAATTGAACACAGAAAAATCAAACATTGCTCAATGTGAAGATCACATACCTCCAAAGTAAGACCGGCTATGCATTTCCTTCTTTGCAGCTCACTCCAGTCAGCTTCTCAATTCAGAAGTGTTGGTTATTTTGTGCACCCAGAGCTGGTCTTTATAGAGTAAAAGTCTCAACATTAGAATACAGCAATTAGCACATCATCGCATCACTTCAAAAAGGTGATAACGATGGCTTTTGATCCTACTACTCTGGATTTAATGGATGGCAAGACTGTCTCAATAGTTCAGAATGCACTAAATGCTCCCTCCTGTAAAAACGTTCAGTCAGTACATGGTGACTCAAAATTATTTTGGAAAAGAGGGATTGGTTCAATGTCCCTTGAGGCTGAATTTGAAATAAACCAACATTAAGACACGTGGGCATACACACTCGTAGAAATATTTAAAAATATGAGGTATGGTTGATAGAAGAGAGAACCAGTGCCTGGATGTTGTAATATTAGTGCATCAAAGAGCACAACTGTCAAAGTCCGGTTAGATTTCTTTTAGCGAGCAAGCATATTCAATCACTTGTCAGTAATCTTTGTAATGTGAGTTGTCAGAAGGAAACTTCCTGTGCAATTTGAAGTGAAAGAGGCACTGGCAAAAGTGTGAATTTAGATGTAGTGACTGTGGAATCAGGAATGATTGAGAAACGGGCTTGAGAATTGAGACAAGACTAAGCACACCATGCATGTCTGTTTTGAGGAGTTGTTGCTTGGCATAACGTACAAAGCAAAACTGGGAGAGTTGCAGAACCTCTTTGGAAAAGCAACAGGAGCACCTGCTCGGATCTTTTACCTGGTCACATCAAGCTCTCAAGGCTCATCTTGGTGTTTGCAGCCAAAAGTCACCACAACACGTAGCACTTACAGGATTTGGCTGGCAATGTGCTGTTGGTACTCGTGTTGTGGTGTCTTGTGATTGCTCCATTTGAAGAGTGTGGCAATGAACAGCTTGGAGGAAAGAATCTCATCTTAAGCATCATTCATATGCTCCAGCAAGCATATTCAATCATTTTGCAGTTGATGTTACAATGTGAGTTGTCAAAAGGAAACTTCCTGCACAGGTTGAAGTAAAAGAAATATTGGGAACCGTGTAAAAGACACAAAGCATAACGCTAGATGGAATGGCTATAATTCTGAGAAGGGCAGTCTGAGAAAAATTCATTCTTATCGACAATTGACGCCACTTAATGATAGTGTGGAAGACATCTCCTGAGCATTTCCTGGAAGGATGTTGAACTGAAAATGATGATCTAGTCAATACTCTTTTCACTTAGTGAAGCAGTTTCATTGGACGTAACGTGACATACAATCCTGAGCGAATGATCCTGAACTTTAGGACAACATGGCAAAAACACTCCAGTGACCTGTCTCAAATGTTTTAGTGTTGTCAAGGCACATCTTGATAACTAAAGTCAAAAGTCATCACAATAATACCAGTTACATGATTTTGATGGCGGCGAGCTGATGGCACTCGTTATGACTTGAAGGCTGTTTTAAAGTATCCCTCGAAAGACACAGAATTTACAAGTTTATAAAGCAATGGGCATGAATGAGAGAAAAGGGACCTGCGAGGGAACATTCAAACAAGCTAAGCAGGCTCAGCTGTGAATCAGACAGACCGGGCAGCGATGCATAACGTACAAAGCAAAATCTGAAGAGGTTCAGAATCACTTTGGAAAAACAACAGGATCACGATCTCAGGTTTTTTACCTGGTCACGTGAAGTACCCAAGGCACATCTCGGTACTTGCAACCAAAAGTCACCACAACATTTCGCACTTACAGGATTTTGAGAGCAATGTGCTGTTGGTACTCGTGTTGTGGTGTCTTTAGATTGCTCCATTTGCAGGGTGTCAGAATGAATAGCTTGGAGAAAAGAATCTCATCTGAAGAGTTATACAGATGGCAGAGCGAGGGATAACACAAGAGCGACATGTTTCTGCTTATTTCTGCTAACCAACGTTTCGAGGTGAGATGCCAAGTGTTCCAGACTATACAGAAGGTGGCACATGACAACTCAGATATCTACGACCCAAACAGTATAGCACTTAGCAAAGCAAAGGGAACACAAATGCTACTGTTTAGGACACAGTTGTCTGCAAAGCAGAATGTCAAGATAAAACATGTCAAGAGAAAGTGGATCAAAATTGGTCTGCATCTAATTCCATCAAACTGAATTGAACACAGAAAAATCAAACATTGCTCAATGTGAAGATCACATACCTCCAAAGTAAGACCGGCTATGCATTTCCTTCTTTGCAGCTCACTCCAGTCAGCTTCTCAATTCAGAAGTGTTGGTTATTTTGTGCACCCAGAGCTGGTCTTTATAGAGTAAAAGTATCAACATTAGAATACAGCAATTAGCACATCATCGCATCACTTCAAAAAGGTGATAACGATGGCTTTTGATCCTACTACTCTGGGTTTAATGGATGGCAAGACTGTCTCAATAGTTCAGAATGCACTAAATGCTCCCTCCTGTTAAAACGTTCAGTCAGCACATGGTGACTCAAAATTATTTTGGAAAAGAGGGATTGGTTCAATGTCCCTTGAGGCTGAATTTGAAATAAACCAACATTAAGACACGTGGGCATACACGCTCGTAGAAATATTTAAAAATATGAGGTATGGTTGATAGAAGAGAGAACCAGTGCCTGGATGTTGTAATATTAATGCATCAAAGAGCACAACTGTCAAAGTCCGGTTAGATTTCTTTTCGCGAGCAAGCATATTCAATCACTTGTCAGTTATCTTTGCAATGTGAGTTGTCAGAAGGAAACTTCCTTTGCAATTTGAAGTGAAAGAGGCACTGGCAAAAGTGTGAATTTAGATGTCGTGATTGTGGAATCAGGAATGATTGAGAAACGGGCTTGAGAATTGAGACAAGACGAAGCACATCATGCATGTCTGTTTTGAGGAGTTGTTGCTTGGCATAACATACAAAGCAAAACTGGGAGAGTTGCAGAACCTCTTTGGAAAAGCAAAAGGAGCACCCGCTCGGATCTTTTACCTGGTCACATCAAGCTCTCAAGGCTCATCTTGGTGTTTGCAGCCAAAAGTCACCACAACACGTAGCACTTACAGGATTTGGATGGCAATGTGCTGTTGGTACTCGTGTTGTGGTGTCTTGTGATTGCTCCATTTGAAGAGTGTGGCAAGGAACAGGTTGGAGGAAAGAATCTCATCTTAAGCATCATTCATACAGCAGAGAGAGAGATAATAGGAGATAGAAATGTGAGCTTATTTCTGCTAGCCAAAGTTTAGAGATCAGATGCCTCCTGTTCCAGGCTACTCACATGGTGCCATGTGAAAACTCAGATATCAATGACCCAAACAGTGTAGCACTGAGCAAAGCAAAGACAACGCAAACGCTACTGTTTAGGACACAGTTGTCTGTAAAGCAGAATGGCAAGGTAAGACAGGCACAGTTCATGTCAAGGGAAAGCGGTTCACAATTGTTCAGCATCTAAATCTATCAAACTGAGTTAAACACAGCAAAATCAAGCATGGCTCAAAGTCAAGATCACATACTTGGAAAGTCAGACTTCCTATGCTTTTCCCTTTTGCAGCTCAGTTCAGTCTCCATTTCAATTCAGGTGTGTTGTAGTGCTGGTCATTGTATTTCTCAAGTCTCAACACACATCATCACTTTCCCTGCAAAAGATGACAACTGTGGCTTTTATTCCGACCAACCTGTGGATTCAATGGATGCCAGAACAAACTAGATTCAGGCTACTATTGAAATGGTCTGTCAGTAAATGGTGGCTCAAAATGTTTTTGGAAAAGAGAAATTGAAACAATGTCCCTTGACACTGAACTGGAAATACATCAACATGAAGATATTAGGGTCTATAACCACAAAGAAGTATTGAGAAAGAATGTTTCGTTAACATCAGAGAGAACTTTTGCTGGATTTTGGGATATTATTACATCAAAGAAGACAACAGGCAAAGTCTGATCAGATTTCTTGTCTCCAGCAAGCATATTCAATCATTTTGCAGTTGATGTTACAATGTGAGTTGTCAAAAGGAAACTTCCTGCACAGGTTGAAGTAAAAGAAATATTGGGAACCGTGTAAAAGACGCAAAGCATAACGCTAGATGGAATGACTATAATCCTGAGTAGGGCAGTCTGAGAAAAATTCATTCTTATCGACAATTGATGCCACTTAATGATAGTGTGGAAGACATCTCCTGAGCATTTCCTGGAAGGATGTTGAACTGAAAATGATGGTCAAGTCAATACTCTTTTCACTTAGTGAAGCAGTTTCTTTGGACGTAACGTGACATACCATCCTGAGCGAATGATCCTGAACTTTAGGACAACATGGCAAAAACACTCCAGTGACCTGTCTCAAATGTTTTAGTGTTGTCAAGGCACATCTTGATAACTAAAGTCAAAAGTCATCACAATAATACCAGTTATATGATTTTGATGGCGGCGAGCTGATGGCACTCGTTATGAGTTGACTTTTATTCCAACTGCAAAACCTGAAGGCTGTTTTAAAGTATCCCTCGAATGACATAGAATTTACAAGTTTATCAAGCAATGGGCATGAATGAGAGAAAAGGGACCTGCGTTGCAACATTCAAACAAGCTGAGCAGGCTCACCTGTGAATCAGACAGACCGGGCAGCGATGCATAACATACAAAACACAATCTGAAGAGGTGCAGAATCTCTTTGGAAAAACAACAGGATCATGATCTCAGATGTTTTACCAGGTCACGTGAAGTACCCAAGGCACATCACGGTACTTGCAACCAAAAGTCACCACAACATTTCGCACTTACAGGATTTTGAGAGCAATGTGCTGTTGGTACTCGTGTTGTGGTGTCTTTAGATTGCTCCATTTGCAGGGTGTCGGAATGAACAGCTTGGAGAAAAGAATCTCATCTGAAGAGTTATACAGATGGCAGAGAGAGGGATAACACAAGAGCGACATGTGAGCTTATTTCTGCTAACCAACGTTTCGAGATGAATGCCAAGTGTTCCAGACTATACAGAAGGTGGCACGTGAGAACTCAGATATCTACGACCCAAACAGTATAGCACTTAGCAAAGCAAAGAGAACACAAATGCTACTGTTTAGGACACAGTTGTCTGCAAAGCAGAATGTCAAGATAAAACATGTCAAGAGAAAGTGGATCAAAATTGGTCTGCATCTAATTCCATCAAACTGAATTGAACACAGAAAAATCAAACATTGCTCAATGTGAAGATCACATACCTCCAAAGTAAGACCGGCTCTGCATTTGGTTCTTTGCAGCTCACTCTAGTCAGCTTCTCAATTCAGAAGTGTTGGTTATTTTGTGCACCCAGAGCTGGTCTTTATAGAGTAAAAGTCTCAACATTAGAATACAGCAATTAGCACATCATCGCATCACTTCAAAAAGGTGATAACGATGGCTTTTGATCCTACTACTCTGGATTTAATGGATGGCAAGACTGTCTCAATAGTTCAGAATGCACTAAATGCTCCCTCCTGTAAAAACGTTCAGTCAGTACATGGTGACTCAAAATTATTTTGGAAAAGAGGGATTGGTTCAATGTCCCTTGAGGCTGAATTTGAAATAAACCAACATTAAGACACGTGGGCATACACGCTCGTAGAAATATTTAAAAATATGAGGTATGGTTGATAGAAGAGAGAACCAGTGCCTGGATGTTGAAATATTAGTGCATCAAAGAGCACAACTGTCAAAGTCCGGTTAGATTTCTTTTAGCGAGCAAGCATATTCAATCACTTGTCAGTAATCTTTGTAATGTGAGTTGTCAGAAGGAAACTTCCTTTGCAATTTGAAGTGAAAGAGGCACTGGCAAAAGTGTGAATTTAGATGTAGTGACTGTGGAATCAGTAATGATTGAGAAACGGGCTTGAGAATTGAGACAAGACTAAGCACACCATGCATGTCTGTTTTGAGGAGTTGTTGCTTGGCATAACATACAAAGCAAAACTGGGAGAGTTGCAGAACCTCTTTGAAAAAGCAACAGGAGCACCTGCTCGGATCTTTTACCTGGTCACATCAAGCTCTCAAGGCTCATCTTGGTGTTTGCAGCCAAACGTCACCACAACACGTAGCACTTACAGGATTTGGATGGCAATGTGCTGTTGGTACTCGTGTTGTGATGTCTTGTGATTGCTCCATTTGAAGAGTGTGGCAATGAACAGGTTGGAGCAAAGAATCTCATCTTAAGCATCATTCATACAGCAGAGAGAGAGATAATAGGAGATAGAAATGTGAGCTTATTTCTGCTAGCCAAAGTTTAGAGATCAGATGCCTCCTGTTCCAGGCTACTCACATGGTGCCATGTGAAAACTCAGATATCAATGACCCAAACAGTGTAGCACTGAGCAAAGCAAAGACAACGCAAACGCTACTGTTTCGGACACAGTTGTCTGTAAAGCGGAATGGGAAGGTAAGACAGGCACTGTTCATGTCAAGGGAAGGCGGTTCACAATTGTTCAGCATCTAAATCTATCAAACTGAGTTAAACACAGCAAAATCAAGCATGGCTCAAAGTCAAGATCACATACTTGGAAAGTCAGACTTCCTATGCTTTTCCCTTTTGCAGCTCAGTTCAGTCTCCATTTCAATTCAGGTGTGTTGTAGTGCTGGTCATTGTATTTCTCAAGTCTCAACACACATCATCACTTTCCCTGTAAAAGATGACAACTGTGGCTTTTATTCCTACCAACCTGTGGATTCAATGGATGCCATGACTGTCTCAGAACAAACTAGATTCAGGCTACTATTGAAATGGTCTGTCAGTAAATGGTGGCTCAAAATGTTTTTGGAAAAGAGAAATTGAAACAATGACCCTTGACACTGAACTGGAAACACATCAACATGAAGATATTAGGGTCTATAACCACAAAGAAGTATTGAGAAAGAATGTTTCGTTGACATCAGAGAGAACTTTTGCTGGATTTTGGGATATTATTACATCAAAGAAGACAACAGGCAAAGTCTGATCAGATTTCTTGTCTCCAGCAAGCATATTCAATCATTTTGCAGTTGATGTTACAATGTGAGTTGTCAAAAGGAAACTTCCTGCACAGGTTGAAGTAAAAGAAATATTGGGAACCGTGTAAAAGACGCAAAGCATAACGCTAGATGGAATGGCTATAATCCTGAGAAGGGCAGTCTGAGAAAAATTCATTCTTATCGACAATTGACACCACTTAATGATAGTGTGGAAGACATCTCCTGAGCATTTCCTGGAAGGATGTTGAACTGAAAATGATGATCTAGTCAATACTCTTTTCACTTAGTGAAGCAGTTTCATTGGACGTAACGTGACATACAATCCTGAGCGAATGATCCTGAACTTTAGGACAACATGGCAAAAACACTCCAGTGACCTGTCTCAAATGTTTTAGTGTTGTCAAGGCACATCTTGATAACTAAAGTCAAAAGTCATCACAATAATACCAGTTACATGATTTTGATGGCGGCGAGCTGATGGCACTCGTTATGAGTTGACTTTTATTCCAACTGCAAAACCTGAAGGCTGTTTTAAAGTATCCCTCGAATGACATAGAATTTACAAGTTTATCAAGCAATGGGCATGAATGAGAGAAAAGGGACCTGCGTTGCAACATTCAAACAAGCTGAGCAGGCTCACCTGTGAATCAGACAGACCGGGCAGCGATGCATAACATACAAAACACAATCTGAAGAGGTGCAGAATCTCTTTGGAAAAACAACAGGATCATGATCTCAGATGTTTTACCAGGTCACGTGAAGTACCCAAGGCACATCACGGTACTTGCAACCAAAAGTCACCACAACATTTCGCACTTACAGGATTTTGAGAGCAATGTGCTGTTGGTACTCGTGTTGTGGTGTCTTTAGATTGCTCCATTTGCAGGGTGTCGGAATGAACAGCT
Organism: Chiloscyllium plagiosum; assembly: GCF_037043375.1. Classification (NCBI taxonomy): domain Eukaryota; kingdom Metazoa; phylum Chordata; class Chondrichthyes; order Orectolobiformes; family Hemiscylliidae; genus Chiloscyllium; species Chiloscyllium plagiosum. The sequence continues at coordinate 42,340,537 of NW_028270139.1, forward strand.
TGGAGAAAAGAATCTCATCTGAAGAGTTATACAGATGGCAGAGAGAGGGATAACACAAGAGCGACATGTGAGCTTATTTCTGCTAACCAACGTTTCGAGATGAATGCCAAGTGTTCCAGACTATACAGAAGGTGGCACGTGACAAATCAGATATCTACGACCCAAACAGTATAGCACTTAGCAAAGCAAAGGGAACACAAATGCTACTGTTTAGGACACAGTTGTCTGCAAAGCAGAATGTCAAGATAAAACATGTCAAGAGAAAGTGGATCAAAATTGGTCTGCATCTAATTCCATCAAACTGAATTGAACACAGAAAAATCAAACATTGCTCAATGTGAAGATCACATACCTCCAAAGTAAGACCGGCTCTGCATTTGGTTCTTTGCAGCTCACTCTAGTCAGCTTCTCAATTCAGAAGTGTTGGTTATTTTGTGCACCCAGAGCTGGTCTTTATAAAGTAAAAGTCTCAACATTAGAATACAGCAATTAGCACATCATCGCATCACTTCAAAAAGGTGATAACGATGGCTTTTGATCCTACTACTCTGGATTTAATGGATGGCAAGACTGTCTCAATAGTTCAGAATGCACTAAATGCTCCCTCCTGTAAAAACGTTCAGTCAGTACATGGTGACTCAAAATTATTTTGGAAAAGAGGGATTGGTTCAATGTCCCTTGAGGCTGAATTTGAAATAAACCAACATTAAGACACGTGGGCATACACGCTCGTAGAAATATTTAAAAATATGAGGTATGGTTGATAGAAGAGAGAACCAGTGCCTGGATGTTGTAATATTAGTGCATCAAAGAGCACAACTGTCAAAGTCCGGTTAGATTTCTTTTAGCGAGCAAGCATATTCAATCACTTGTCAGTAATCTTTGTAATGTGAGTTGTCAGAAGGAAACTTCCTTTGCAATTTGAAGTGAAAGAGGCACTGGCAAAAGTGTGAATTTAGATGTAGTGACTGTGGAATCAGGAATGATTGAGAAACGGGCTTGAGAATTGAGACAAGACGAAGCACACCATGCATGTCTGTTTTGAGGAGTTGTTGCTTGGCATAACATACAAAGCAAAACTGGGAGAGTTGCAGAACCTCTTTGAAAAAGCAACAGGAGCACCTGCTCGGATCTTTTACCTGGTCACATCAAGCTCTCAAGGCTCATCTTGGTGTTTGCAGCCAAAAGTCACCACAACACGTAGCACTTACAGGATTTGGATGGCAATGTGCTGTTGGTACTCGTGTTGTGATGTCTTGTGATTGCTCCATTTGAAGAGTGTGGCAATGAACAGCTTGGAGGAAAGAATCTCATCTTAAGCATCATTCATACAGCAGAGAGAGAGATAATAGGAGATAGAAATGTGAGCTTATTTCTGCTAGCCAAAGTTTAGAGATCAGATGCCTCCTGTTCCAGGCTGCTCACATGGTGCCATGTGAAAACTCAGATATCAATGACCCAAACAGTGTAGCACTGAGCAAAGCAAAGACAACGCAAACGCTACTGTTTAGGACACAGTTGTCTGTAAAGCGGAATGGGAAGGTAAGACAGGCACAGTTCATGTCAAGGGAAAGCGGTTCACAATTGTTCAGCATCTAAATCTATCAAACTGAGTTAAACACAGCAAAATCAAGCATGGCTCAAAGTCAAGATCACATACTTGGAAAGTCAGACTTCCTATGCTTTTCCCTTTTGCAGCTCAGTTCAGTCTCCATTTCAATTCAGGTGTGTGGTAGTGCTGGTCATTGTATTTCTCAAGTCTCAACACACATCATCACTTTCCCTGCAAAAGATGACAACTGTGGCTTTTATTCCTACCAACCTGTGGATTCAATGGATGCCATGACTGTCTCAGAACAAACTAGATTCAGGCTACTATTGAAATGGTCTGTCAGTAAATGGTGGCTCAAAATGTTTTTGGAAAAGAGAAATTGAAACAATGTCCCTTGACACTGAACTGGAAATACATCAACATGAAGATATTAGGGTCTATAACCACAAAGAAGTATTGAGAAAGAATGTTTCGTTAACATCAGAGAAAACTTTTGCTGGATTTTGGGATATTATTACATCAAAGAAGACAACAGGCAAAGTTTGATCAGATTTCTTGTCTCCAGCAAGCATATTCAATCAGTTTGCAGTTGATGTTACAATGTGAGTTGTCAAAAGGAAACTTCCTGCACAGGTTGAAGTAAAAGAAATATTGGGAACCGTGTAAAAGACGCAAAGCATAATGCTAGATGGAATGGCTATAATCCTGAGAAGGGCAGTCTGAGAAAAATTCATTCTTATCGACAATTGACGCCACTTAATGATAGTGTGGAAGACATCTCCTGAGCATTTCCTGGAAGGTTGTTGAACTGAAAATGATGATCAAGTCAATACTCTTTTCACTTAGTGAAGCAGTTTCATTGGACGGAACGTGACATACCATCCTGAGCGAATGATCCTGAACTTTAGGACAACATGGCAAAAACACTCCAGCGACCTGTCTCAAATGTTTTAGTGTTGTCAAGGCACATCTTGATAACTAAAGTCAAAAGTCATCACAATAATACCAGTTATATGATTTTGATGGCGGCGAGCTGATGGCACTCGTTATGAGTTGACTTTTATTCCAACTGCAAAACCTGAAGGCTGTTTTAAAGTATCCCTCGAATGACATAGAATTTACAAGTTTATCAAGCAATGGGCATGAATGAGAGAAAAGGGACCTGCGTTGCAACATTCAAACAAGCTGAGCAGGCTTGTGAGACCGGGCAGCGATGCATAACGTACAAAGCAAAATCTGAAGAGGTGCAGAATCTCTTTGGAAAAACAATAGGATCACGATCTCAGATGTTTTACCAGGTCACGTGAAGTACCCAAGGCACATCACGGTACTTGCAACCAAAAGTCACCACAACATTTCGCACTTACAGGATTTTGAGAGCAATGTGCTGTTGGTACTCGTGTTGTGGTGTCTTTAGATTGCTCCATTTGCAGGGTGTCGGAATGAACAGCTTGGAGAAAAGAATCTCATTTGAAGAGTTATACAGATGGCAGAGAGAGGGATAACACAAGAGCGACATGTGAGCTTATTTCTGCTAACCAACGATTCGAGATGAATGCCAAGTGTTCCAGACTATACAGAAGGTGGCACGTGACAACTCAGATATCTACGACCCAAACAGTATAGCACTTAGCAAAGCAAAGGGAACACAAATGCTACTGTTTAGGACACAGTTGTCTGCAAAGCAGAATGTCAAGATAAAACATGTCAAGAGAAAGTGGATCAAAATTGGTCTGCATCTCATTCCATCAAACTGAATTGAACACAGAAAAATCAAACATTGCTCAATGTGAAGATCACATACCTCCAAAGTAAGACCGGCTATGCATTTCCTTCTTTGCAGCTCACTCCAGTCAGCTTCTCAATTCAGAAGTGTTGGTTATTTTGTGCACCCAGAGCTGGTCTTTATAGAGTAAAAGTCTCAACATTAGAATACAGCAATTAGCACATCATCGCATCACTTCAAAAAGGTGATAACGATGGCTTTTGATCCTACTACTCTGGATTTAATGGATGGCAAGACTGTCTCAATAGTTCAGAATGCACTAAATGTTCCCTTCTGTAAAAACGTTCAGTCAGTACATGGTGACTCAAAATTATTTTGGAAAAGAGGGATTGGTTCAATGTCCCTTGAGGCTGAATTTGAAATAAACCAACATTAAGACACGTGGGCATACACGCTCGTAGAAATATTTAAAAATATGAGGTATGGTTGATAGAAGAGAGAACCAGTGCCTGGATGTTGTAATATTAGTGCATCAAAGAGCACAACTGTCAAAGTCCGGTTAGATTTCTTTTAGCGAGCAAGCATATTCAATCACTTGTCAGTAATCTTTGTAATGTGAGTTGTCAGAAGGAAACTTCCTGTGCAATTTGAAGTGAAAGAGGCACTGGCAAAAGTGTGAATTTAGATGTAGTGACTGTGGAATCAGGAATGATTGAGAAACGGGCTTGAGAATTGAGACAAGAATAAGCACACCATGCATGTCTGTTTTGAGGAGTTGTTGCTTGGCATAACGTACAAAGCAAAACTGGGAGAGTTGCAGAACCTCTTTGGAAAAGCAACAGGTGCACCTGCTCGGATCTTTTACCTGGTCACATCAAGTTCTCAAGGCTCATCTTGGTGTTTGCAGCCAAACGTCACCACAACACGTAGCACTTACAGGATTTGGATGGCAATGTGCTGTTGGTACTCGTGTTGTGGTGTCTTGTGATTGCTCCATTTGAAGAGTGTGGCAATGAACAGCTTGGAGGAAAGAATCTCATCTTAAGCATCATTCATACAGCAGAGATAGAGATAATAGGAGATAGAAATGTGAGCTTATTTCTGCTAGCCAAAGTTTAGAGATCAGATGCCTCCTGTTCCAGGCTGCTCACATGGTGCCATGTGAAAACTCAGATATCAATGACCCAAACAGTGTAGCACTGAGCAAAGCAAAGACAACGCAAACGCTACTGTTTAGGACACAGTTGTCTGTAAAGCAGAATGGCAAGGTAAGACAGGCACAGTTCATGTCAAGGGACAGCGGTTCACAATTGTTCAGCATCTAAATCTATCAAACTGAGTTAAACACAGCAAAATCAAGCATGGCTCAAAGTCAAGATCACGTACTTGGAAAGTCAGACTTCCTATGCTTTTCCCTTTTGCAGCTCAGTTCAGTCTCCATTTCAATTCAGGTGTGTTGTAGTGCTGGTCATTGTATTTCTCAAGTCTCAACACACATCATCACTTTCCCTGCAAAAGATGACAACTGTGGCTTTTATTCCTACCAACCTGTGGATTCAATGGATGCCATGACTGTCTCAGAACAAACTAGATTCAGGCTACTATTGAAATGGTCTGTCAGTAAATGGTGGCTCAAAATGTTTTTGGAAAAGAGAAATTGAAACAATGTCCCTTGACACTGAACTGGAAATACATCAACATGAAGATATTAGGGTCTATAACCACAAAGAAGTATTGAGAAAGAATGTTTCGTTAACATCAGAGAGAACTTTTGCTGGATTTTGGGATATTAGTACATCAAAGAAGACAACAGGCAAAGTCTGATCAGATTTCTTGTCTCCAGCAAGCATATTCAATCATTTTGCAGTTGATGTTACAATGTGAGTTGTCAAATGGAAACTTCCTGCACAGGTTGAAGTAAAAGAAATATTGGGAACCGTGTAAAAGACACAAAGCATAACGCTAGATGGAATGGCTATAATCCTGAGAAGGGCAGTCTGAGAAAAATTCATTCTTATCGACAATTGACGCCACTTAATGATAGTGTGGAAGACATCTCCTGAGCATTTCCTGGAAGGATGTTGAACTGAAAATGATGATCAAGTCAATACTCTTTTCACTTAGTGAAGCAGTTTCATTGGACGTAACGTGACCAACCATCCTGAGCGAATGATCCTGAACTTTAGGACAACATGGCAAAAACACTCCAGTGACCTGTCTCAAATGTTTTAGTGTTGTCAAGGCACATCTTGATAACTAAAGTCAAAAGTCATCACAATAATACCAGTTATATGATTTTGATGGCGGCGAGCTGATGGCACTCGTTATGAGTTGACTTTTATTCCAACTGCAAAACCTGAAGGCTGTTTTAAAGTATCCCTCGAATGACATAGAATTTACAAGTTTATCAAGCAATGGGCATGAATGAGAGAAAAGGGACCTGCGTTGCAACATTCAAACAAGCTGAGCAGGCTCACCTGTGAATCAGACAGACCGGGCAGCGATGCATAACATACAAAACACAATCTGAAGAGGTGCAGAATCTCTTTGGAAAAACAACAGGATCATGATCTCAGATGTTTTACCAGGTCACGTGAAGTACCCAAGGCACATCACGGTACTTGCAACCAAAAGTCACCACAACATTTCGCACTTACAGGATTTTGAGAGCAATGTGCTGTTGGTACTCGTGTTGTGGTGTCTTTAGATTGCTCCATTTGCAGGGTGTCGGAATGAACAGCTTGGAGAAAAGAATCTCATCTGAAGAGTTATACAGATGGCAGAGAGAGGGATAACACAAGAGCGACATGTGAGCTTATTTCTGCTAACCAACGTTTCGAGATGAATGCCAAGTGTTCCAGACTATACAGAAGGTGGCACGTGAGAACTCAGATATCTACGACCCAAACAGTATAGCACTTAGCAAAGCAAAGAGAACACAAATGCTACTGTTTAGGACACAGTTGTCTGCAAAGCAGAATGTCAAGATAAAACATGTCAAGAGAAAGTGGATCAAAATTGGTCTGCATCTAATTCCATCAAACTGAATTGAACACAGAAAAATCAAACATTGCTCAATGTGAAGATCACATACCTCCAAAGTAAGACCGGCTCTGCATTTGGTTCTTTGCAGCTCACTCTAGTCAGCTTCTCAATTCAGAAGTGTTGGTTATTTTGTGCACCCAGAGCTGGTCTTTATAGAGTAAAAGTCTCAACATTAGAATACAGCAATTAGCACATCATCGCATCACTTCAAAAAGGTGATAACGATGGCTTTTGATCCTACTACTCTGGATTTAATGGATGGCAAGACTGTCTCAATAGTTCAGAATGCACTAAATGCTCCCTCCTGTAAAAACGTTCAGTCAGTACATGGTGACTCAAAATTATTTTGGAAAAGAGGGATTGGTTCAATGTCCCTTGAGGCTGAATTTGAAATAAACCAACATTAAGACACGTGGGCATACACGCTCGTAGAAATATTTAAAAATATGAGGTATGGTTGATAGAAGAGAGAACCAGTGCCTGGATGTTGAAATATTAGTGCATCAAAGAGCACAACTGTCAAAGTCCGGTTAGATTTCTTTTAGCGAGCAAGCATATTCAATCACTTGTCAGTAATCTTTGTAATGTGAGTTGTCAGAAGGAAACTTCCTTTGCAATTTGAAGTGAAAGAGGCACTGGCAAAAGTGTGAATTTAGATGTAGTGACTGTGGAATCAGTAATGATTGAGAAACGGGCTTGAGAATTGAGACAAGACTAAGCACACCATGCATGTCTGTTTTGAGGAGTTGTTGCTTGGCATAACATACAAAGCAAAACTGGGAGAGTTGCAGAACCTCTTTGAAAAAGCAACAGGAGCACCTGCTCGGATCTTTTACCTGGTCACATCAAGCTCTCAAGGCTCATCTTGGTGTTTGCAGCCAAACGTCACCACAACACGTAGCACTTACAGGATTTGGATGGCAATGTGCTGTTGGTACTCGTGTTGTGATGTCTTGTGATTGCTCCATTTGAAGAGTGTGGCAATGAACAGGTTGGAGCAAAGAATCTCATCTTAAGCATCATTCATACAGCAGAGAGAGAGATAATAGGAGATAGAAATGTGAGCTTATTTCTGCTAGCCAAAGTTTAGAGATCAGATGCCTCCTGTTCCAGGCTACTCACATGGTGCCATGTGAAAACTCAGATATCAATGACCCAAACAGTGTAGCACTGAGCAAAGCAAAGACAACGCAAACGCTACTGTTTCGGACACAGTTGTCTGTAAAGCGGAATGGGAAGGTAAGACAGGCACTGTTCATGTCAAGGGAAGGCGGTTCACAATTGTTCAGCATCTAAATCTATCAAACTGAGTTAAACACAGCAAAATCAAGCATGGCTCAAAGTCAAGATCACATACTTGGAAAGTCAGACTTCCTATGCTTTTCCCTTTTGCAGCTCAGTTCAGTCTCCATTTCAATTCAGGTGTGTTGTAGTGCTGGTCATTGTATTTCTCAAGTCTCAACACACATCATCACTTTCCCTGTAAAAGATGACAACTGTGGCTTTTATTCCTACCAACCTGTGGATTCAATGGATGCCATGACTGTCTCAGAACAAACTAGATTCAGGCTACTATTGAAATGGTCTGTCAGTAAATGGTGGCTCAAAATGTTTTTGGAAAAGAGAAATTGAAACAATGACCCTTGACACTGAACTGGAAACACATCAACATGAAGATATTAGGGTCTATAACCACAAAGAAGTATTGAGAAAGAATGTTTCGTTGACATCAGAGAGAACTTTTGCTGGATTTTGGGATATTATTACATCAAAGAAGACAACAGGCAAAGTCTGATCAGATTTCTTGTCTCCAGCAAGCATATTCAATCATTTTGCAGTTGATGTTACAATGTGAGTTGTCAAAAGGAAACTTCCTGCACAGGTTGAAGTAAAAGAAATATTGGGAACCGTGTAAAAGACGCAAAGCATAACGCTAGATGGAATGGCTATAATCCTGAGAAGGGCAGTCTGAGAAAAATTCATTCTTATCGACAATTGACACCACTTAATGATAGTGTGGAAGACATCTCCTGAGCATTTCCTGGAAGGATGTTGAACTGAAAATGATGATCTAGTCAATACTCTTTTCACTTAGTGAAGCAGTTTCATTGGACGTAACGTGACATACAATCCTGAGCGAATGATCCTGAACTTTAGGACAACATGGCAAAAACACTCCAGTGACCTGTCTCAAATGTTTTAGTGTTGTCAAGGCACATCTTGATAACTAAAGTCAAAAGTCATCACAATAATACCAGTTACATGATTTTGATGGCGGCGAGCTGATGGCACTCGTTATGAGTTGACTTTTATTCCAACTGCAAAACCTGAAGGCTGTTTTAAAGTATCCCTCGAATGACATAGAATTTACAAGTTTATCAAGCAATGGGCATGAATGAGAGAAAAGGGACCTGCGTTGCAACATTCAAACAAGCTGAGCAGGCTCACCTGTGAATCAGACAGACCGGGCAGCGATGCATAACATACAAAACACAATCTGAAGAGGTGCAGAATCTCTTTGGAAAAACAACAGGATCATGATCTCAGATGTTTTACCAGGTCACGTGAAGTACCCAAGGCACATCACGGTACTTGCAACCAAAAGTCACCACAACATTTCGCACTTACAGGATTTTGAGAGCAATGTGCTGTTGGTACTCGTGTTGTGGTGTCTTTAGATTGCTCCATTTGCAGGGTGTCGGAATGAACAGCTTGGAGAAAAGAATCTCATCTGAAGAGTTATACAGATGGCAGAGAGAGGGATAACACAAGAGCGACATGTGAGCTTATTTCTGCTAACCAACGTTTCGAGATGAATGCCAAGTGTTCCAGACTATACAGAAGGTGGCACGTGACAAATCAGATATCTACGACCCAAACAGTATAGCACTTAGCAAAGCAAAGGGAACACAAATGCTACTGTTTAGGACACAGTTGTCTGCAAAGCAGAATGTCAAGATAAAACATGTCAAGAGAAAGTGGATCAAAATTGGTCTGCATCTAATTCCATCAAACTGAATTGAACACAGAAAAATCAAACATTGCTCAATGTGAAGATCACATACCTCCAAAGTAAGACCGGCTCTGCATTTGGTTCTTTGCAGCTCACTCTAGTCAGCTTCTCAATTCAGAAGTGTTGGTTATTTTGTGCACCCAGAGCTGGTCTTTATAAAGTAAAAGTCTCAACATTAGAATACAGCAATTAGCACATCATCGCATCACTTCAAAAAGGTGATAACGATGGCTTTTGATCCTACTACTCTGGATTTAATGGATGGCAAGACTGTCTCAATAGTTCAGAATGCACTAAATGCTCCCTCCTGTAAAAACGTTCAGTCAGTACATGGTGACTCAAAATTATTTTGGAAAAGAGGGATTGGTTCAATGTCCCTTGAGGCTGAATTTGAAATAAACCAACATTAAGACACGTGGGCATACACGCTCGTAGAAATATTTAAAAATATGAGGTATGGTTGATAGAAGAGAGAACCAGTGCCTGGATGTTGTAATATTAGTGCATCAAAGAGCACAACTGTCAAAGTCCGGTTAGATTTCTTTTAGCGAGCAAGCATATTCAATCACTTGTCAGTAATCTTTGTAATGTGAGTTGTCAGAAGGAAACTTCCTTTGCAATTTGAAGTGAAAGAGGCACTGGCAAAAGTGTGAATTTAGATGTAGTGACTGTGGAATCAGGAATGATTGAGAAACGGGCTTGAGAATTGAGACAAGACGAAGCACACCATGCATGTCTGTTTTGAGGAGTTGTTGCTTGGCATAACATACAAAGCAAAACTGGGAGAGTTGCAGAACCTCTTTGAAAAAGCAACAGGAGCACCTGCTCGGATCTTTTACCTGGTCACATCAAGCTCTCAAGGCTCATCTTGGTGTTTGCAGCCAAAAGTCACCACAACACGTAGCACTTACAGGATTTGGATGGCAATGTGCTGTTGGTACTCGTGTTGTGATGTCTTGTGATTGCTCCATTTGAAGAGTGTGGCAATGAACAGCTTGGAGGAAAGAATCTCATCTTAAGCATCATTCATACAGCAGAGAGAGAGATAATAGGAGATAGAAATGTGAGCTTATTTCTGCTAGCCAAAGTTTAGAGATCAGATGCCTCCTGTTCCAGGCTGCTCACATGGTGCCATGTGAAAACTCAGATATCAATGACCCAAACAGTGTAGCACTGAGCAAAGCAAAGACAACGCAAACGCTACTGTTTAGGACACAGTTGTCTGTAAAGCGGAATGGGAAGGTAAGACAGGCACAGTTCATGTCAAGGGAAAGCGGTTCACAATTGTTCAGCATCTAAATCTATCAAACTGAGTTAAACACAGCAAAATCAAGCATGGCTCAAAGTCAAGATCACATACTTGGAAAGTCAGACTTCCTATGCTTTTCCCTTTTGCAGCTCAGTTCAGTCTCCATTTCAATTCAGGTGTGTGGTAGTGCTGGTCATTGTATTTCTCAAGTCTCAACACACATCATCACTTTCCCTGCAAAAGATGACAACTGTGGCTTTTATTCCTACCAACCTGTGGATTCAATGGATGCCATGACTGTCTCAGAACAAACTAGATTCAGGCTACTATTGAAATGGTCTGTCAGTAAATGGTGGCTCAAAATGTTTTTGGAAAAGAGAAATTGAAACAATGTCCCTTGACACTGAACTGGAAATACATCAACATGAAGATATTAGGGTCTATAACCACAAAGAAGTATTGAGAAAGAATGTTTCGTTAACATCAGAGAAAACTTTTGCTGGATTTTGGGATATTATTACATCAAAGAAGACAACAGGCAAAGTTTGATCAGATTTCTTGTCTCCAGCAAGCATATTCAATCAGTTTGCAGTTGATGTTACAATGTGAGTTGTCAAAAGGAAACTTCCTGCACAGGTTGAAGTAAAAGAAATATTGGGAACCGTGTAAAAGACGCAAAGCATAATGCTAGATGGAATGGCTATAATCCTGAGAAGGGCAGTCTGAGAAAAATTCATTCTTATCGACAATTGACGCCACTTAATGATAGTGTGGAAGACATCTCCTGAGCATTTCCTGGAAGGTTGTTGAACTGAAAATGATGATCAAGTCAATACTCTTTTCACTTAGTGAAGCAGTTTCATTGGACGGAACGTGACATACCATCCTGAGCGAATGATCCTGAACTTTAGGACAACATGGCAAAAACACTCCAGCGACCTGTCTCAAATGTTTTAGTGTTGTCAAGGCACATCTTGATAACTAAAGTCAAAAGTCATCACAATAATACCAGTTATATGATTTTGATGGCGGCGAGCTGATGGCACTCGTTATGAGTTGACTTTTATTCCAACTGCAAAACCTGAAGGCTGTTTTAAAGTATCCCTCGAATGACATAGAATTTACAAGTTTATCAAGCAATGGGCATGAATGAGAGAAAAGGGACCTGCGTTGCAACATTCAAACAAGCTGAGCAGGCTTGTGAGACCGGGCAGCGATGCATAACGTACAAAGCAAAATCTGAAGAGGTGCAGAATCTCTTTGGAAAAACAATAGGATCACGATCTCAGATGTTTTACCAGGTCACGTGAAGTACCCAAGGCACATCACGGTACTTGCAACCAAAAGTCACCACAACATTTCGCACTTACAGGATTTTGAGAGCAATGTGCTGTTGGTACTCGTGTTGTGGTGTCTTTAGATTGCTCCATTTGCAGGGTGTCGGAATGAACAGCTTGGAGAAAAGAATCTCATTTGAAGAGTTATACAGATGGCAGAGAGAGGGATAACACAAGAGCGACATGTGAGCTTATTTCTGCTAACCAACGATTCGAGATGAATGCCAAGTGTTCCAGACTATACAGAAGGTGGCACGTGACAACTCAGATATCTACGACCCAAACAGTATAGCACTTAGCAAAGCAAAGGGAACACAAATGCTACTGTTTAGGACACAGTTGTCTGCAAAGCAGAATGTCAAGATAAAACATGTCAAGAGAAAGTGGATCAAAATTGGTCTGCATCTCATTCCATCAAACTGAATTGAACACAGAAAAATCAAACATTGCTCAATGTGAAGATCACATACCTCCAAAGTAAGACCGGCTATGCATTTCCTTCTTTGCAGCTCACTCCAGTCAGCTTCTCAATTCAGAAGTGTTGGTTATTTTGTGCACCCAGAGCTGGTCTTTATAGAGTAAAAGTCTCAACATTAGAATACAGCAATTAGCACATCATCGCATCACTTCAAAAAGGTGATAACGATGGCTTTTGATCCTACTACTCTGGATTTAATGGATGGCAAGACTGTCTCAATAGTTCAGAATGCACTAAATGTTCCCTTCTGTAAAAACGTTCAGTCAGTACATGGTGACTCAAAATTATTTTGGAAAAGAGGGATTGGTTCAATGTCCCTTGAGGCTGAATTTGAAATAAACCAACATTAAGACACGTGGGCATACACACTCGTAGAAATATTTAAAAATATGAGGTATGGTTGATAGAAGAGAGAACCAGTGCCTGGATGTTGTAATATTAGTGCATCAAAGAGCACAACTGTCAAAGTCCGGTTAGATTTCTTTTAGCGAGCAAGCATATTCAATCACTTGTCAGTAATCTTTGTAATGTGAGTTGTCAGAAGGAAACTTCCTGTGCAATTTGAAGTGAAAGAGGCACTGGCAAAAGTGTGAATTTAGATGTAGTGACTGTGGAATCAGGAATGATTGAGAAACGGGCTTGAGAATTGAGACAAGACTAAGCACACCATGCATGTCTGTTTTGAGGAGTTGTTGCTTGGCATAACGTACAAAGCAAAACTGGGAGAGTTGCAGAACCTCTTTGGAAAAGCAACAGGAGCACCCGCTCGGATCTTTTACCTGGTCACATCAAGCTCTCAAGGCTCATCTTGGTGTTTGCAGCCAAAAGTCACCACAACACGTAGCACTTACAGGATTTGGCTGGCAATGTGCTGTTGGTACTCGTGTTGTGGTGTCTTGTGATTGCTCCATTTGAAGAGTGTGGCAATGAACAGCTTGGAGGAAAGAATCTCATCTTAAGCATCATTCATATGCTCCAGCAAGCATATTCAATCATTTTGCAGTTGATGTTACAATGTGAGTTGTCAAAAGGAAACTTCCTGCACAGGTTGAAGTAAAAGAAATATTGGGAACCGTGTAAAAGACACAAAGCATAACGCTAGATGGAATGGCTATAATTCTGAGAAGGGCAGTCTGAGAAAAATTCATTCTTATCGACAATTGACGCCACTTAATGATAGTGTGGAAGACATCTCCTGAGCATTTCCTGGAAGGATGTTGAACTGAAAATGATGATCTAGTCAATACTCTTTTCACTTAGTGAAGCAGTTTCATTGGACGTAACGTGACATACAATCCTGAGCGAATGATCCTGAACTTTAGGACAACATGGCAAAAACACTCCAGTGACCTGTCTCAAATGTTTTAGTGTTGTCAAGGCACATCTTGATAACTAAAGTCAAAAGTCATCACAATAATACCAGTTACATGATTTTGATGGCGGCGAGCTGATGGCACTCGTTATGACTTGAAGGCTGTTTTAAAGTATCCCTCGAAAGACACAGAATTTACAAGTTTATAAAGCAATGGGCATGAATGAGAGAAAAGGGACCTGCGAGGGAACATTCAAACAAGCTAAGCAGGCTCAGCTGTGAATCAGACAGACCGGGCAGCGATGCATAACGTACAAAGCAAAATCTGAAGAGGTTCAGAATCACTTTGGAAAAACAACAGGATCACGATCTCAGGTTTTTTACCTGGTCACGTGAAGTACCCAAGGCACATCTCGGTACTTGCAACCAAAAGTCACCACAACATTTCGCACTTACAGGATTTTGAGAGCAATGTGCTGTTGGTACTCGTGTTGTGGTGTCTTTAGATTGCTCCATTTGCAGGGTGTCAGAATGAATAGCTTGGAGAAAAGAATCTCATCTGAAGAGTTATACAGATGGCAGAGCGAGGGATAACACAAGAGCGACATGTTTCTGCTTATTTCTGCTAACCAACGTTTCGAGGTGAGATGCCAAGTGTTCCAGACTATACAGAAGGTGGCACATGACAACTCAGATATCTACGACCCAAACAGTATAGCACTTAGCAAAGCAAAGGGAACACAAATGCTACTGTTTAGGACACAGTTGTCTGCAAAGCAGAATGTCAAGATAAAACATGTCAAGAGAAAGTGGATCAAAATTGGTCTGCATCTAATTCCATCAAACTGAATTGAACACAGAAAAATCAAACATTGCTCAATGTGAAGATCACATACCTCCAAAGTAAGACCGGCTATGCATTTCCTTCTTTGCAGCTCACTCCAGTCAGCTTCTCAATTCAGAAGTGTTGGTTATTTTGTGCACCCAGAGCTGGTCTTTATAGAGTAAAAGTATCAACATTAGAATACAGCAATTAGCACATCATCGCATCACTTCAAAAAGGTGATAACGATGGCTTTTGATCCTACTACTCTGGGTTTAATGGATGGCAAGACTGTCTCAATAGTTCAGAATGCACTAAATGCTCCCTCCTGTTAAAACGTTCAGTCAGCACATGGTGACTCAAAATTATTTTGGAAAAGAGGGATTGGTTCAATGTCCCTTGAGGCTGAATTTGAAATAAACCAACATTAAGACACGTGGGCATACACGCTCGTAGAAATATTTAAAAATATGAGGTATGGTTGATAGAAGAGAGAACCAGTGCCTGGATGTTGTAATATTAATGCATCAAAGAGCACAACTGTCAAAGTCCGGTTAGATTTCTTTTCGCGAGCAAGCATATTCAATCACTTGTCAGTTATCTTTGCAATGTGAGTTGTCAGAAGGAAACTTCCTTTGCAATTTGAAGTGAAAGAGGCACTGGCAAAAGTGTGAATTTAGATGTCGTGATTGTGGAATCAGGAATGATTGAGAAACGGGCTTGAGAATTGAGACAAGACGAAGCACATCATGCATGTCTGTTTTGAGGAGTTGTTGCTTGGCATAACATACAAAGCAAAACTGGGAGAGTTGCAGAACCTCTTTGGAAAAGCAAAAGGAGCACCCGCTCGGATCTTTTACCTGGTCACATCAAGCTCTCAAGGCTCATCTTGGTGTTTGCAGCCAAAAGTCACCACAACACGTAGCACTTACAGGATTTGGATGGCAATGTGCTGTTGGTACTCGTGTTGTGGTGTCTTGTGATTGCTCCATTTGAAGAGTGTGGCAAGGAACAGCTTGGAGGAAAGAATCTCATCTTAAGCATCATTCATACAGCAGAGAGAGAGATAATAGGAGATAGAAATGTGAGCTTATTTCTGCTAGCCAAAGTTTAGAGATCAGGTGCCTCCTGTTCCAGGCTACTCACATGGTGCCATGTGAAAACTCAGATATCAATGACCCAAACAGTGTAGCACTGAGCAAAGCAAAGACAACGCAAACGCTACTGTTTAGGACACAGTTGTCTGTAAAGCGGAATGGGAAGGTAAGACAGGCACAGTTCATGTCAAGGGAAAGCGGTTCACAATTGTTCAGCATCTAAATCTATCAAACTGAGTTAAACACAGCAAAATCAAGCATGGCTCAAAGTCAAGATCACATACTTGGAAAGTCAGACTTCCTATGCTTTTCCCTTTTGCAGCTCAGTTCAGTCTCCATTTCAATTCAGGTGTGTTGTAGTGCTGGTCATTGTATTTCTCAAGTCTCAACACACATCATCACTTTCCCTGCAAAAGATGACAACTGTGGCTTTTATTCCGACCAACCTGTGGATTCAATGGATGCCAGAACAAACTAGATTCAGGCTACTATTGAAATGGTCTGTCAGTAAATGGTGGCTCAAAATGTTTTTGGAAAAGAGAAATTGAAACAATGTCCCTTGACACTGAACTGGAAATACATCAACATGAAGATATTAGGGTCTATAACCACAAAGAAGTATTGAGAAAGAATGTTTCGTTAACATCAGAGAGAACTTTTGCTGGATTTTGGGATATTATTACATCAAAGAAGACAACAGGCAAAGTCTGATCAGATTTCTTGTCTCCAGCAAGCATAGTCAATCATTTTGCAGTTGATGTTACAATGTGAGTTGTCAAAAGGAAACTTCCTGCACAGGTTGAAGTAAAAGAAATATTGGGAACCGTGTAAAAGACGCAAAGCATAACGCTAGATGGAATGGCTATAATCCTGAGAAGGGCAGTCTGAGAAAAATTCATTCTTATCGACAATTGACACCACTTAATGATAGTGTGGAAGACATCTCCTGAGCATTTCCTGGAAGGATGTTGAACTGAAAATGATGGTTAAGTCAATACTCTTTTCACTTAGTGAAGCAGTTTCTTTGGACGTAACGTGACATACCATCCTGAGCGAATGATCCTGAACTTTAGGACAACATGGCAAAAACACTCCAGCGACCTGTCTCAAATGTTTTAGTGTTGTCAAGGCACATCTTGATAACTAAAGTCAAAAGTCATCACAATAATACCAGTTATATGATTTTGATGGCGGCGAGCTGATGGCACTCGTTATGAGTTGACTTTTATTCCAACTGCAAAACCTGAAGGCTGTTTTAAAGTATCCCTCGAATGACATAGAATTTACAAGTTTATCAAGCAATGGGCATGAATGAGAGAAAAGGGACCTGCGTTGCAACATTCAAACAAGCTGAGCAGGCTCACCTGTGAATCAGACAGACCGGGCAGCGATGCATAACATACAAAACACAATCTGAAGAGGTGCAGAATCTCTTTGGAAAAACAACAGGATCATGATCTCAGATGTTTTACCAGGTCACGTGAAGTACCCAAGGCACATCTCGGTACTTGCAACCAAAAGTCACCACAACATTTCGCACTTACAGGATTTTGAGAGCAATGTGCTGTTGGTACTCGTGTTGTGGTGTCTTTAGATTGCTCCATTTGCAGGGTGTCGGAATGAACAGCTTGGAGAAAAGAATCTCATCTGAAGAGTTATACAGATGGCAGAGAGAGGGATAACACAAGAGCGACATGTGAGCTTATTTCTGCTAACCAACGTTTCGAGATGAATGCCAAGTGTTCCAGACTATACAGAAGGTGGCACGTGACAACTCAGATATCTACGACCCAAACAGTATAGCACTTAGCAAAGCAAAGGGAACACAAATGCTACTGTTTAGGACACAGTTGTCTGCAAAGCAGAATGTCAAGATAAAACATGTCAAGAGAAAGTGGATCAAAATTGGTCTGCATCTAATTCCATCAAACTGAATTGAACACAGAAAAATCAAACATTGCTCAATGTGAAGATCACATACCTCCAAAGTAAGACCGGCTCTGCATTTCGTTCTTTGCAGCTCACTCTAGTCAGCTTCTCAATTCAGAAGTGTTGGTTATTTTGTGCACCCAGAGCTGGTCTTTATCGAGTAAAAGTCTCAACATTAGAATACAGCAATTAGCACATCATCGCATCACTTCAAAAAGGTGATAACGATGGCTTTTGATCCTACTACTCTGGATTTAATGGATGGCAAGACTGTCTCAATAGTTCAGAATGCACTAAATGCTCCCTCCTGTAAAAACGTTCAGTCAGTACATGGTGACTCAAAATTATTTTGGAAAAGAGGGATTGGTTCAATGTTCCTTGAGGCTGAATTTGAAATAAACCAACATTAAGACACGTGGGCATACACGCTCGTAGAAATATTTAAAAATATGAGGTATGGTTGATAGAAGAGAGAACCAGTGCCTGGATGTTGTAATATTAGTGCATCAAAGAGCACAACTGTCAAAGTCCGGTTAGATTTCTTTTAGCGAGCAAGCATATTCAATCACTTGTCAGTAATCTTTGTAATGTGAGTTGTCAGAAGGAAACTTCCTGTGCAATTTGAAGTGAAAGAGGCACTGGCAAAAGTGTGAATTTAGATGTAGTGACTGTGGAATCAGGAAATGATTGAGAAACGGGCTTGAGAATTGAGACAAGACTAAGCACACCATGCATGTCTGTTTTGAGGAGTTGTTGCTTGGCATAACATACAAAGCAAAACTGGGAGAGTTGCAGAACCTCTTTGGAAAAGCAACAGGAGCACCTGCTCGGATCTTTTACCTGGTCACATCAAGTTCTCAAGGCTCATCTTGGTGTTTGCAGCCAAAGGTCACCACAACACGTAGCACTTACAGGATTTGGATGGCAATGTGCTGTTGGTACTCGTGTTGTGGTGTCTTGTGATTGCTCCATTTGAAGAGTGTGGCAATGAACAGGTTGGAGGAAAGAATCTCATCTTAAGCATCATTCATACAGCAGAGAGAGAGATAATAGGAGATAGAAATGTGAGCTTATTTCTGCTAGCCAAAGTTTAGAGATCAGATGCCTCCTGTTCCAGGCTGCTCACATGGTGCCATGTGAAAACTCAGATATCAATGACCCAAACAGTGTAGCACTGAGCAAAGCAAAGACAACGCAAACGCTACTGTTTAGGACACAGTTGTCTGTAAAGCAGAATGGCAAGGTAAGACAGGCACAGTTCTTGTCAAGAAAAACGATTCACAATTGCTCAGCATCTAAATCTATCAAACTGAGTTAAACACAGCAAAATCAAGCATGGCTCAAAGTCAAGATCACATACTTGGCAAGTCAGACTTCCTATGCTTTTCCCTTTTGCAGCTCAGTTCAGTCTCCATTTCAATTCAGGTGTGTTGTAGTGCTGGTCATTGTATTTCTCAAGTCTCAACACACATCATCACTTTCCCTGCAAAAGATGACAACTGTGGCTTTTATTCCTACCAACCTGTGGATTCAATGGATGCCAGGACTGTCTCAGAACAAACTAGATTCAGGCTACTATTGAAATGGTCTGTCAGTA
The DNA here is from genome assembly GCF_037043375.1 of Chiloscyllium plagiosum. Lineage (NCBI taxonomy): Eukaryota > Metazoa > Chordata > Chondrichthyes > Orectolobiformes > Hemiscylliidae > Chiloscyllium > Chiloscyllium plagiosum. The sequence continues at coordinate 42,359,695 of NW_028270139.1, forward strand.
AATGGTGGCTCAAAATGTTTTTGGAAAAGAGAAATTGAAGCAATGTCCCTTGACACTGAACTGGAAATACATCAACATGAAGATATTAGGGTCTATAACCACAAAGAAGTATTGAGAAAGAATGTTTCGTTCACATCAGAGAGAACGTTTGCTGGAGTTTGGGATATTATTACATCAAAGAAGACAACAGGCAAAGTCTGATCAGATTTCTTGTCTCCAGCAAGCATATTCAATCATTTTGCAGTTGATGTTACAATGTGAGTTGTCAAAAGGAAACTTCCTGCACAGGTTGAAGTAAAAGAAATATTGGGAACTGTGTAAAAGACGCAGAGCATAACGCTAGATGGAATGGCTATAATCCTGAGAAGGGCAGTCTGAGAAAAATTCATTCTTATCGACAATTGACGCCACTTAATGATAGTGTGGAAGACATCTCCTGAGCATTTCCTGGAAGGATGTTGAACTGAAAATGATGGTTAAGTCAATACTCTTTTCACTTAGTGAAGCAGTTTCTTTGGACGTAACGTGACATACCATCCTGAGCGAATGATCCTGAACTTTAGGACAACATGGCAAAAACACTCCAGCGACCTGTCTCAAATGTTTTAGTGTTGTCAAGGCACATCTTGATAACTAAAGTCAAAAGTCATCACAATAATACCAGTTATATGATTTTGATGGCGGCGAGCTGATGGCACTCGTTATGAGTTGACTTTTATTCCAACTGCAAAACCTGAAGGCTGTTTTAAAGTATCCCTCGAATGACATAGAATTTACAAGTTTATCAAGCAATGGGCATGAATGAGAGAAAAGGGACCTGCGTTGCAACATTCAAACAAGCTGAGCAGGCTCACCTGTGAATCAGACAGACCGGGCAGCGATGCATAACGTACAAAGCAAAATCTGAAGAGGTGCAGAATCTCTTTGGAAAAACAACAGGATCACGATCTCAGATGTTTTACCAGGTCACGTGAAGTACCCAAGGCACATCACGGTACTTGCAACCAAAAGTCACCACAACATTTCGCACTTACAGGATTTTGAGAGCAATGTGCTGTTGGTACTCGTGTTGTGGTGTCTTTAGATTGCTCCATTTGCAGGGTGTCGGAATGAACAGCTTGGAGAAAAGAATCTCATCTGAAGAGTTATACAGATGGCAGAGAGAGGGATAACACAAGAGCGACATGTGAGCTTATTTCTGCTAACCAACGTTTCGAGATGAATGCCAAGTGTTCCAGACTATACAGAAGGTGGCACGTGACAACTCAGATATCTACCACCCAAACAGTATAGCACTTAGCAAAGCAAAGGGAACACAAATGCTACTGTTTAGGACACAGTTGTCTGCAAAGCAGAATGTCAAGATAAAACATGTCAAGAGAAAGTGGATCAAAATTGGTCTGCATCTAATTCCATCAAACTGAATTGAACACAGAAAAATCAAACATTGCTCAATGTGAAGATCACATACCTCCAAAGTAAGACCGGCTCTGCATTTCGTTCTTTGCAGCTCACTCTAGTCAGCTTCTCAATTCAGAAGTGTTGGTTATTTTGTGCACCCAGAGCTGGTCTTTATCGAGGAAAAGTCTCAACATTAGAATACAGCAATTAGCACATCATCGCATCACTTCAAAAAGGTGATAACGATGGCTTTTGATCCTACTACTCTGGATTTAATGGATGGCAAGACTGTCTCAATAGTTCAGAATGCACTAAATGCTCCCTTCTGTAAAAACGTTCAGTCAGTACATGGTGACTCAAAATTATTTTGGAAAAGAGGGATTGGTTCAATGTCCCTTGAGGCTGAATTTGAAATAAACCAACATTAAGACACGTGGGCATACACGCTCGTAGAAATATTTAAAAATATGAGGTATGGTTGATAGAAGAGAGAACCAGTGCCTGGATGTTGTAATATTAGTGCATCAAAGAGCACAACTGTCAAAGTCCGGTTAGATTTCTTTTAGCGAGCAAGCATATTCAATCACTTGTCAGTAATCTTTGTAATGTGAGTTGTCAGAAGGAAACTTCCTTTGCAATTTGAAGTGAAAGAGGCACTGGCAAAAGTGTGAATTTAGATGTAGTGACTGTGGAATCAGGAATGATTGAGAAACGGGCTTGAGAATTGAGACAAGACTAAGCACACCATGCATGTCTGTTTTGAGGAGTTGTTGCTTGGCATAACGTACAAAGCAAAACTGGGAGAGTTGCAGAACCTCTTTGAAAAAGCAACAGGAGCACCTGCTCGGATCTTTTACCTGGTCACATCAAGCTCTCAAGGCTCATCTTGGTGTTTGCAGCCAAACGTCACCACAACACGTAGCACTTACAGGATTTGGATGGCAATGTGCTGTTGGTACTCGTGTTGTGGTGTCTTGTGATTGCTCCATTTGAAGAGTGTGGCAATGAACAGCTTGGAGCAAAGAATCTCATCTTAAGCATCATTCATACAGCAGAGATAGAGATAATAGGAGATAGAAATGTGAGCTTATTTCTGCTAGCCAAAGTTTAGAGATCAGATGCCTCCTGTTCCAGGCTACTCACATGGTGCCATGTGAAAACTCAGATATCAATGACCCAAACAGTGTAGCACTGAGCAAAGCAAAGACAACGCAAACGCTACTGTTTAGGACACAGTTGTCTGTAAAGCGGAATGGGAAGGTAAGACAGGCACAGTTCATGTCAAGGGAAAGCGGTTCACAATTGTTCAGCATCTAAATCTATCAAACTGAGTTAAACACAGCAAGATCAAGCATGGCTCAAAGTCAAGATCACATACTTGGAAAGTCAGACTTCCTATGCTTTTCCCTTTTGCAGCTCAGTTCAGTCTCCATTTCAATTCAGGTGTGTTGTAGTGCTGGTCATTGTATTTCTCAAGTCTCAACACACATCATCACTTTCCCTGCAAAAGATGACAACTGTGGCTTTTATTCCTACCAACCTGTGGATTCAATGGATGCCAGAACAAACTAGATTCAGGCTACTATTGAAATGGTCTGTCAGTAAATGGTGGCTCAAAATGTTTTTGGAAAAGAGAAATTGAAACAATGTCCCTTGACACTGAACTGGAAATACATCAACATGAAGATATTAGGGTCTATAACCACAAAGAAGTATTGAGAAAGAATGTTTCGTTAACATCAGAGAGAACTTTTGATGGATTTTGGGATATTATTACATCAAAGAAGACAACAGGCAAAGTCTGATCAGATTTCTTGTCTCCAGCAAGCATATTCAATCATTTTGCAGTTGATGTTACAATGTGAGTTGTCAAAAGGAAACTTCCTGCACAGGTTGAAGTAAAAGAAATATTGGGAACCGTGTAAAAGATGCAAAGCATAACGCTAGATGGAATGGCTATAATCCTGAGAAGGGCAGTCTGAGAAAAATTCATTCTTATCGACAATTGACGCCACTTAATGATAGTGTGGAAGACATCTCCTGAGCATTTCCTGGAAGGATGTTGAACTGAAAATGATGATCAAGTCAATACTCTTTTCACTTAGTGAAGCAGTTTCATTGGACGTAACGTGACCAACCATCCTGAGCGAATGATCCTGAACTTTAGGACAACATGGCAAAAACACTCCAGTGACCTGTATCAAATGTTTTAGTGTTGTCAAGGCACATCTTGATAACTAAAGTCAAAAGTCATCACAATAATACCAGTTATATGATTTTGATGGCGGCGATCTGATGGCACTCGTTATGAGTTGACTTTTATTCCAACTGCAAAACCTGAAGGCTGTTTTAAAGTATCCCTCGAATGACATAGAATTTACAAGTTTATCAAGCAATGGGCATGAATGAGAGAAAAGGGACCTGCGTTGCAACATTCAAACAAGCTGAGCAGGCTTGTGAGACTGGGCAGCGATGCATAACGTACAAAGCAAAATCTGAAGAGGTGCAGAATCTCTTTGGAAAAACAACAGGATCACGATCTCAGATGTTTTACCAGGTCACGTGAAGTACCCAAGGCACATCACGGTACTTGCAACCAAAAATCACCACAACATTTCGCACTTACAGGATTTTGAGAGCAATGTGCTGTTGGTACTCGTGTTGTGGTGTCTTTAGATTGCTCCATTTGCAGGGTGTCGGAATGAACAGCTTGGAGAAAAGAATCTCATTTGAAGAGTTATACAGATGGCAGAGAGAGGGATAACACAAGAGCGACATGTGAGCTTATTTCTGCTAACCAACGTTTCGAGATGAATGCCAAGTGTTCCAGACTATACAGAAGGTGGCACGTGACAACTCAGATATCTACGACCCAAACAGTATAGCACTTAGCAAAGCAAAGGGAACACAAATGCTACTGTTTAGGACACAGTTGTCTGCAAAGCAGAATGTCAAGATAAAACATGTCAAGAGAAAGTGGATCAAAATTGGTCTGCATCTAATTCCATCAAACTGAATTGAACACAGAAAAATCAAACATTGCTCAATGTGAAGATCACATACCTCCAAAGTAAGACCGGCTATGCATTTCCTTCTTTGCAGCTCACTCCAGTCAGCTTCTCAATTCAGAAGTGTTGGTTATTTTGTGCACCCAGAGCTGGTCTTTATAGAGTAAAAGTCTCAACATTAGAATACAGCAATTAGCACATCATCGCATCACTTCAAAAAGGTGATAACGATGGCTTTTGATCCTACTACTCTGGATTTAATGGATGGCAAGACTGTCTCAATAGTTCAGAATGCACTAAATGCTCCCTCCTGTAAAAATGTTCAGTCAGTACATGGTGACTCAAAATTATTTTGGAAAAGAGGGATTGGTTCAATGTCCCTTGAGGCTGAATTTGAAATAAACCAACATTAAGACACGTGGGCATACACACTCGTAGAAATATTTAAAACTATGAGGTCTGGTTGATAGAAGGAGAAAGTGAGGTCTGCAGATGCTGGAGATCAAAGTTGAAACTTTATTGCTGGAACAGCACAGCAGGTCAGGCAGCATCCAGGGAACAGGAGATTCGACGTTTCGGGCACAGGCCCTTCTTCAGGCCGGGAGAGAGAACCAGTGCCTGGATGTTGTAATATTAGTGCATCAAAGAGCACAACCGTCAAAGTCCGGTTAGATTTCTTTTAGCGAGCAAGCATATTCAATCACTTGTCAGTAATCTTTGTAATGTGAGTTGTCAGAAGGAAACTTCCTGTGCAATTTGAAGTGAAAGAGGCACTGGCAAAAGTGTGAATTTAGATGTAGTGACTGTGGAATCAGGAATGATTGAGAAACGGGCTTGAGAATTGAGACAAGACTAAGCACACCATGCATGTCTGTTTTGAAGAGTTGTTGCTTGGCATAACGTACAAAGCAAAACTGGGAGAGTTGCAGAACCTCTTTGGAAAAGCAACAGGAGCACCTGCTCGGATCTTTTACCTGGTCACATCAAGCTCTCAAGGCTCATCTTGGTGTTTGCAGCCAAAAGTCACCACAACACGTAGCACTTACAGGATTTGGATGGCAATGTGCTGTTGGTACTCGTGTTGTGGTGTCTTGTGATTGCTCCATTTGAAGAGTGTGGCAATGAACAGCTTGGAGGAAAGAATCTCATCTTAAGCATCATTCATACCGCAGAGATAGAGATAATAGGAGATAGAAATGTGAGCTTATTTCTGCTAGCCAAAGTTTAGAGATCAGATGCCTCCTGTTCCAGGCTGCTCACATGGTGCCATGTGAAAACTCAGATATCAATGACCCAAACAGTGTAGCACTGAGCAAAGCAAAGACAACGCAAACGCTACTGTTTAGGACACAGTTGTCTGTAAAGCGGAATGGGAAGGTAAGACAGGCACAGTTCATGTCAAGGGAAAGCGGTTCACAATTGTTCAGCATCTAAATCTATCAAACTGAGTTAAACACAGCAAAATCAAGCATGGCTCAAAGTCAAGATCACATACTTGGAAAGTCAGACTTCCTATGCTTTTCCCTTTTGCAGCTCAGTTCAGTCTCCATTTCAATTCAGGTGTGTTGTAGTGCTGGTCATTGTATTTCTCAAGTCTCAACACACATCATCACTTTCCCTGCAAAAGATGACAACTGTGGCTTTTATTCCTACCAACCTGTGGATTCAATGGATGCCATGACTGTCTCAGAACAAACTAGATTCAGGCTACTATTGAAATGGTCTGTCAGTAAATGGTGGCTCAAAATGTTTTTGGAAAAGAGAAATTGAAACAATGTCCCTTGACACTGAACTGGAAATACATCAACATGAAGATATTCGGGTCTATAACCACAAAGAAGTATTGAGAAAGAATGTTTCGTTAACATCAGAGAGAACCTTTGCTGGATTTTGGGATATTAGTACATCAAAGAAGACAACAGGCAAAGTTTGATCAGATTTCTTGTCTCCAGCAAGCATATTCAATCATTTTGCAGTTGATGTTACAATGTGAGTTGTCAAAAGGAAACTTCCTGCACAGGTTGAAGTAAAAAAAATATTGGGAACCGTGTAAAAGACACAAAGCATAACGCTAGATGGAATGGCTATAATCCTGAGAAGGGCAGTCTGAGAAAAATTCATTCTTATCGATAATTGACGCCACTTAATGATAGTGTGGAAGACATCTCCTGAGCATTTCCTGGAAGGATGTTGAACTGAAAATGATGATCAAGTCAATACTCTTTTCACTTAGTGAAGCAGTTTCATTGGACGTAACGTGACCAACCATCCTGAGCGAATGATCCCGAACTTTAGGACAACATGGCAAAAACACTCCAGTGACCTGTCTCAAATGTTTTCGTGTTGTCAAGGCACATCTTGATAACTAAAGTCAAAAGTCATCACAATAATACCAGTTACATGATTTTGATGGCGGCGAGCTGATGGCACTCGTTATGAGTTGACATTCGACTGCAAAATTTGAAGGCTGTTTTAAAGTATCCCTCGAATGACATAGAATTTACAAGCAATGGGCATGAATGAGAGAAAAGGGACATGCGAGGCAACATTCAAACAAGCTGAGCAGGCTCAGCTGTGAATCAGACAGACCGGGCAGCGATGCATAACGTACAAAGCAAAATCTGAAGAGGTGCAGAATCTCTTTGGAAAAACAACAGGATCACGATCTCAGATGTTTTACCTGGTCACGTGAAGTACCCAAGGCACATCTCGGTACTTGCAACCAAAAGTCACCACAACATTTCGCACTTACAGGATTTTGAGAGCAATGTGCTGTTGGCACTCGTGTTGTGGTGTCTTTAGATTGCTCCATTTGCAGGGTGTCAGAATGAACAGCTTGGAGAAAAGAATCTCATCTGAAGAGTTATACAGATGGCAGAGAGAGTGATAACACAAGAGCGACATGTGAGCTTATTTCTGCTAACCAACGTTTCGAGATGAATGCCAAGTGTCCCAGACTATACAGAAGGTGGCACGTGAGAACTCAGATATCTACGACCCAAACAGTATAGCACTTAGCAAAGCAAAGCGAACACAAGTGCAACTGTTTAGGACACAGTTGCCTGCAAAGCAGAATGTCAAGATAAAACATGTCAAGAGAAAGTGGATCAAAATTGGTCTGCATCTAATTCAATCAAACTGAATTGAACACAGCAAAATCAAACATTGCTCAATGTGAAGATCACATACCTCCAAAGTAAGACCGGCTATGCATTTCCTTCTTTGCAGCTCACTCCAGTCAGCTTCTCAATTCAGAAGTGTTGGTTATTTTGTGCACCCAGAGCTGGTCTTTATAGAGTAAAAGTCTCAACATTAGAATACAGCAATTAGCACATCATCGCATCACTTCAAAAAGGTGATAACGATGGCTTTTGATCCTACTACTCTGGGTTTAATGGATGGCAAGACTGTCTCAATAGTTCAGAATGCACTAAATGCTCCCTCCTGTAAAAACGTTCAGTCAGCACATGGTGACTCAAAATTATTTTGGAAAAGAGGGATTGGTTCAATGTCCCTTGAGGCTGAATTTGAAATAAACCAACATTAAGACACGTGGGCATACACGCTCGTAGAAATATTTAAAAATATGAGGTATGGTTGATAGAAGAGAGAACCAGTGCCTGGATGTTGTAATATTAGTGCATCAAAGAGCACAACTGTCAAAGTCCGGTTAGATTTCTTTTAGCGAGCAAGCATATTCAATCACTTGTCAGTTTTCTTTGTGATGTGAGCTGTCAGAAGGAAACTTCCTTTGCAATTTGAAGTGAAAGAGGCACTGGCAAAAGTGTGAATTTAGATGTAGTGACTGTGGAATCAGGAATGATTGAGAAACGGGCTTGAGAATTGAGACAAGACTAAGCACACCATGCATGTCTGTTTTGAGGAGTTGTTGCTTGGCATAACGTACAAAGCAAAACTGGGAGAGTTGCAGAACATCTTTGGAAAAGCAACAGGAGCACCTGCTCGGATCTTTTACCTGGTCACATCAAGCTCTCAAGGCTCATCTTGGTGTTTGCAGCCAAAAGTCACCACAACACGTAGCACTTACAGGATTTGGATGGCAATGTGCTGTTGGTACTCGTGTTGTGGTGTCTTGTGATTGCTCCATTTGAAGAGTGTGGCAATGAACAGCTTGGAGGAAAGAATCTCATCTTAAGCATCATTCATACAGCAGAGATAGAGATAATAGGAGATAGAAATGTGAGCTTATTTCTGCTAGCCAAAGTTTAGAGATCAGATGCCTCCTGTTCCAGGCTACTCACATGGTGCCATGTGAAAACTCAGATATCAATGACCCAAACAGTGTAGCACTGAGCAAAGCAAAGACAACGCAAACGCTACTGTTTAGGACACAGTTGTCTGTAAAGCGGAATGGGAAGGTAAGACAGGCACAGTTCATGTCAAGGGAAAGCGGTTCACAATTGTTCAGCATCTAAATCTATCAAACTGAGTTAAACACAGCAAAATCAAGCATGGCTCAAAGTCAAGATCACATACTTGGAAAGTCAGACTTCCTATGCTTTTCCCTTTTGCAGCTCAGTTCAGTCTCCATTTCAATTCAGGTGTGTGGTAGTGCTGGTCATTGTATTTCTCAAGTCTCAACACACATCATCACTTTCCCTGCAAAAGATGACAACTGTGGCTTTTATTCCTACCAACCTGTGGATTCAATGGATGCCATGACTGTCTCAGAACAAACTAGATTCAGGCTACTGTTGAAATGGTCTGTCAGTAAATGGTGGCTCAAAATGTTTTTGGAAAAGAGAAATTGAAACAATGTCCCTTGACACTGAACTGGAAATACATCAACATGAAGATTATAGGGTCTATAACCACAAAGAAGTATTGAGAAAGAATGTTTCGTTAACATCAGAGAAAACCTTTGCTGGATTTTGGGATATTATTACATCAAAGAAGACAACAGGCAAAGTTTGATCAGATTTCTTGTCTCCAGCAAGCATATTCAATCATTTTGCAGTTGATGTTACAATGTGAGTTGTCAAAAGGAAACTTCCTGCACAGGTTGAAGTAAAAGAAATATTGGGAATCGTGTAAAAGACGCAAAGCATAACGCTAGATGGAATGGCTATAATCCTGAGAAGGGCAGTCTGAGAAAAATTCATTCTTATCGAGAATTGACGCCACTTAATGATAGTGTGGAAGACATCTCCTGAGCATTTCCTGGAAGGATGTTGAACTGAAAATGATGATCAAGTCAATACTCTTTTCACTTAGTGAAGCAGTTTCATTGGACGTAACGTGACATACAATCCTGAGCGAAAGATTCTGAACTTTAGGACAACATGGCAAAAACACTCCAGTGACCTGTATCAAATGTTTTAGTGTTGTCAAGGCACATCTTGATAACTAAAGTCAAAAGTCATCACAATAATACCAGTTATATGATTTTGATGGCGGCGATCTGATGGCACTCGTTATGAGTTGACTTTTATTCCAACTGCAAAACCTGAAGGCTGTTTTAAAGTATCCCTCGAATGACATAGAATTTACAAGTTTATAAAGCAATGGGCATGAATGAGAGAAAAGAGACCTGCAAGGCAACATTCAAACAAGCTGAGCAGGTTCAGCTTTGAATCAGACAGACCGGGCAGCGATGCATAACGTGCAAAGCAAAATCTGAAGAGGTGCAGAATCTCTTTGGAAAAACAACAGGATCACGATCTCAGATGTTTTACCTGGTCACGTGAAGTACCCAAGGCACATCACGGTACTTGCAGCCAAAAGTCACCACAACATTTCGCACTTACAGGATTTTGAGAGCAATGTGCTGTTGGTACTCGTGTTGTGGTGTCTTTAGATTGCTCCATTTGCAGGGTGTCGGAATGAACAGCTTGGAGAAAAGAATCTCATCTGAAGAGTTATACAGATGGCAGAGAGAGGGATAACACAAGAGCGACATGTGAGCTTATTTCTGCTAACCAACGATTCGAGATGAATGCCAAGTGTTCCAGACTATACAGAAGGTGGCACGTGACAACTCAGATATCTACGACCCAAACAGTATAGCACTTAGCAAAGCAAAGGGAACACAAATGCTACTGTTTAGGACACAGTTGTCTGCAAAGCAGAATGTCAAGATAAAACATGTCAAGAGAAAGTGGATCAAAATTGGTCTGCATCTAATTCCATCAAACTGAATTGAACACAGAAAAATCAAACATTGCTCAATGTGAAGATCACATACCTCCAAAGTAAGACCGGCTATGCATTTCCTTCTTTGCAGCTCACTCCAGTCAGCTTCTCAATTCAGAAGTGTTGGTTATTTTGTGCACCCAGAGCTTTTCTTTATAGAGTAAAAGTCTCAACATTAGAATACAGCAATTAGCACATCATCGCATCACTTCAAAAAGGTGATAACGATGGCTTTTGATCCTACTACTCTGGATTTAATGGATGGCAAGACTGTCTCAATAGTTCAGAATGCACTAAATGTTCCCTTCTGTAAAAACGTTCAGTCAGCACATGGTGACTCAAAATTATTTTGGAAAAGAGGGATTGATTCAATGTCCCTTGAGGCTGAATTTGAAATAAACCAACATTAAGACACGTGGGCATACACGCTCGTAGAAATATTTAAAAATATGAGGTATGGTTGATAGAAGAGAGAACCAGTGCCTGGATGTTGTAATATTAGTGCATCAAAGAGCACAACTGTCAAAGTCCGGTTAGATTTCTTTTAGCAGGCAAGCATATTCAATCACTTGTCAGTAATCTTTGCAATGTGAGTTGTCAGAAGGAAACTTCCTGTGCAATTTGAAGTGAAAGAGGCACTGGCAAAACTGTGAATTTAGATGTAGTGACTGTGGAATCAGGAATGATTGAGAAAAGGGGTTGAGAATTGAGACAAGACTAAGCACATCATGCATGTCAGTTTTGAGGAGTTGTTGCTTGGCATAACATACAAAGTAAAACTGGGAGAGTTGCAGAACCTCTTTGGAAAAGCAACAGGAGCACCTGCTCGGATCTTTTACCTGGTCACATCAAGCTCTCAAGGCTCATCTTGGTGTTTGCAGCCAAAAGTCACCACAACACGTAGCACTTACAGGATTTGGATGGCAATGTGCTGTTGGTACTCGTGTTGTGGTGTCTTGTGATTGCTCCATTTGAAGAGTGTGGCAATGAACAGCTTGGAGGAAAGAATCTCATCTTAAGCATCATTCATACAGCAGAGAGAGAGATAATAGGAGATAGAAATGTGAGCTTATTTCTGCTAGCCAAGGTTTAGAGATCAGGTGCCTCCTGTTCCAGGCTACTCACATGGTGCCATGTGAAAACTCAGATATCAATGACCCAAACAGTGTAGCACTGATCAAAGCAAAGAGAATACAAACGCTACTGTTTAGGACACAGTTGTCTGTAAAGCAGAATGGCAAGGTAAGACAGGCACAGTTCATGTCAAGGAAAAACGGTTCACAATTGTTCAGCATCTAATTCTATCAAACTGAATTAAACACAGCAAAATCAAGCATTGCTCAAAGTCAAGATCACATACTTGGAAAGTCAGACTTCCTACGCTTTTCCCTTTTGCAGCTCAGTTCAGTCTCCATTTCAATTCAGGTGTGTTGTAGTGCTGGTCATTGTATTTCTCAAGTCTCAACACACATCATCACTTTCCCTGCAAAAGATGACAACTGTGGCTTTTATTCCTACCAACCTGTGGATTCAATGGATGCCATGACTGTCTCAGAACAAACTAGATTCAGGCTACTATTGAAATGGTCTGTCAGTAAATGGTGGCTCAAAATGTTTTTGGAAAAGAGAAATTGAAACAATGTCCCTTGACACTGAATTGGAAATACATCAACATGAAGATATTAGGGTCTATAACCACAAAGAAGTATTGAGAAAGAATGTTTCGTTAACATCAGAGAGAACTTTTGCTGGATTTTGGGATATTATTACATCAAAGAAGACAACAGGCAAAGTCTGATCAGATTTCTTGTCTCCAGCAAGCATATTCAATCATTTTGCAGTTGATGTTACAATGTGAGTTGTCAAAAGGAAACTTCCTGCACAGGTTGAAGTAAAAGAAATATTGGGAATCGTGTAAAAGACGCAAAGCATAACGCTAGATGGAATGGCTATAATCCTGAGAAGGGCAGTCTGAGAAAAATTCATTCTTATCGAGAATTGACGCCACTTAATGATAGTGTGGAAGACATCTCCTGAGCATTTCCTGGAAGGATGTTGAACTGAAAATGATGATCAAGTCAATACTCTTTTCACTTAGTGAAGCAGTTTCATTGGACGTAACGTGACATACAATCCTGAGCGAAAGATTCTGAACTTTAGGACAACATGGCAAAAACACTCCAGTGACCTGTATCAAATGTTTTAGTGTTGTCAAGGCACATCTTGATAACTAAAGTCAAAAGTCATCACAATAATACCAGTTATATGATTTTGATGGCGGCGATCTGATGGCACTCGTTATGAGTTGACTTTTATTCCAACTGCAAAACCTGAAGGCTGTTTTAAAGTATCCCTCGAATGACATAGAATTTACAAGTTTATAAAGCAATGGGCATGAATGAGAGAAAAGAGACCTGCGAGGCAACATTCAAACAAGCTGAGCAGGTTCAGCTGTGAATCAGACAGACCGGGCAGCGATGCATAACGTGCAAAGCAAAATCTGAAGAGGTGCAGAATCTCTTTGGAAAAACAACAGGATCACGATCTCAGATGTTTTACCTGGTCACGTGAAGTACCCAAGGCACATCACGGTACTTGCAGCCAAAAGTCACCACAACATTTCGCACTTACAGGATTTTGAGAGCAATGTGCTGTTGGTACTCGTGTTGTGGTGTCTTTAGATTGCTCCATTTGCAGGGTGTCGGAATGAACAGCTTGGAGAAAAGAATCTCATCTGAAGAGTTATACAGATGGCAGAGAGAGGGATAACACAAGAGCGACATGTGAGCTTATTTCTGCTAACCAACGATTCGAGATGAATGCCAAGTGTTCCAGACTATACAGAAGGTGGCACGTGACAACTCAGATATCTACGACCCAAACAGTATAGCACTTAGCAAAGCAAAGGGAACACAAATGCTACTGTTTAGGACACAGTTGTCTGCAAAGCAGAATGTCAAGATAAAACATGTCAAGAGAAAGTGGATCAAAATTGGTCTGCATCTAATTCCATCAAACTGAATTGAACACAGAAAAATCAAACATTGCTCAATGTGAAGATCACATACCTCCAAAGTAAGACCGGCTATGCATTTCCTTCTTTGCAGCTCACTCCAGTCAGCTTCTCAATTCAGAAGTGTTGGTTATTTTGTGCACCCAGAGCTTTTCTTTATAGAGTAAAAGTCTCAACATTAGAATACAGCAATTAGCACATCATCGCATCACTTCAAAAAGGTGATAACGATGGCTTTTGATCCTACTACTCTGGATTTAATGGATGGCAAGACTGTCTCAATAGTTCAGAATGCACTAAATGTTCCCTTCTGTAAAAACGTTCAGTCAGCACATGGTGACTCAAAATTATTTTGGAAAAGAGGGATTGATTCAATGTCCCTTGAGGCTGAATTTGAAATAAACCAACATTAAGACACGTGGGCATACACGCTCGTAGAAATATTTAAAAATATGAGGTATGGTTGATAGAAGAGAGAACCAGTGCCTGGATGTTGTAATATTAGTGCATCAAAGAGCACAACTGTCAAAGTCCGGTTAGATTTCTTTTAGCAGGCAAGCATATTCAATCACTTGTCAGTAATCTTTGCAATGTGAGTTGTCAGAAGGAAACTTCCTGTGCAATTTGAAGTGAAAGAGGCACTGGCAAAACTGTGAATTTAGATGTAGTGACTGTGGAATCAGGAATGATTGAGAAAAGGGGTTGAGAATTGAGACAAGACTAAGCACATCATGCATGTCAGTTTTGAGGAGTTGTTGCTTGGCATAACATACAAAGTAAAACTGGGAGAGTTGCAGAACCTCTTTGGAAAAGCAACAGGAGCACCTGCTCGGATCTTTTACCTGGTCACATCAAGCTCTCAAGGCTCATCTTGGTGTTTGCAGCCAAAAGTCACCACAACACGTAGCACTTACAGGATTTGGATGGCAATGTGCTGTTGGTACTCGTGTTGTGGTGTCTTGTGATTGCTCCATTTGAAGAGTGTGGCAATGAACAGCTTGGAGGAAAGAATCTCATCTTAAGCATCATTCATACAGCAGAGAGAGAGATAATAGGAGATAGAAATGTGAGCTTATTTCTGCTAGCCAAAGTTTAGAGATCAGGTGCCTCCTGTTCCAGGCTACTCACATGGTGCCATGTGAAAACTCAGATATCAATGACCCAAACAGTGTAGCACTGATCAAAGCAAAGAGAATACAAACGCTACTGTTTAGGACACAGTTGTCTGTAAAGCAGAATGGCAAGGTAAGACAGGCACAGTTCATGTCAAGGAAAAACGGTTCACAATTGTTCAGCATCTAATTCTATCAAACTGAATTAAACACAGCAAAATCAAGCATTGCTCAAAGTCAAGATCACATACTTGGAAAGTCAGACTTCCTACGCTTTTCCCTTTTGCAGCTCAGTTCAGTCTCCATTTCAATTCAGGTGTGTTGTAGTGCTGGTCATTGTATTTCTCAAGTCTCAACACACATCATCACTTTCCCTGCAAAAGATGACAACTGTGGCTTTTATTCCTACCAACCTGTGGATTCAATGGATGCCATGACTGTCTCAGAACAAACTAGATTCAGGCTACTATTGAAATGGTCTGTCAGTAAATGGTGGCTCAAAATGTTTTTGGAAAAGAGAAATTGAAACAATGTCCCTTGACACTGAATTGGAAATACATCAACATGAAGATATTAGGGTCTATAACCACAAAGAAGTATTGAGAAAGAATGTTTCGTTAACATCAGAGAGAACTTTTGCTGGATTTTGGGATATTATTACATCAAAGAAGACAACAGGCAAAGTCTGATCAGATTTCTTGTCTCCAGCAAGCATATTCAATCATTTTGCAGTTGATGTTACAATGTGAGTTGTCAAAAGGAAACTTCCTGCACAGGTTGAAGTAAAAGAAATATTGGGAATCGTGTAAAAGACGCAAAGCATAACGCTAGATGGAATGGCTATAATCCTGAGAAGGGCAGTCTGAGAAAAATTCATTCTTATCGAGAATTGACGCCACTTAATGATAGTGTGGAAGACATCTCCTGAGCATTTCCTGGAAGGATGTTGAACTGAAAATGATGATCAAGTCAATACTCTTTTCACTTAGTGAAGCAGTTTCATTGGACGTAACGTGACATACAATCCTGAGCGAAAGATTCTGAACTTTAGGACAACATGGCAAAAACACTCCAGTGACCTGTATCAAATGTTTTAGTGTTGTCAAGGCACATCTTGATAACTAAAGTCAAAAGTCATCACAATAATACCAGTTATATGATTTTGATGGCGGCGATCTGATGGCACTCGTTATGAGTTGACTTTTATTCCAACTGCAAAACCTGAAGGCTGTTTTAAAGTATCCCTCGAATGACATAGAATTTACAAGTTTATAAAGCAATGGGCATGAATGAGAGAAAAGAGACCTGCGAGGCAACATTCAAACAAGCTGAGCAGGTTCAGCTGTGAATCAGACAGACCGGGCAGCGATGCATAACGTGCAAAGCAAAATCTGAAGAGGTGCAGAATCTCTTTGGAAAAACAACAGGATCACGATCTCAGATGTTTTACCTGGTCACGTGAAGTACCCAAGGCACATCACGGTACTTGCAGCCAAAAGTCACCACAACATTTCGCACTTACAGGATTTTGAGAGCAATGTGCTGTTGGTACTCGTGTTGTGGTGTCTTTAGATTGCTCCATTTGCAGGGTGTCGGAATGAACAGCTTGGAGAAAAGAATCTCATCTGAAGAGTTATACAGATGGCAGAGAGAGGGATAACACAAGAGCGACATGTGAGCTTATTTCTGCTAACCAACGATTCGAGATGAATGCCAAGTGTTCCAGACTATACAGAAGGTGGCACGTGACAACTCAGATATCTACGACCCAAACAGTATAGCACTTAGCAAAGCAAAGGGAACACAAATGCTACTGTTTAGGACACAGTTGTCTGCAAAGCAGAATGTCAAGATAAAACATGTCAAGAGAAAGTGGATCAAAATTGGTCTGCATCTAATTCCATCAAACTGAATTGAACACAGAAAAATCAAACATTGCTCAATGTGAAGATCACATACCTCCAAAGTAAGACCGGCTATGCATTTCCTTCTTTGCAGCTCACTCCAGTCAGCTTCTCAATTCAGAAGTGTTGGTTATTTTGTGCACCCAGAGCTTTTCTTTATAGAGTAAAAGTCTCAACATTAGAATACAGCAATTAGCACATCATCGCATCACTTCAAAAAGGTGATAACGATGGCTTTTGATCCTACTACTCTGGATTTAATGGATGGCAAGACTGTCTCAATAGTTCAGAATGCACTAAATGTTCCCTTCTGTAAAAACGTTCAGTCAGCACATGGTGACTCAAAATTATTTTGGAAAAGAGGGATTGATTCAATGTCCCTTGAGGCTGAATTTGAAATAAACCAACATTAAGACACGTGGGCATACACGCTCGTAGAAATATTTAAAAATATGAGGTATGGTTGATAGAAGAGAGAACCAGTGCCTGGATGTTGTAATATTAGTGCATCAAAGAGCACAACTGTCAAAGTCCGGTTAGATTTCTTTTAGCAGGCAAGCATATTCAATCACTTGTCAGTAATCTTTGCAATGTGAGTTGTCAGAAGGAAACTTCCTGTGCAATTTGAAGTGAAAGAGGCACTGGCAAAACTGTGAATTTAGATGTAGTGACTGTGGAATCAGGAATGATTGAGAAAAGGGGTTGAGAATTGAGACAAGACTAAGCACATCATGCATGTCAGTTTTGAGGAGTTGTTGCTTGGCATAACATACAAAGTAAAACTGGGAGAGTTGCAGAACCTCTTTGGAAAAGCAACAGGAGCACCTGCTCGGATCTTTTACCTGGTCACATCAAGCTCTCAAGGCTCATCTTGGTGTTTGCAGCCAAAAGTCACCACAACACGTAGCACTTACAGGATTTGGATGGCAATGTGCTGTTGGTACTCGTGTTGTGGTGTCTTGTGATTGCTCCATTTGAAGAGTGTGGCAATGAACAGCTTGGAGGAAAGAATCTCATCTTAAGCATCATTCATACAGCAGAGAGAGAGATAATAGGAGATAGAAATGTGAGCTTATTTCTGCTAGCCAAAGTTTAGAGATCAGGTGCCTCCTGTTCCAGGCTACTCACATGGTGCCATGTGAAAACTCAGATATCAATGACCCAAACAGTGTAGCACTGATCAAAGCAAAGAGAATACAAACGCTACTGTTTAGGACACAGTTGTCTGTAAAGCAGAATGGCAAGGTAAGACAGGCACAGTTCATGTCAAGGAAAAACGGTTCACAATTGTTCAGCATCTAATTCTATCAAACTGAATTAAACACAGCAAAATCAAGCATTGCTCAAAGTCAAGATCACATACTTGGAAAGTCAGACTTCCTACGCTTTTCCCTTTTGCAGCTCAGTTCAGTCTCCATTTCAATTCAGGTGTGTTGTAGTGCTGGTCATTGTATTTCTCAAGTCTCAACACACATCATCACTTTCCCTGCAAAAGATGACAACTGTGGCTTTTATTCCTACCAACCTGTGGATTCAATGGATGCCATGACTGTCTCAGAACAAACTAGATTCAGGCTACTATTGAAATGGTCTGTCAGTAAATGGTGGCTCAAAATGTTTTTGGAAAAGAGAAATTGAAACAATGTCCCTTGACACTGAATTGGAAATACATCAACATGAAGATATTAGGGTCTATAACCACAAAGAAGTATTGAGAAAGAATGTTTCGTTAACATCAGAGAGAACTTTTGCTGGATTTTGGGATATTATTACATCAAAGAAGACAACAGGCAAAGTCTGATCAGATTTCTTGTCTCCAGCAAGCATATTCAATCATTTTGCAGTTGATGTTACAATGTGAGTTGTCAAAAGGAAACTTCCTGCACAGGTTGAAGTAAAAGAAATATTGGGAATCGTGTAAAAGACGCAAAGCATAACGCTAGATGGAATGGCTATAATCCTGAGAAGGGCAGTCTGAGAAAAATTCATTCTTATCGAGAATTGACGCCACTTAATGATAGTGTGGAAGACATCTCCTGAGCATTTCCTGGAAGGATGTTGAACTGAAAATGATGATCAAGTCAATACTCTTTTCACTTAGTGAAGCAGTTTCATTGGACGTAACGTGACATACAATCCTGAGCGAAAGATTCTGAACTTTAGGACAACATGGCAAAAACACTCCAGTGACCTGTATCAAATGTTTTAGTGTTGTCAAGGCACATCTTGATAACTAAAGTCAAAAGTCATCACAATAATACCAGTTATATGATTTTGATGGCGGCGATCTGATGGCACTCGTTATGAGTTGACTTTTATTCCAACTGCAAAACCTGAAGGCTGTTTTAAAGTATCCCTCGAATGACATAGAATTTACAAGTTTATAAAGCAATGGGCATGAATGAGAGAAAAGAGACCTGCGAGGCAACATTCAAACAAGCTGAGCAGGTTCAGCTGTGAATCAGACAGACCGGGCAGCGATGCATAACGTGCAAAGCAAAATCTGAAGAGGTGCAGAATCTCTTTGGAAAAACAACAGGATCACGATCTCAGATGTTTTACCTGGTCACGTGAAGTACCCAAGGCACATCACGGTACTTGCAGCCAAAAGTCACCACAACATTTCGCACTTACAGGATTTTGAGAGCAATGTGCTGTTGGTACTCGTGTTGTGGTGTCTTTAGATTGCTCCATTTGCAGGGTGTCGGAATGAACAGCTTGGAGAAAAGAATCTCATCTGAAGAGTTATACAGATGGCAGAGAGAGGGATAACACAAGAGCGACATGTGAGCTTATTTCTGCTAACCAACGATTCGAGATGAATGCCAAGTGTTCCAGACTATACAGAAGGTGGCACGTGACAACTCAGATATCTACGACCCAAACAGTATAGCACTTAGCAAAGCAAAGGGAACACAAATGCTACTGTTTAGGACACAGTTGTCTGCAAAGCAGAATGTCAAGATAAAACATGTCAAGAGAAAGTGGATCAAAATTGGTCTGCATCTAATTCCATCAAACTGAATTGAACACAGAAAAATCAAACATTGCTCAATGTGAAGATCACATACCTCCAAAGTAAGACCGGCTATGCATTTCCTTCTTTGCAGCTCACTCCAGTCAGCTTCTCAATTCAGAAGTGTTGGTTATTTTGTGCACCCAGAGCTGGTCTTTATAGAGTAAAAGTCTCAACATTAGAATACAGCAATTAGCACATCATCGCATCACTTCAAAAAGGTGATAACGATGGCTTTTGATCCTACTACTCTGGATTTAATGGATGGCAAGACTGTCTCAATAGTTCAGAATGCACTAAATGTTCCCTTCTGTAAAAACGTTCAGTCAGCACATGGTGACTCAAAATTATTTTGGAAAAGAGGGAGTGATTCAATGTCCCTTGAGGCTGAATTTGAAATAAACCAACATTAAGACACGTGGGCATACACGCTCGTAGAAATATTTAAAAATATGAGGTATGGTTGATAGAAGAGAGAACCAGTGCCTGTATGTTGTAATATTAGTGCATCAAAGAGCACAACTGTCAAAGTCCGGTTAGATTTCTTTTAGCAGGCAAGCATATTCAATCACTTGCCAGTTATCTTTGCAATGTGAGTTGTCAGAAGGAAACTTCCTGTGCAATTTGAAGTGAAAGAGGCACTGGCAAAAGTGTGAATTTAGATGTAGTGACTGTGGAATCAGGAATGATTGAGAAAAGGGCTTGAGAATTGAGACAAGACTAAGCACATCATGCATGTCAGTTTTGAGGAGTTGTTGCTTGGCATAACATACAAAGCAAAACTGGGAGAGTTGCAGAACCTCTTTGGAAAAGCAAAAGGAGCTTTTACCTGGTCACATCAAGTTCTCAAGGCTCATCTTGGTGTTTGCAGCCAAAAGTCACCACAACACGTAGCACTTACAGGATTTGGATGGCAATGTGCTGTTGGTACTCGTGTTGTGGTGTCTTGTGATTGCTCCATTTGAAGATTGTGGCAAGGAACAGCTTGGAGGAAAGAAACTCATCTTAAGCATCATTCATACAGCAGAGAGAGAGATAATAGGAGATAGAAATGTGAGCTTATTTCTGCTAGCCAAAGTTTAGAGATCAGATGTCTCCTGTTCCAGGCTACTCACATGGTGCCATGTGAAAACTCAGATAACAATGACCCAAACAGTGTAGCACTGAGCAAAGCAAAGACAACGCAAACTCTACTCTTTAGGACACAGTTGTCTGTAAAGCAGAATGGCAAGGTAAGACAGGCACAGTTCATGTCAAGGGAAAACGGTTCACAATTGCTCAGCATCTAAATCTATCAAACTGAGTTAAACACAGCAAAATCAAGCATTGCTCAAAGTCAAGATCACATACTTGGAAAGTCAGACTTCCTATGATTTTCCCTTTTGCAGCTCAGTTCAGTCTCCATTACAATTCAGGAGTATTGGTTACTGTGTGCATGTAGTGCTGGCCACTTTATTTCTCAAGTCTCAACACACATCATCACTTTCCCTACAAAAGGTGACAACTGTGGCTTTTATTCCGACTAACCTGTGGATTCAATGGATGCCATGACTGTCTCAGAACAAACTAGATTCAGGCTACTATTGAAATGGCCTGTCAGTAAATGGTGGCTCAAAATGTTTTTGGAAAAGAGAAATTGAATCCATGTCACTTGACGCTGAATTGGCAATACATCAACATGGCAAAAATTAAAGTCTATCACCGCAAAGAAATATTGAGAAATAAGAGGCTGCGTTAACATCAGAAAACACTTTCACTGGATGTTGTGATATTAGTAGACAACAGGCAAAGTCTGATCAGATTTGTTGCCTCCAGCAAGCATATTCAATCACTGCAGTTGACGTTGCAATGTGAGTTGTCAAAAGGAAACTTCCTGTACAAGTTGAACTAAAAGAAATAATGGGAAACGTGTAAAAGAGACAAAGCATAATGGTAGATGGAATGGCTATAATCCTGAGCAGGTAAGTCTGAGAATGAATCATCCTTATCGACAATCGAGGCCACTTAATGATAGTCAGGAAGACGTCTCCTGAGTATTCCCTTGAAGATTGTTGAACTGAAAATGGTGATCAAGTCAGTACTCTTTTTGCTTATTCAAGCAGTTTCATTGGACGTATTGTCACATATCATCCTGAGGTAAAGATCCTGGACTGATGGACAACATTGCAAAAACACTCCAGTGAAGTGTCTCAAATATGTCAGTGTTGTCAAGGCACATCTTGATAATTAAAGACAAACGTCATCACAACGATAGCAGTTACACGATTTTGATGGTGACGTGCTGTTGGCAGTCGTATTGTGGTGTCTTTGGACTGCAAAGCTTGAAGGCTGTTTTATAGTATCCCTTGAATGACAGAGAAATTACAAGTTTATTGGTTTTAAAGCAAAGGGCTTGATTAAGAGAAAAGGAGACCTGCAAGGCAACACTCAAACCAGGTGAGCGGGCTCATCTGTGAATCAGGCAGACCGGGCAGAGGTCAGAAAAGGTCGTCAATATCAATCTCAAATGTTTGTGATTTTGCCGGAGCCTGAGAAAAACTATGGTTGCGTATTGTGGAATCAGGAATGATTGGGAGAACGGCTTGAGAATTGAATGGATAGAGACAAGACTAAGCACATCATACATGTCAGCTTTGAGGAATTGTTGCTTGGCATAACGTACTAAAGCAAAACTGGGAGAGTTGCAGAAACTCATTGCTAAAGCAACAGGAACATCTCCTCGGATCTTTTACCTTGTCAGGCTCCTGTTGGTGTTTGCAGCCAAAAGTCACCACAACACGTAGCACTTCCAGGATTTGGCTGGCAATGTGCTGTTGGTACTCGTGTTGTGGTGTCTTGTGATTGCTCCATTTGAAGAGTGTGGCAATGAACAGCTTGGAGGAAAGAATCTCATCTTAAGCATCATTCATACAGCAGAGATAGAGATAATAGGAGATAGAAATGTGAGCTTATTTCTGCTAGCCAAAGTTTAGAGATCAGATGCCTCCTGTTCCAGGCTGCTCACATGGTGCCATGTGAAAACTCAGATATCAATGACCCAAACAGTGTAGCACTGAGCAAAGCAAAGACAACGCAAACGCTACTGTTTAGGACACAGTTGTCTGTAAAGCGGAATGGGAAGGTAAGACAGGCACAGTTCATGTCAAGGGAAAGCGGTTCACAATTGTTCAGCATCTAAATCTATCAAACTGAGTTAAACACAGCAAAATCAAGCATGGCTCAAAGTCAAGATCACATACTTGGAAAGTCAGACTTCCTATGCTTTTCCCTTTTGCAGCTCAGTTCAGTCTCCATTTCAATTCAGGTGTGTTGTAGTGCTGGTCATTGTATTTCTCAAGTCTCAACACACATCATCACTTTCCCTGCAAAAGATGACAACTGTGGCTTTTATTCCTACCAACCTGTGGATTCAATGGATGCCATGACTGTCTCAGAACAAACTAGATTCAGGCTACTATTGAAATGGTCTGTCAGTAAATGGTGGCTCAAAATGTTTTTGGAAAAGAGAAATTGAAACAATGTCCCTTGACACTGAACTGGAAATACATCAACATGAAGATATTAGGGTCTATAACCACAAAGAAGTATTGAGAAAGAATGTTTCGTGAACATCAGAGAGAACGTTTGCTGGATTTTGGGATATTATTACATCAAAGAAGACAACAGGCAAAGTCTGATCAGATTTCTTGTCTCCAGCAAGCATATTCAATCATTTTGCAGTTGATGTTACAATGTGAGTTGTCAAAAGGAAACTTCCTGCACAGGTTGAAGTAAAAGAAATATTGGCAACCGTGTAAAAGACACAAAGCATAACGCTAGATGGAATGGCTATAATCCTGAGAAGGGCAGTCTGAGAAAAATTCATTCTTATCGACAATTGACGCCACTTAATGATAGTGTGGAAGACATCTCCTGAACATTTCCTGGAAGGATGTTGAACTGAAAATGATGATCAAGTCAATACTCTTTTCACTTAGTGAAGCAGTTTCATTGGACGTAACGTGACCAACCATCCTGAGCGAATGATCCCGAACTTTAGGACAACATGGCAAAAACACTCCAGTGACCTGTCTCAAATGTTTTCGTGTTGTCAAGGCACATCTTGATAACTAAAGTCAAAAGTCATCACAATAATACCAGTTATATAATTTTGATGGCGGCGAGCTGATGGCACTCGTTATGAGTTGACTTTTATTCCAACTGCAAAACTTGAAGGCTGTTTTAAAGTATCCCTCGAATGACATAGAATTTACAAGTTTATAAAGCAATGGGCATGAATGAGAGAAAAGAGACCTGCGAGGCAACATTCAAACAAGCTGAGCAGGCTCAGCTGTGAATCAGACAGACCGGGCAGCGATGCATAACGTACAAAGCAAAATCTGAAGAGGTGCAGAATCTCTTTGGAAAAACAACAGGATCACGATCTCAGATGTTTTACCTGGTCACGTGAAGTACCCAAGGCACATCGCGGTACTTGCAGCCAAAAGTCACCACAACATTTCGCACTTACAGGATTTTGAGAGCAATGTGCTGTTGGTACTCGTGTTGTGGTGTCTTTAGATTGCTCCATTTGCAGGGTGTCGGAATGAACAGCTTGGAGGAATGAATCTCATTTGAAGAGTTATACAGATGGCAGAGAGAGGGATAACACAAGAGCGACATGTGAGCTTACTTCTGCTAACCAACGTTTCGAGATGAGATGCCAAGTGTTCCAGACTATACAGAAGGTGGCACGGGAAATCTCAGGTATGTACGACCCAAACAGTATAGCACTTAGCAAAGCAAAGGGAACACAAATGCTATGTTTAGGACACAGTTGTCTGCAAAGCAGAATGTCAATGTAAGAAAGTGGATCAAAATTGGTCAGCATCTGATTCCATCAAACTGAATTGAACACAGAAAAATCAAACATTGCTCAATGTGAAGATCACATACCTCCAAAGTAAGACCGGCTATGCATTTCCTTCTTTGCAGCTAACTCCAGTCAGCTTCTCAATTCAGAAGTGTTGGTTATTTTGTGCACCCAGAGCTGGTCTTTATAGAGTAAAAGTCTCAACATTAGAATACAGCAATTAGCACATCATCGCATCACTTCAAAAAGGTGATAACGATGGCTTTTGATCCTACTACTCTGGATTTAATGGATGGCAAGACTGTCTCAATAGTTCAGAATGCACTAAATGTCCCTTGAGGCTGAATTTGAAATAAACCAACATTAAGACACGTGGGCATACACGCTCGTAGAAATATTTAAAAATATGAGGTATGGTTGATAGAAGAGAGAACCAGTGCCTGTATGTTGTAATATTAGTGCATCAAAGAGCACAACTGTCAAAGTCCGGTTAGATTTCTTTCAGTGAGCAAGCATATTCAATCACTTGTCAGTTATCTTTGCAATGTGAGTTGTCAGAAGGAAACTTCCTTTGCAATTTGAAGTGAAAGAGGCACTGGCAAAAGTGTGAATTTAGATGTAGTGACTGTGGAATCAGGAATGATTGAGAAACGGGCTTGAGAATTGAGACAAGACTAAGCACACCATGCATGTCTGTTTTGAGGAGTTGTTGCTTGGCATAACGTACAAAGCAAAACTGGGAGAGTTGCAGAACCTCTTTGGAAAAGCAACAGGAGCACCTGCTCGGATCTTTTACCTGGTCACATCAAGCTCTCAAGGCTCATCTTGGTGTTTGCAGCCAAAAGTCACCACAACACGTAGCACTTACAGGATTTGGATGGCAATGTGCTCTTGGTACTCGTGTTGTGGTGTCTTGTGATTGCTCCATTTGAAGAGTGTGGCAATGAACAGCTTGGAGGAAAGAATCTCATCTTAAGCATCATTCATACAGCAGAGATAGAGATAATAGGAGATAGAAATGTGAGCTTATTTCTGCTAGCCAAAGTTTAGAGATCAGATGCCTCCTGTTCCAGGCTGCTCACATGGTGCCATGTGAAAACTCAGATATTAATGACCCAAACAGTGTAGCACTGAGCAAAGCAAAGACCACGCAAACGCTACTGTTTAGGACACAGTTGTCTGTAAAGCGGAATGGGAAGGTAAGACAGGCACAGTTCATGTCAAGGGAAAGCGGTTCACAATTGTTCAGCATCTAAATCTATCAAACTGAGTTAAACACAGCAAAATCAAGCATGGCTCAAAGTCAAGATCACATACTTGGAAAGTCAGACTTCCTATGCTTTTCCCGTTTGCAGCTCAGTTCAGTCTCCATTTCAAATCAGGTGTGTTGTAGTGCTGGTCATTGTATTTCTCAAGTCTCAACACACATCATCACTTTCCCTGCAAAAGATGACAACTGTGGCTTTTATTCCTACCAACCTGTGGATTCAATGGATGCCATGACTGTCTCAGAACAAACTAGATTCAGGCTACTATTGAAATGGTCTGTCAGTAAATGGTGGCTCAAAATGTTTTTGGAAAAGAGAAATTGAAACAATGTCCCTTGACACTGAACTGGAAATACATCAACATGAAGATATTAGGGTCTATAACCACAAAGAAGTATTGAGAAAGAATGTTTCGTTAACATCAGAGAGAACGTTTGCTGGATTTTGGGATATTATTACATCAAAGAAGACAACAGGCAAAGTCTGATCAGATTTCTTGTCTCCAGCAAGCATATTCAATCATTTTGCAGTTGATGTTACAATGTGAGTTGTCAAAAGGAAACTTCCTGCACAGGTTGAAGTAAAAGAAATATTGGGAACCGTGTAAAAGACGCAAAGCATAACGCTAGATGGAATGGCTATAATCCTGAGAAGGGCAGTCTGAGAAAAATTCATTCTTATCGACAATTGACGCCACTTAATGATAGTGTGGAAGACATCTCCTGAGCATTTCCTGGAAGGATGTTGAACTGAAAATGATGATCAAGTCAATACTCTTTTCACTTAGTGAAGCAGTTTCATTGGACGTAACGTGACCAACCATCCTGAGCGAATGATCCTGAACTTTAGGACAACATGGCAAAAACACTCCAGTGACCTGTATCAAATGTTTTAGTGTTGTCAAGGCACATCTTGATAACTAAAGTCAAAAGTCATCACAATAATACCAGTTATATGATTTTGATGTCGGCGATCTGATGGCACTCATTATGAGTTGACTTTTATTCCAACTGCAAAACCTGAAGGCTGTTTTAAAGTATCCCTCGAATGACATAGAATTTACAAGTTTATCAAGCAATGGGCATGAATGAGAAAAGGGACCTGCGTTGCAACATTCAAACAAGCTGAGCAGGCTTGTGAGACCGGGCAGCGATGCATAACGTACAAAGCAAAATCTGAAGAGGTGCAGAATCTCTTTGGAAAAACAACAGGATCACGATCTCAGATGTTTTACCAGGTCACGTGAAGTACCCAAGGCACATCGCGGTTCTTGCAGACAAAAGTCACCACAACATTTCGCACTTACAGGATTTCGAGAGCAAGGTGCTGTTGGTATTCGTGTTGTGGTGACTTTAGATTGCTCCATTTGCAGGGTGTCAGCTTGGAGGAATGAATCTCATCTGAAGAGTCATACAGATGGCAGAGAGAGGGATAACACAAGAGCGACATGTGAGCTTACTTCTGCTAACCAACGTTTCGAGATGAGATGCCAAGTATTCCAGACTATACAGAAGGTGGCACGGGAAATCTCAGATATGTACGACCCAAACAGTATAGCACTTAGCAAAGCAAAGGGAACACAAATGCTACTGTTTAGGACACAGTTGTCTGCAAAGCAGAATGTCAATGTAAGAAAGTGGATCAAAATTGGTCTGCATCTAATTCCATCAAACTGAATTGAACACAGAAAAATCAAACATTGCTCAATGTGAAGATCACATACCTCCAAAGTAAGACCGGCTATGCATTTCCTTCTTTGCAGCTCACTCCAGTCAGCTTCTCAATTCAGAAGTGTTGGTTATTTTGTGCACCCAGAGCTGGTCTTTATAGAGTAAAAGTCTCAACATTAGAATACAGCAATTAGCACATCATCGCATCACTTCAAAAAGGTGATAACGATGGCTTTTGATCCTACTACTCTGGATTTAATGGATGGCAAGACTGTCTCAATAGTTCAGAATGCACTAAATGCTCCCTCCTGTAAAAACGTTCAGTCAGTACATGGTGACTCAAAATTATTTTGGAAAAGAGGGATTGGTTCAATGTCCCTTGAGGCTGAATTTGAAATAAACCAACATTAAGACACGTGGGCATACACACTCGTAGAAATATTTAAAAATATGAGGTATGGTTGATAGAAGAGAGAACCAGTGCCTGGATGTTGTAATATTAGTGCATCAAAGAGCACAACTGTCAAAGTCCGGTTAGATTTCTTTTAGCGAGCAAGCATATTCAATCACTTGTCAGTAATCTTTGTAATGTGAGTTGTCAGAAGGAAACTTCCTGTGCAATTTGAAGTGAAAGAGGCACTGGCAAAAGTGTGAATTTAGATGTAGTGACTGTGGAATCAGGAATGACTGAGAAACGGGCTTGAGAATTGAGACAAGACTAAGCACACCATGCATGTCTGTTTTGAGGAGTTGTTGCTTGGCATAACGTACAAAGCAAAACTGGGAGAGTTGCAGAACCTCTTTGGAAAAGCAACAGGAGCACCTGCTCGGATCTTTTACCTGGTCACATCAAGCTCTCAAGGCTCATCTTGGTGTTTGCAGCCAAAAGTCACCACAACACGTAGCACTTACAGGATTTGGATGGCAATGTGCTGTTGGTACTCGTGTTGTGGTGTCTTGTGATTGCTCCATTTGAAGAGTGTGGCAATGAACAGCTTGGAGGAAAGAATCTCATCTTAAGCATCATTCATACAGCAGAGATAGAGATAATAGGAGATAGAAATGTGAGCTTATTTCTGCTAGCCAAAGTTTAGAGATCAGATGCCTCCTGTTCCAGGCTGCTCACATGGTGCCATGTGAAAACTCAGATATCAATGACCCAAACAGTGTAGCACTGAGCAAAGCAAAGACAACGCAAACGCTACTGTTTAGGACACAGTTGTCTGTAAAGCGGAATGGGAAGGTAAGACAGGCACAGTTCATGTCAAGGGAAAGCGGTTCACAATTGTTCAGCATCTAAATCTATCAAACTGAGTTAAACACAGCAAAAAACAAGCATGGCTCAAAGTCAAGATCACATACTTGGAAAGTCAGACTTCCTATGCTTTTCCCTTTTGCAGCTCAGTTCAGTCTCCATTTCAATTCAGGTGTGTGGTAGTGCTGGTCATTGTATTTCTCAAGTCTCAACACACATCATCACTTTCCCTGCAAAAGATGACAACTGTGGCTTTTATTCCTACCAACCTGTGGATTCAATGGATGCCATGACTGTCTCAGAACAAACTAGATTCAGGCTACTATTGAAATGGTCTGTCAGTAAATGGTGGCTCAAAATGTTTTTGGAAAAGAGAAATTGAAACAATGTCCCTTGACACTGAACTGGAAATACATCAACATGAAGATATTAGGGTCTATAACCACAAAGAAGTATTGAGAAAGAATGTTTCGTTAACATCAGAGAAAACTTTTGCTGGATTTTGGGATATTATTACATCAAAGAAGACAACAGGCAAAGTTTGATCAGATTTCTTGTCTCCAGCAAGCATATTCAATCATTTTGCAGTTGATGTTACAATGTGAGTTGTCAAAAGGAAACTTCCTGCACAGGTTGAAGTAAAAGAAATATTGGGAACCGTGTAAAAGACGCAAAGCATAACGCTAGATGGAATGGCTATAATCCTGAGAAGGGCAGTCTGAGAAAAATTCATTCTTATCGACAATTGACGCCACTTAATGATAGTGTGGAAGACATCTCCTGAGCATTTCCTGGAAGGATGTTGAACTGAAAATGATGATCAAGTCAATACTCTTTTCACTTAGTGAAGCAGTTTCATTGGACGTAACGTGACCAACCATCCTGAGCGAATGATCCTGAACTTTAGGACAACATGGCAAAAACACTCCAGTGACCTGTATCAAATGTTTTAGTGTTGTCAAGGCACATCTTGATAACTAAAGTCAAAAGTCATCACAATAATACCAGTTATATGATTTTGATGGCGGCGATCTGATGGCACTCGTTATGAGTTGACTTTTATTCCAACTGCAAAACCTGAAGGCTGTTTTAAAGTATCCCTCGAATGACATAGAATTTACAAGTTTATCAAGCAATGGGCATGAATGAGAGAAAAGGGACCTGCGTTGCAACATTCAAACAAGCTGAGCAGGCTTGTGAGACTGGGCAGCGATGCATAACGTACAAAGCAAAATCTGAAGAGGTGCAGAATCTCTTTGGAAAAACAACAGGATCACGATCTCAGATGTTTTACCAGGTCACGTGAAGTACCCAAGGCACATCACGGTACTTGCAACCAAAAGTCACCACAACATTTCGCACTTACAGGATTTTGAGAGCAATGTGCTGTTGGTACTCGTGTTGTGGTGTCTTTAGATTGCTCCATTTGCAGGGTGTCGGAATGAACAGCTTGGAGAAAAGAATCTCATTTGAAGAGTTATACAGATGGCAGAGAGAGGGATAACACAAGAGCGACATGTGAGCTTATTTCTGCTAACCAACGTTGCGAGATGAATGCCAAGTGTTCCAGACTATACAGAAGGTGGCACGTGACAACTCAGATATCTACGACCCAAACAGTATAGCACTTAGCAAAGCAAAGGGAACACAAATGCTACTGTTTAGGACACAGTTGTCTGCAAAGCAGAATGTCAAGATAAAACATGTCAAGAGAAAGTGGATCAAAATTGGTCTGCATCTCATTCCATCAAACTGAATTGAACACAGAAAAATCAAACATTGCTCAATGTGAAGATCACATACCTCCAAAGTAAGACCGGCTATGCATTTCCTTCTTTGCAGCTCACTCCAGTCAGCTTCTCAATTCAGAAGTGTTGGTTATTTTGTGCACCCAGAGCTGGTCTTTATAGAGTAAAAGTCTCAACATTAGAATACAGCAATTAGCACACCATCGCATCACTTCAAAAAGGTGATAACGATGGCTTTTGATCCTACTACTCTGGATTTAATGGATGGCAAGACTGTCTCAATAGTTCAGAATGCACTAAATGCTCCCTCCTGTAAAAACGTTCAGTCAGTACATGGTGACTCAAAATTATTTTGGAAAAGAGGGATTGGTTCAATGTCCCTTGAGGCTGAATTTGAAATAAACCAACATTAAGACACGTGGGCATACACACTCGTAGAAATATTTAAAAATATGAGGTATGGTTGATAGAAGAGAGAACCAGTGCCTGGATGTTGTAATATTAGTGCATCAAAGAGCACAACTGTCAAAGTCCGGTTAGATTTCTTTTAGCGAGCAAGCATATTCAATCACTTGTCAGTAATCTTTGTAATGTGAGTTGTCAGAAGGAAACTTCCTGTGCAATTTGAAGTGAAAGAGGCACTGGCAAAAGTGTGAATTTAGATGTAGTGACTGTGGAATCAGGAATGATTGAGAAACGGGCTTGAGAATTGAGACAAGACTAAGCACACCATGCATGTCTGTTTTGAGGAGTTGTTGCTTGGCATAACGTACAAAGCAAAACTGGGAGAGTTGCAGAACCTCTTTGGAAAAGCAACAGGAGCACCTGCTCGGATCTTTTACCTGGTCACATCAAGCTCTCAAGGCTCATCTTGGTGTTTGCAGCCAAAAGTCACCACAACACGTAGCACTTACAGGATTTGGATGGCAATGTGCTGTTGGTACTCGTGTTGTGGTGTCTTGTGATTGCTCCATTTGAAGAGTGTGGCAATGAACAGCTTGGAGGAAAGAATCTCATCTTAAGCATCATTCATACAGCAGAGATATAGATAATAGGAGATAGAAATGTGAGCTTATTTCTGCGAGCCAAAGTTTAGAGATCAGATGCCTCCTGTTCCAGGCTGCTCACATGGTGCCATGTGAAAACTCAGATATCAATGACCCAAACAGTGTAGCACTGAGCAAAGCAAAGACAACGCAAACGCTACTGTTTAGGACACAGTTGTCTGTAAAGCGGAATGGGAAGGTAAGACAGGCACAGTTCATGTCAAGGGAAAGCGGTTCACAATTGTTCAGCATCTAAATCTATCAAACTGAGTTAAACACAGCAAAATCAAGCATGGCTCAAAGTCAAGATCACATACTTGGAAAGTCAGACTTCCTATGCTTTTCCCTTTTGCAGCTCAGTTCAGTCTCCATTTCAATTCAGGTGTGTGGTAGTGCTGGTCATTGTATTTCTCAAGTCTCAACACACATCATCACTTTCCCTGCAAAAGATGACAACTGTGGCTTTTATTCCTACCAACCTGTGGATTCAATGGATGCCATGACTGTCTCAGAACAAACTAGATTCAGGCTACTATTGAAATGGTCTGTCAGTAAATGGTGGCTCAAAATGTTTTTGGAAAAGAGAAATTGAAACAATGTCCCTTGACACTGAACTGGAAATACATCAACATGAAGATATTAGGGTCTATAACCACAAAGAAGTATTGAGAAAGAATGTTTCGTTAACATCAGAGAAAACTTTTGCTGGATTTTGGGATATTATTACATCAAAGAAGACAACAGGCAAAGTTTGATCAGATTTCTTGTCTCCAGCAAGCATATTCAATCATTTTGCAGTTGATGTTACAATGTGAGTTGTCAAAAGGAAACTTCCTGCACAGGTTGAAGTAAAAGAAATATTGGGAACCGTGTAAAAGACGCAAAGCATAACGCTAGATGGAATGGCTATAATCCTGAGAAGGGCAGTCTGAGAAAAATTCATTCTTATCGACAATTGACGCCACTTAATGATAGTGTGGAAGACATCTCCTGAGCATTTCCTGGAAGGATGTTGAACTGAAAATGATGATCAAGTCAATACTCTTTTCACTTAGTGAAGCAGTTTCATTGGACGTAACGTGACCAACCATCCTGAGCGAATGATCCTGAACTTTAGGACAACATGGCAAAAACACTCCAGTGACCTGTATCAAATGTTTTAGTGTTGTCAAGGCACATCTTGATAACTAAAGTCAAAAGTCATCACAATAATACCAGTTATATGATTTTGATGGCGGCGATCTGATGGCACTCGTTATGAGTTGACTTTTATTCCAACTGCAAAACCTGAAGGCTGTTTTAAAGTATCCCTCGAATGACATAGAATTTACAAGTTTATCAAGCAATGGGCATGAATGAGAGAAAAGGGACCTGCGTTGCAACATTCAAACAAGCTGAGCAGGCTTGTGAGACTGGGCAGCGATGCATAACGTACAAAGCAAAATCTGAAGAGGTGCAGAATCTCTTTGGAAAAACAACAGGATCACGATCTCAGATGTTTTACCAGGTCACGTGAAGTACCCAAGGCACATCACGGTACTTGCAACCAAAAGTCACCACAACATTTCGCACTTACAGGATTTTGAGAGCAATGTGCTGTTGGTACTCGTGTTGTGGTGTCTTTAGATTGCTCCATTTGCAGGGTGTCGGAATGAACAGCTTGGAGAAAAGAATCTCATTTGAAGAGTTATACAGATGGCAGAGAGAGGGATAACACAAGAGCGACATGTGAGCTTATTTCTGCTAACCAACGTTGCGAGATGAATGC
The DNA here is from genome assembly GCF_037043375.1 of Chiloscyllium plagiosum. NCBI lineage: Eukaryota > Metazoa > Chordata > Chondrichthyes > Orectolobiformes > Hemiscylliidae > Chiloscyllium > Chiloscyllium plagiosum. The sequence continues at coordinate 42,392,909 of NW_028270139.1, forward strand.
CAAGTGTTCCAGACTATACAGAAGGTGGCACGTGACAACTCAGATATCTACGACCCAAACAGTATAGCACTTAGCAAAGCAAAGGGAACACAAATGCTACTGTTTAGGACACAGTTGTCTGCAAAGCAGAATGTCAAGATAAAACATGTCAAGAGAAAGTGGATCAAAATTGGTCTGCATCTCATTCCATCAAACTGAATTGAACACAGAAAAATCAAACATTGCTCAATGTGAAGATCACATACCTCCAAAGTAAGACCGGCTATGCATTTCCTTCTTTGCAGCTCACTCCAGTCAGCTTCTCAATTCAGAAGTGTTGGTTATTTTGTGCACCCAGAGCTGGTCTTTATAGAGTAAAAGTCTCAACATTAGAATACAGCAATTAGCACACCATCGCATCACTTCAAAAAGGTGATAACGATGGCTTTTGATCCTACTACTCTGGATTTAATGGATGGCAAGACTGTCTCAATAGTTCAGAATGCACTAAATGCTCCCTCCTGTAAAAACGTTCAGTCAGTACATGGTGACTCAAAATTATTTTGGAAAAGAGGGATTGGTTCAATGTCCCTTGAGGCTGAATTTGAAATAAACCAACATTAAGACACGTGGGCATACACACTCGTAGAAATATTTAAAAATATGAGGTATGGTTGATAGAAGAGAGAACCAGTGCCTGGATGTTGTAATATTAGTGCATCAAAGAGCACAACTGTCAAAGTCCGGTTAGATTTCTTTTAGCGAGCAAGCATATTCAATCACTTGTCAGTAATCTTTGTAATGTGAGTTGTCAGAAGGAAACTTCCTGTGCAATTTGAAGTGAAAGAGGCACTGGCAAAAGTGTGAATTTAGATGTAGTGACTGTGGAATCAGGAATGATTGAGAAACGGGCTTGAGAATTGAGACAAGACTAAGCACACCATGCATGTCTGTTTTGAGGAGTTGTTGCTTGGCATAACGTACAAAGCAAAACTGGGAGAGTTGCAGAACCTCTTTGGAAAAGCAACAGGAGCACCTGCTCGGATCTTTTACCTGGTCACATCAAGCTCTCAAGGCTCATCTTGGTGTTTGCAGCCAAAAGTCACCACAACACGTAGCACTTACAGGATTTGGATGGCAATGTGCTGTTGGTACTCGTGTTGTGGTGTCTTGTGATTGCTCCATTTGAAGAGTGTGGCAATGAACAGCTTGGAGGAAAGAATCTCATCTTAAGCATCATTCATACAGCAGAGATAGAGATAATAGGAGATAGAAATGTGAGCTTATTTCTGCGAGCCAAAGTTTAGAGATCAGATGCCTCCTGTTCCAGGCTGCTCACATGGTGCCATGTGAAAACTCAGATATCAATGACCCAAACAGTGTAGCACTGAGCAAAGCAAAGACAACGCAAACGCTACTGTTTAGGACACAGTTGTCTGTAAAGCGGAATGGGAAGGTAAGACAGGCACAGTTCATGTCAAGGGAAAGCGGTTCACAATTGTTCAGCATCTAAATCTATCAAACTGAGTTAAACACAGCAAAATCAAGCATGGCTCAAAGTCAAGATCACATACTTGGAAAGTCAGACTTCCTATGCTTTTCCCTTTTGCAGCTCAGTTCAGTCTCCATTTCAATTCAGGTGTGTGGTAGTGCTGGTCATTGTATTTCTCAAGTCTCAACACACATCATCACTTTCCCTGCAAAAGATGACAACTGTGGCTTTTATTCCTACCAACCTGTGGATTCAATGGATGCCATGACTGTCTCAGAACAAACTAGATTCAGGCTACTATTGAAATGGTCTGTCAGTAAATGGTGGCTCAAAATGTTTTTGGAAAAGAGAAATTGAAACAATGTCCCTTGACACTGAACTGGAAATACATCAACATGAAGATATTAGGGTCTATAACCACAAAGAAGTATTGAGAAAGAATGTTTCGTTAACATCAGAGAAAACTTTTGCTGGATTTTGGGATATTATTACATCAAAGAAGACAACAGGCAAAGTTTGATCAGATTTCTTGTCTCCAGCAAGCATATTCAATCATTTTGCAGTTGATGTTACAATGTGAGTTGTCAAAAGGAAACTTCCTGCACAGGTTGAAGTAAAAGAAATATTGGGAACCGTGTAAAAGACGCAAAGCATAACGCTAGATGGAATGGCTATAATCCTGAGAAGGGCAGTCTGAGAAAAATTCATTCTTATCGACAATTGACGCCACTTAATGATAGTGTGGAAGACATCTCCTGAGCATTTCCTGGAAGGATGTTGAACTGAAAATGATGATCAAGTCAATACTCTTTTCACTTAGTGAAGCAGTTTCATTGGACGTAACGTGACCAACCATCCTGAGCGAATGATCCTGAACTTTAGGACAACATGGCAAAAACACTCCAGTGACCTGTATCAAATGTTTTAGTGTTGTCAAGGCACATCTTGATAACTAAAGTCAAAAGTCATCACAATAATACCAGTTATATGATTTTGATGGCGGCGATCTGATGGCACTCGTTATGAGTTGACTTTTATTCCAACTGCAAAACCTGAAGGCTGTTTTAAAGTATCCCTCGAATGACATAGAATTTACAAGTTTATCAAGCAATGGGCATGAATGAGAGAAAAGGGACCTGCGTTGCAACATTCAAACAAGCTGAGCAGGCTTGTGAGACTGGGCAGCGATGCATAACGTACAAAGCAAAATCTGAAGAGGTGCAGAATCTCTTTGGAAAAACAACAGGATCACGATCTCAGATGTTTTACCAGGTCACGTGAAGTACCCAAGGCACATCACGGTACTTGCAACCAAAAGTCACCACAACATTTCGCACTTACAGGATTTTGAGAGCAATGTGCTGTTGGTACTCGTGTTGTGGTGTCTTTAGATTGCTCCATTTGCAGGGTGTCGGAATGAACAGCTTGGAGAAAAGAATCTCATTTGAAGAGTTATACAGATGGCAGAGAGAGGGATAACACAAGAGCGACATGTGAGCTTATTTCTGCTAACCAACGTTTCGAGATGAATGCCAAGTGTTCCAGACTATACAGAAGGTGGCACGTGACAACTCAGATATCTACGACCCAAACAGTATAGCACTTAGCAAAGCAAAGGGAACACAAATGCTACTGTTTAGGACACAGTTGTCTGCAAAGCAGAATGTCAAGATAAAACATGTCAAGAGAAAGTGGATCAAAATTGGTCTGCATCTCATTCCATCAAACTGAATTGAACACAGAAAAATCAAACATTGCTCAATGTGAAGATCACATACCTCCAAAGTAAGACCGGCTATGCATTTCCTTCTTTGCAGCTCACTCCAGTCAGCTTCTCAATTCAGAAGTGTTGGTTATTTTGTGCACCCAGAGCTGGTCTTTATAGAGTAAAAGTGTCAACATTAGAATACAGCAATTAGCACATCATCGCATCACTTCAAAAAGGTGATAACGATGGCTTTTGATCCTACTACTCTGGATTTAATGGATGGCAAGACTGTCTCAATAGTTCAGAATGCAGTAAATGCTCCCTCCTGTAAAAACGTTCAGTCAGTACATGGTGACTCAAAATTATTTTGGAAAAGAGGGATTGGTTCAATGTCCCTTGAGGCTGAATTTGAAATAAACCAACATTAAGACACGTGGGCATACACACTCGTAGAAATATTTAAAAATATGAGGTATGGTTGATAGAAGAGAGAACCAGTGCCTGGATGTTGTAATATTAGTGCATCAAAGAGCACAACTGTCAAAGTCCGGTTAGATTTCTTTTAGCGAGCAAGCATATTCAATCACTTGTCAGTAATCTTTGTAATGTGAGTTGTCAGAAGGAAACTTCCTGTGCAATTTGAAGTGAAAGAGGCACTGGCAAAAGTGTGAATTTAGATGTAGTGACTGTGGAATCAGGAATGATTGAGAAACGGGCTTGAGAATTGAGACAAGACTAAGCACACCATGCATGTCTGTTTTGAGGAGTTGTTGCTTGGCATAACGTACAAAGCAAAACTGGGAGAGTTGCAGAAACTCTTTGGAAAAGCAACAGGAGCACCTGCTCGGATCTTTTACCTGGTCACATCAAGCTCTCAAGGCTCATCTTGGTGTTTGCAGCCAAAAGTCACCACAACACGTAGCACTTACAGGATTTGGATGGCAATGTGCTGTTGGTACTCGTGTTGTGGTGTCTTGTGATTGCTCCATTTGAAGAGTGTGGCAATGAACAGCTTGGAGGAAAGAATCTCATCTTAAGCATCATTCATACAGCAGAGATAGAGATAATAGGAGATAGAAATGTGAGCTTATTTCTGCGAGCCAAAGTTTAGAGATCAGATGCCTCCTGTTCCAGGCTGCTCACATGGTGCCATGTGAAAACTCAGATATCAATGACCCAAACAGTGTAGCACTGAGCAAAGCAAAGACAACGCAAACGCTACTGTTTAGGACACAGTTGTCTGTAAAGCGGAATGGGAAGGTAAGACAGGCACAGTTCATGTCAAGGGAAAGCGGTTCACAATTGTTCAGCATCTAAATCTATCAAACTGAGTTAAACACAGCAAAATCAAGCATGGCTCAAAGTCAAGATCACATACTTGGAAAGTCAGACTTCCTATGCTTTTCCCTTTTGCAGCTCAGTTCAGTCTCCATTTCAATTCAGGTGTGTGGTAGTGCTGGTCATTGTATTTCTCAAGTCTCAACACACATCATCACTTTCCCTGCAAAAGATGACAACTGTGGCTTTTATTCCTACCAACCTGTGGATTCAATGGATGCCATGACTGTCTCAGAACAAACTAGATTCAGGCTACTATTGAAATGGTCTGTCAGTAAATGGTGGCTCAAAATGTTTTTGGAAAAGAGAAATTGAAACAATGTCCCTTGACACTGAACTGGAAATACATCAACATGAAGATATTAGGGTCTATAACCACAAAGAAGTATTGAGAAAGAATGTTTCGTTAACATCAGAGAAAACTTTTGCTGGATTTTGGGATATTATTACATCAAAGAAGACAACAGGCAAAGTTTGATCAGATTTCTTGTCTCCAGCAAGCATATTCAATCATTTTGCAGTTGATGTTACAATGTGAGTTGTCAAAAGGAAACTTCCTGCACAGGTTGAAGTAAAAGAAATATTGGGAACCGTGTAAAAGATGCAAAGCATAACGCTAGATGGAATGGCTATAATCCTGAGAAGGGCAGTCTGAGAAAAATTCATTCTTATCGACAATTGACGCCACTTAATGATAGTGTGGAAGACATCTCCTGAGCATTTCCTGGAAGGATGTTGAACTGAAAATGATGATCAAGTCAATACTCTTTTCACTTAGTGAAGCAGTTTCATTGGACGTAACGTGACCAACCATCCTGAGCGAATGATCCTGAACTTTAGGACAACATGGCAAAAACACTCCAGTGACCTGTATCAAATGTTTTAGTGTTGTCAAGGCACATCTTGATAACTAAAGTCAAAAGTCATCACAATAATACCAGTTATATGATTTTGATGGCGGCGATCTGATGGCACTTGTTATGAGTTGACTTTTATTCCAACTGCAAAACCTGAAGGCTGTTTTAAAGTATCCCTCGAATGACATAGAATTTACAAGTTTATCAAGCAATGGGCATGAATGAGAGAAAAGGGACCTGCGTTGCAACATTCAAACAAGCTGAGCAGGCTTGTGAGACCGGGCAGCGATGCATAACGTACAAAGCAAAATCTGAAGAGGTGCAGAATCTCTTTGGAAAAACAACAGGATCACGATCTCAGATGTTTTACCAGGTCACGTGAAGTACCCAAGGCACATCACGGTACTTGCAACCAAAAGTC